>NC_086190.1:5280000-5595000 GCF_023053635.1 Elgaria multicarinata webbii
AAGGGCAAGGAAGGGGCTGATGCCTTTGTGGGGTCCCTAGAAGCAGGCCCCAGGATGCCCCACGCGAGGAACACAGGAAGCTGTTTTATACGGAGTCAGACCCTTGGTCCATCTAGGCCAGTATTGCTGACACTGGCTGGCAGCTCACCAAGGTTGCAGGCAGGATTCTTTTCCTCGCCCTACCTGGAGATGGCGGGAATCGAACCTGGGACCTTCTTCATGCAAAGCAGGGGCTCTACCACTGTGCTACAGCCCTCTTTCAGTGCCCCAGCCCCATCAGCTTTGGAAGGCATTATTATTATTATTATTATTATTATTATTATTATTATTATTATCATTATTATTATTGTTTTTATGTTTTTGGTGGTTTTTAAATTTTGTATACTTTTTAATGTTTACCATTTTTAATTGTTGTAAACTGCCCAGAGAGCTTCAGCTGTGGGGCGGAATACAAAAGTAATAAATAAATAAATAAATAAAATTATTATTATTATTATTATTATTATTATTATTATTATTATATTGTGTTTGTAGCCCATTGCACAGCTGTGATACATGATTTGTACATGGTGTGGATCCAGTTGGACTACAGCTCCGGGTGCTGGCTGGGATAATGGGAGTTGTAGTCCAACACATCTGGAGAGTGCCAGGTTTAGGAAGACAGCTGTAAAGCAATAAACATGCCAGCGAGGATTTGTAACGATGATAATAATAATAATAATAATAATAATAAGCATTTGTGTAGAGCTTTTAAGTCTTCAAAGCTGTTTACAAGCAGTATCTTAGAGAGCAATTCCATGCATATAAAAGAACTCCACATAAGTAAATACAAACACATTGGAATGCACAAAACCTGGAAGGACTCCAAATTTAATAAATAACAACAATGATACTAATTGTGACTCTCTTAGCCACTATGCGACAGCACTTCCCAGACCTGTGAATCTATATTTATTCATGCCATGTGAACGCTGTGTATAGTCTGTGACGGGAACCCAAGATTGGCATCCCAGATTGCTTTGTCCTGGATTTCCCAACTCCTAATCCAACACTAACCCCTACAGTATACTGGGCATTTTGGTTAGATGGGCTTTTTCGCCCATCTAGCATTCGCTCTGTGGAGCGAGTGGGAAAGAGGCTAGGGAGGCCTGGAGGGTGCAACATAAACTGTCCCCTCCCCTCCTTGCACACTGGTGTGCCTCCTTTCCCTCCTCTGCAAGGTTGCCTTTGCGGTCCTCTCTGCACCAGCCGTGAGGGGGCGTGGGCATGGAACCCAGACTCTTAGGTCTGAGGTTGGAGCGCTGCCTCTGACCTCAGACCCACAAATCTGAACTATTCTATACACCCCTCCCCAATTCTATCTAGAGACCATGAGCTCCATCAGATGAGCATTTTATTGCATGCTGGTTACTGGGCACTCACAGATTTTTGCGGGTCCCTGTCACGATGTTGTGTGCCTCCCGCCCCTTCTAGCCTTCTTCGCGCAACAAAAGAACAACCCGGTAAATCCGACTTATTTTTAAAGATGGAAGTTGCCGCTATCTCCTGCTGCAGGATCAAAACGGCCCACTGAATGGCCTACATGCAGGTTGTTTACTTCGTCTTTCAAAAGAGGAAGTAATGAGGGACAAACGCGTGGGCGGAGAAGCGACGGTAAGCAAATGCGATTTCCCCCCTGTGTAATGATGTTCCATTGGATTTGTATCTTTGTGCATTTCTAATCCGCCCAATCACTAATGTTCTCTGGGCAGATTCCAACCAGTTAAAAACCTAAGATGCCATTTTAAAGCGCAGGTGATTTTTTAAAAAAATGCAATATAAATATTTAAAAGAATAAAATACAAAATGTAGTTTTGGTCTACTCGGACTCTCCAGAGAGACTCTCTGGGCCAAATCCTGTGAACAGGATCACACACAGTTTTCAAAAAGGATGGCAGCTAGGGATGTGCTCCGCTCCGATTAGGAGCGTAGAAGCAGTAGCGGATTGGCCTGCTCCGCCTTACCCAGAGGCGGAGTAGGAGCGGACCGCGGACCCCCTAGAAGCAAGGCGAAGAGAAGCGACCATTTTTCGGAGCTCCGAGTTCAGTCGGAGCGCTCCGGTCGCCATCTTGAAAACATTTCGCCATAGGATTGCATTGCGGCAAATAATCGCGCATAACTACGTTGTTTTTGAAGCTATCGTTCTGGAAATTCTTGTGCACAGAGAGTCGTGGATGGGGGTCATTTTGAGACCACTCTCACCTCTCTGCGTGCTGTGGTTCACGTGCAATATTTTTTTAAAAATCGGGTCAACCGCGGGGCTCAAACTGCGTTTCGGCTTTTCGCCCATAGGATTGCATTGAGGGAAAGAATCGGGGATAACTGGGGGGGGGTTTAAGCTATCGTTCTGAAAATTCTTGTGCACAGAGAGTCGTGGATGGGGGTCATTTTGAGACCACTCTCAACTTTCTGCATCGTACGGGTCGCGGGCTAGAAGTTTTTTAAAAATAGGGTCAACCGCGGGGCTCCGTTTCGGCTTTTCGCCCATAGGATTGCATTGAGGGAAAGAATCGGGGATAACTGGGGGGGGGTTTAAGCTATCGTTCTGAAAATTCTTGTGCACAGAGAGTCGTGGATGGGGGTCATTTTGAGACCACTCTCAACTTTCTGCGTGCTGTGGTTCACGTGCAATATTTTTTTAAAAATCGGGGTTTGGGTTTTTTTTATTTTTTTATTTTTATTTTTTTGGAAGCGATGACAGGCACATTCAACTCCCAATCCTGATGAGAATTGATCTCCTCAGAAAGCATCCTCCTCCAATCCCAGCGTTGGAGGGGGGACTAAGGCAGACCCACCCTGAGAACTTTCTGTTTTGTGTCTCTTTGTGGGTTGGCGTTCGTGGAGGGAACACTTAGTTAGTTAGTGCTCCTGCTTTGGACTTTGGAGATAGATTAGGATAGGTTTAGTTTGGCGTGTGTGTGTGTTTGTTTGCTTCTTTCTGACTTGTAGCTTAGTTTGCCCTGTGTTTTCCCCTTACTTTGATTTAATATAAACTTTATTTTTGAATTTTGGAGTGTGTGTTTGGGTTGGTTGGGTTGGTTGCCCCCCCCCCTTCCCTGTATTAAAGCCTGACTGTTCTGCTTTTGTGAAAGCTTTCTTTTGAAAGCATACACACAGTTTTTGTCCCATTTCCCTACATTTATATTCTTAAACATATTTTATTATATTCTTTCACATAGTCCATTAGTATATATTCTCATACATATTATATTAGTATTCATATTTTGTTCTTCTTATAGTAGTGGTTGGTTCTTTTCCCCCCTCCCCTCTCTTAAATCCTGATTGTGTTTCCTTCTATCTTCTATACCAAATATACCAAAAAAATTGGATTCTCTTTTTCTTCTCTGTGTAACTTCGACGGAGTGGGCTGCTTTTGTCAAGTTCAACAGGCAGCCACAGATTGAGCATTTTGGGGAAAGCATACGCACACCATTTCCCTATTCTTAAACATATTATTATTATATTCTTTGACATAGTCTTAGTAGTCTATTAGTATACATTCTCATACATATTATAGTAGTGGTTGGTTCTTTTCCCCCCTCCCCTCTCTTAAATCCTGATTGTGTTTCCTTCTATCTTCTATATACCAAATATACCAAAAAAATTGGATTCTCTTTTTCTTCTCTGTGTAACTTCGACGGAGTGGGCTGCTTTTGTCAAGTTCAACAGGCAGCCACAGATTGAGCATTTTGGGGAAAGCATACGCACACCATTTCCCTATTCTTAAACATATTATATTATATTCTTTGACATAGTCTTAGTAGTCTATTAGTATACATTCTCATACATATTAGTAGTAGTAGTATTCATATTTTGTTCTTGTTATAGTAGTGGTTGTCCCATTTCTTGTCCCATTTCCCTACATTTATTAGTAATATTCTTAAACATATTATTATATTCTTGTAGATATTCTTAGTAGTAGATATATATATATATATTAGTATATTCTCATACATATTAGTAGTAGTATATTTTATTGTTCTTGTCCCATTTCCCTACATTTAAACATATTATATCTTCTTATACATATTCTTAGTAGTACCTTATACATAGTATTAGTAGTATTAATATTTTGTTAGTCATCATGAAAAGAGGAAGCAGGCGTGCTGAAAGCAGCAAGGCTCAGTCTGCCAGCAGTAAGCAGGCTTCCTCTCCTCCTGTGAAACTCAAACGGGCAACTCCTTGGCTGACTGCTCCAAAACAGAAGCAGGACAAGCAGCAGGCAGAGCCACTCTCTTCTGCAACTTGTGCCCGGCGTTCTCTTTTTGAGGGTGGGAATGGGAAAAGTGCCCGTTTGCAAGAGGCACGTGGCAGCAGTGCCATTAGAGGAGGAGGAGTATCCCCAACTCCTTCATTCTCCTTTCAGCCCACGAGCCCGATGATGGACCTAGACGAGGTCCTCAGCACAGTGGAGGGGGGGGAGGAGGAGGAGGAGGCGGTGGGCCTCCAGGATGTGGGGGCTGAGGAGGAGCAGCAGCAGGCCGAGGCTCTCTCCCCAGTCTCATCCCACACCCCTGTTTCTGTGGCAACACCAGAGAGCTCAGGCGGGCAATTGGTGGTGTCACCACGGAAACGAAAGACAAGCATCGTGTGGGACCACTTTGAGTTGGGAGCGGATCCCCGCTTTGCTGTCTGTCGCCACTGCAAACTCAGCCTAAGCAGGGGTTCATCGACAGGGCATTATGGAACCAGCAGCATGAAGATGCATCTTAAGAGGCAGCACCAGTCGGTCTTGCTGGGGAAAGAGGCGGGCAAGGCGACTGGTTCCAGGGGAAAGCCGAAGGCGGCGGCTGCTGCTGCTGCTGCTGCTGCTGCTGCTGCTGGCACTTCCAGTCTCAGCTCTCCATCTCCCATCCCCACAAGGGTTAGGCAGGCAACCCTGCCGGAAATGGGGTGGGGGAAGTATGGAACCACAAGATGGCGTTTTCCAACGCCCTCCCAGATCACCACGTCAATCGGTGAGATGGTGGCGTTGGACGACCAGCCATTCAGCCTCGTCGACAACGCAGGCTTCAAGAGGCTGATGGCGCTTGTGGTGCCATACTACAAGCTGCCGTGTCGCACCACCCTGAGCAGGCGGGTGGTGCCTTCCCTGTACCGTTCCTGCAGGGAGTTAGTGCTGGGTCGTCTGTGCCAGGCAGAGGCACGGATGGTGCACTTCACCTCGGACATTTGGTCCAGCGAGGGCGGAGTGCACGCTTACCTGTCCCTGACGGCACACTGGTGGGCAGCCGTGGGGCAGGAAGGATCCAGCACTACAGGGACTGGCAAGGAGGGCTACTGCTGGGCCCTCCTCCACACGCAAGTGATGGACCAGTCCCACACGGCAGGGGAGATTACGGAGGCCATGAACCGCATGGTGGATGGGTGGCTAGCTGGGCAGAAGGTCACCCGCGGTTACATGGTCACGGACGGGGGAGCCAACATGGTGAAGGCGGTGCGCGACGGCGGATTCGAGGGCGTCCGCTGCATCGCGCACGTCTTGAACCTGGTGGTGAGGGATGGCCTTGGGATGGGCAGCAGCAAGCCCAACCTCGGTCCCCTGTCCGGGATCCGTAACCTCCTGGAGAGCTGCAGAAAGGTGGCAGGCCATTTCCACCACAGCGTCAAGGGCAGTCGCTTGCTGCGGGAGAAGCAGGAGGAGTTGAATCTCCCGCAGCACAGGCTAGTGCAGGATGTGGTGACACGCTGGAACTCCACCTACCTGATGCTGGAGCGGATGGTGGAGCAACAGCGTGCCATCCACGACTTGTTCAGGGTCAGGGACATGGGCGTCCACCACCTGGGCAAGCAGCAGTGGGACGCCATGTCCCAGCTGGTGGCGGTCCTCAAGCCGTTCCTGAACGCCACCGAGACCCTGAGCAAAAGCTCTGCCCTCCTCAGCCAGGTGATCCCTGTATGCAGGCATCTCCAGAAACAGATGGGCGACTTTCTGGAGTACAGGGATCCCGTCACCGGCAGGCGCTTCGAGCCCGAGGTCCGCGAAGCGGTGACTAGGCTGAGGGACGGCGTGACGCGGAGGCTGGAGCCCATCCAAACCGACAGGGTCCACATGTTGGCAGCCATGTGCGACCCTCGTGTGAAGGATGGGCTTTGTGGGCCAAATAGCAGGCAGCACTGGGTGGAAACGCTGGTGGGCGAAGTGCGGGCGGCATGGGCCAAGAGGGTGGGGCAGAGTGAGGCAGAGGAGCAGGCCACCCCTCCCCGCAGCAGCACCAGCAGCACCAGCAGCAGCCTCACCTGCATCCCTCCCAGCAGCAGCACAGGCGAGGGGTATTGGGAAGAGGCTCTGCACACCGTGTTTGGGCAGAGACCCTCCCCAGCCACCAGCCAGGATGACGCTGCAACCACCGTGCAGCGTTACCTGTCAGAGCCCATCGAGGACTCCTCCATGGACCCCCTGGCCTACTGGTCATCCCGTTTTCAGATTTGGCCGGACCTGGCGCGGGTGGCCATGGATCGACTCAGCTGCCCACCCACCAGTGTTCCAAGCGAGAGGGTGTTCTCTATGGCGGGCGACATAGTGACCCCTCACCGCTCTCGCTTGGAGCCGGACTTGGTGGAGCAGCTGGTCTTTCTGAAGGGCAATCTCCCCCTGCTGGGATACCCCACCCTCAAGCCCTCGTGGGAGTGACAGGCAGGCTCCCTTTAATTCCACCCCTCCTTGGGTTGGCAGGCACACTACAGTTCAGGCAGGCTGGTTTTTTCTCTGTAGGCACTAGGCAGAGTTTGTCACCGTGCGTGTGTGTGACTGACTGTGAGGGCAAAGCACCGCACTTGAGTTCATTTCATTTCTGTGGCGTCCGGTACAGCTTAGTCAACTCATCCGGATAGTTTTCCACCCAGTTCCAAAAGACTCCATTTATTTATTTATTTATTTATTTATTTATTTAATTAATTACATTTATATACCGCCCCACAGCCAAAGCTCTCTGGGCGGTTTACAACCGTTTGTCCATGATTGACTGCACGTTTAGGTGAGGTGCAAGCAGGGGGCAAGGCAATGCCTGGCACCACCACCACCACTAGCCAGGCTGCCTCTCTCCAGCAGTCCACGGGTCGCCCTTTGGAGTGCCCTGGGAGTGGAAGACGTACTCCCTGATCCAGAAGTATGGTTTTTTGAGAAGCAAACAGGCGAGTCCTCGCCTTTGAGAAGCAACCTTTCACTTGAACTCACGGAAGTCATTGACTTCAGCACAGCCACTACATAGAGGCTGTGGACCTCTGGGTGACTCCATCAGTGTGCTGATTTTGAGAAGCAACCTTTCACTGAAACTCATTCACTTCCCCAATTGAGGGTGAGGGAGGTTACACTCCAGCAGTCCACGGGTCGCCCTTTAGATAGCTCGGGGATCAAATGGAGTCCTTGATCTGTGTGCTGATTTTGAGAAGCAACCTTTCACTGAAACTCATTCACTTCCCCAATTGCGGCTGGTACTCCAACAGTCCACCGAACGCCCATAGCACAGCCACTTAGTGCATAGGGACAGTTTAAGTTTCCTCCTGAGAAGTGAGCACTCACTTCAACTCATGACAGCCATTGACTTCACCACAGCCACTACTGCGGATGCTGTGGTCCTCCAGGATGTGGGGATAAGTAGCAGTCGCTGGTCGAGCTTCTCTCCCCAGTCTCATATGGAGCAATTTTGAGCTCTCACTTCGACTTCAAGTTCAGACACTTGAGCACAGCCCCTACGGTGGAGGCACAGCTGGCCGTGCCTCTCTCCCCAACCACTGACTGCACAGGGACAGTTTAAGTTTCCTCCTGAGAAGTGAGCACTCACTTCAACTCATGACAGCCATTGACTTCACCACAGCCACTACTGCGGATGCTGTGGTCCTCCAGGATGTGGGGATAAGTAGCAGTCGCTGGTCGAGCTTCTCTCCCCAGTCTCATATGGAGCAATTTTGAGCTCTCACTTCGACTTCAAGTTCAGACACTTGAGCACAGCCCCTACGGTGGAGGCACAGCTGGCCGTGCCTCTCTCCCCAACCACTGACTGCACAGGGACAGTTTAAGTTTCCTCCTGAGAAGTGAGCACTCACTTCAACTCATGACAGCCATTGACTTCACCACAGCCACTACTGTGGATGCTGTGGTCCTCCAGGATGTGGGGATAAGTAACAGTCGCTGGTCGAGCTTCTCTCCCCGGTCTCGTCCCACCCCTCTTCCGCTGTAACCCTGTCTTTGAGAAGCAAGCTGTCACTTCAACTCATGGACTTCCCCTATGTGCGGGTGGTACTCCAGTAGTCGACCGATCGCCCATAGCACAGCCACTTAGTGCGTAGGGACAGTTTAAGTTTCCTCCTGAGAAGCAAGCTGTCACTTCAACTCATGGACTTCCCCTATGTGCGGGTGGTACTCCAGGTGTCCACCGATCGCCCATACCACAGCCACTTTGTGTGTACGGACAGTTTAATTTTCCTGAGAAGTGAGCACTCACTTCAACTCATGGACTTCCCCAATTGCGGCTGGTACTCCAACAGTCCACCGAACGCCCATATCACAGCCACTTAGTGCATAGGGACAGTTTAAGTTTCCTCCTGAGAAGTGAGCTTTCACTTCGACTCATGACAGCCATTGACTTCACCACAGCCACTTCTCGGTGGATGCTTTGTTCCACCAGGATGTGGGTGAGGAGGATTAGTTGCAGCAGCTGGCCGAGCGTCTCTCCCCAGTCTCGCAATTCAAGTTATCTGAGAAGTGAGCTTTCACTTCGACTCATGGACTTCCCCTATGTGTGGGAGGTACTCCAGCAGTCGACCGATCGCCCATAGAACAGCCACTTAGTGTGTACGGACAGTTTAATTTTCCTGAGAAGTGAGCACTCACTTCAACTCATGAAACTCATGAAAGCCATAGACTTCCGATGCAACCTCTCTCTCCTCAGTCTCATCCTCTTCCTCTTCCCCTTCTGCTGTAACCCGTCTTTGAGAAGCAAGCTTTCACTTAAACTCATCATTCACTTCCCCAACTGAGGGAGGTAAAGTCCAGCAGTCCACGGGTCGCCCTTTGGAGTGCCCTGGGAGTGGAAGACGTACTCCCTGATCCCGAAGTATGGTTTTGAGAAGTAAGCTGTCACTTGAACTCATGAGCCTCTGTGCAAAAGCTGTCCTTGTGTGTGTGGTTGTGAGTGTTACTGCAGCTGCCTGTCTCGCTGCGAAAATGAAACAGGCAAGTCCTCGCCTTTGAGAAGCAACCTTTCACTTAAACTCATGGAAGTCATTGACTTCAGCACAGCCACTACGTAGAGGCTGTGGACCTCTGGGTGACCCGATCAGTGTGCTGATTTTGAGAAGCAACCTTTCACTGAAACTCATTCACTTCCCCAATTGCGGCTGGTACTCCAGTAGTCCACCGAACTCCCATAGCACAGCCACTTAGTGCATAGGGACAGTTTAAGTTTCCTCCTGAGAAGTGAGCACTCACTTCAACTCATGACAGCCATTGACTTCACCACAGCCACTACTGCGGATGCTGTGGTCCTCCAGGATGTGGGTGAGGATTAGTCGCAGCAGCTGGTCGAGCTCCTCTCCCTGGTCTCATATGGAGCAATTTTGAGCTCTCACTTCGACTCCAAGTTCAGACACTTGAGCACAGCCCCTACGGTGGAGGCACAGCTGGCCGTGCCTCTCTCCCCAACCACTGACTGCACAGGGACAGTTTAAGTTTCCTCCTGAGAAGTGAGCACTCACTTCGACTCATGACAGCCGTTGACTTCACCACAGCCACTTTGTGTGGGATGCTGTGGTCCTCCAGGATGTGGGGATTAGTAGTAGCCACTGGTCGAGCTTCTCTCCCCGGTCTCGTCCCACCCCTCTTCCGCTGTAACCCTATCTTTGAGAAGCAAGCTGTCACTTCAACTCATGGACTTCCCCTATGTGCGGGTGGTACTCCAGTAGTCGACCGATCGCCCATAGCACAGCCACTTAGTGCGTAGGGACAGTTTAAGTTTCCTCCTGAGAAGTCAGCACTCACTTCAACTCATGACAGCCATTGACTTCACCACAGCCACTTCTCGGTGGATGCTTTGTTCCACCAGGATGTGGGTGAGGATTAGTAGCAGAAGCTGGTCGAGCTTCTCTCCCCAGTCTCATATGGAGCAATTTTGAGCTCTCACTTCGACTCCAAGTTCAGACACTTGAGCACAGCCCCTACGGTGGAGGCACAGCTGGCCGTGCCTCTCTCCCCAACCACTGACTGCACAGGGACAGTTTAAGTTTCCTCCTGAGAAGTGAGCACTCACTTCGACTCATGACAGCCGTTGACTTCACCACAGCCACTTTGTGTGGGATGCTGTGGTCCTCCAGGATGTGGGGATTAGTAGTAGCCACTGGTCGAGCTTCTCTCCCCGGTCTCGTCCCACCCCTCTTCCGCTGTAACCCTATCTTTGAGAAGCAAGCTGTCACTTCAACTCATGGACTTCCCCTATGTGCGGGTGGTACTCCAGTAGTCGACCGATCGCCCATAGCACAGCCACTTAGTGCGTAGGGACAGTTTAAGTTTCCTCCTGAGAAGTCAGCACTCACTTCAACTCATGACAGCCATTGACTTCACCACAGCCACTTCTCGGTGGATGCTTTGTTCCACCAGGATGTGGGTGAGGATTAGTAGCAGAAGCTGGTCGAGCTTCTCTCCCCAGTCTCATATGGAGCAATTTTGAGCTCTCACTTCGACTCCAAGTTCAGACACTTGAGCACAGCCCCTACGGTGGAGGCACAGCTGGCCGTGCCTCTCTCCCCAACCACTGACTGCACAGGGACAGTTTAAGTTTCCTCCTGAGAAGTGAGCACTCACTTCGACTCATGACAGCCGTTGACTTCACCACAGCCACTTTGTGTGGGATGCTGTGGTCCTCCAGGATGTGGGGATTAGTAGTAGCCACTGGTCGAGCTTCTCTCCCCGGTCTCGTCCCACCCCTCTTCCGCTGTAACCCTATCTTTGAGAAGCAAGCTGTCACTTCAACTCATGGACTTCCCCTATGTGCGGGTGGTACTCCAGGTGTCCACCGATCGCCCATAGAACAGCCACTTAGTGTGTACGGACAGTTTAATTTTCCTGAGAAGTGAGCACTCACTTCAACTCATGACAGCCATTGACTTCACCACAGCCACTACTGCGGATGCTGTGGTCCTCCAGGATGTGGGTGAGGATTAGTCGCAGCAGCTGGTCGAGCTCCTCTCCCTGGTCTCGTCCCACCCCTCTTCCGCTGTAACGCCCTCTTTGAGAAGCAAGCTGTCACTGAAACTCATGAAAGCCATAGACTTCCGAAGCAACCTTTCACTTCAACTCATTGACTTCCCCTTTGAGAAAAAGCTAAGCTCCAGTAATGCACCGTTTTTCCGTGGGACAGCTCTCTTTCGAGAAGCTGCACTGCATATGCAGCAGTGCCATGGCTTTGAGAAGCCGAGACCCATCCCAGCCACCGGGAACCGGAGGAAAACTCCAGCAGTCCACGGGTCACCCTTTAGATAGCTCGGGGATCAAATGGAGTCCTTGATCTGTGTGCTGATTTTGAGAAGCAACCTTTCACTGAAACTCATTCACTTCCCCAATTGTGGCTGGTACTCCAACAGTCCACCGAACTCCCATAGCACAGCCACTTAGTGCATACTAGGGACAGTTTAAGTTTCCTCCTGAGAAGTCAGCACTCACTTCGACTCATGACAGCCATTGACTTCACCACAGCCACTTTGTGTGGGATGCTGTGGTCCTCCAGGATGTGGGGATTAGTAGTAGTCACTGGTCGAGCTTGTCTCCCCGGTCTCGTCCCACCCCTCTTCCGCTGTAACCCTGTCTTTGAGAAGCAAGCTGTCACTTCAACTCATGGACTTCCCCTCAGAGAAAAAGCTAAGCTCCAGCAGTCCACCGATCTCCCGTAGCACAGCCACTACATTTCCTGAGAAGTGAGCTCTCACTTCAACTCGTCTTGTAGTGCGCCCGCCGAGTTGAGCACAGCCACTACAGTGGAGGCGCCTGCCCGCCTGCCTGGGAGCCATCCTTGTGAGGTAGCTGGATCTGCTGGGACTGACTCCCCCACAGATCTATGGCTTACTTGTGCAAGGTACCAGCTTTTCTGGGCCCGCCAACCCATGCCTGCCTGCCTGTCTGCCCGCCTCCCCCGGGGTGCTGCTGTGGTGGGGCATCTGCCAGGACTGACTCCTCGCCTGCTCTGCCCGCCTGGTGCCTGGGAGATGGGCTTTGCGGTTCGTGGCCAGCACCCTCCGGCACGCTTGCTCCCAGTCGTCCTCCTCTGTGCCCCTCAAGGCGTAACTGCTGGCTTAGAAAGAAACAACCAGCCATCTTTGCCTCACTTTGCGCCCACTTATGGGTTGGTTTGCTATGCGTTAGTGCTCAAGCCATCCTTGCGGCACTACAATGCATGCTGCCTGCCTGCTTTCCCTCCCTTCTCCCCTTCCCGCCTTGCAGCGATGGTGTATGTGTCTTGCTTTGACTAAGGGGAGAAGTCCTTCCTGCGCTCACTTAGACTTTATCAAATTCAATAATCCCTTTTTCAAATGTGCCAGAAGATTTAGGGTTATCTCGTGGCATGTTGGGATTGCCTTGGAACTGGCCCCATTGAGCTGTCTGCAATTGCAACTTTAAATCCCTGACATACTGGAGTGTTCAAATTTCAAAAGTTCCCCTAACATCAGGGGATGATGGGATTGCCTTGAAACTTGGTGTCCATGGGGACACATGGGTAAGCTGTCATGGGACCAAAGGATAGGTTTCTAACGTGCAAATTGACGTAGTTGTAGAATGGGACTTGATTTGGGGTGAGTTAAAAAGTTTAAGCCGCGCCAAAAATCAGGGGATGATGGGATTTGCTTGCAACTTGGCGTGCATGTGGACACATGGATAAGCTGCCCTGGTGCCGAGTTTGAGGTTTCTAACATGCAAATTGACGGAGCTATCCCAAGGGGTGTGAATGGGGTGCCCGATTTTCATAAATTCCCCAAAAATCAGGGGATGATGGGATTGCCTTGAAACTTGGCGTGCATGTGGACACGTGGATAAGCTATCATGGTGCTGAGTTTGAGGTTTCTAACGTGCAAATTGACGTAGTTGTAGAATGGGACAATTTGGGGTGAGTTAAGCCATGCCAAAAATCAGGGGATGATGGGATTTGCTTGCAACTTGGCGTGCATGTGGACACATGGATAAGCTGCCCTGGTGCCGAGTTTGAGGTTTCTAACATGCAAATTGACGGAGCTATCCCAAGGGGTGTGAATGGGGTGCCCGATTTTCATAAATTCCCCAAAAATCAGGGGATGATGGGATTGCCTTGAAACTTGGCGTGCATGTGGACACGTGGATAAGCTATCATGGTGCTGAGTTTGAGGTTTCTAACGTGCAAATTGACGGAGCTATCTAAAGGGGTGTGAATTAGGGTTATGGGAGGTGCGTTAGAGGGTAGAGCCGCGCCAAAAATCAGGGGATGATGGGATTTGCTTGCAACTTGGCGTGCATGTGGACACATGGATAAGCTGCCCTGGTGCCGAGTTTGAGGTTTCTAACATGCAAATTGACGGAGCTATCCCAAGGGGTGTGAATGGGGTGCCCGATTTTCAAAAATTCGCCAAAAATCAGGGGATGATGGGATTGCCTTGAAACTTGGCGTGTGTGTGTATACGCCCATGAGGTGTCATGGTGCCAAACGTGAGGTTTCTAACTTCAACGGAAAAAAAGTTGTTTACTTTTTTAGCTTTCAATGCAACCCTATGGGGGGGCAAAAACGGAGCTCCGGATCCGGATCCGGAGCTCCGAGCGGAGCGGAGCGGAAGTGGGCGGAGCGGGGGCGGGGCGGAGCGACCCGCTCCGAAAAATGGCGGATCTGCAAGTGAAGCGGAGCGGGGGGTCCGTGCACACCCCTAATGGCAGCAGCCGAGGGAGACCGGGCCGAGATTCAGATCAGGACTTCTGCACTTCTGGGAGGAAAACACTGGTTAAAATACACACACACACACACATCCTGGCCACTATTTGCCCTGAGGGTTAAAACAAACAGGGTTGGGTCCAGACAAAGGCCACATCTACGCCAAGCAGGATACGGTACTTTGAAAACGGCTTGAAAACTGTCTATGGAGCGTGTTCTGGGCCCCAGCAGTTGTCACTACTATTATAAACACTATTTTAAAGCAATAGTGTAGATCCTGCCTTAGTCATACATCGAGTAGATCTATTGAAATCAGTGGGAATCAGGTTAATCACGACTTAACTGAATTCCCATCGATTTCAGTAGTCTACTCAAAGTATGACGAGGTCTGGCTCCAATCCACACGTGTGTTAGGGAGAGGTACAGCCCGATGGGTTGCCCGCAACAGGTTCAGTCTTTGATATCTCAGAGTCAGACTGGGAAAGATTGCTGTGTGAAACCTTGGGGGGAGTCACGCTATCTGTGTAGAGAGCTGTGTTCAGACTTTGGGGCTGTCCCCACAGGGCGTTTTCTGTGGCTTGGTTGCGCTGCGAGGTGACATCGTGGCCAGCGCGCTTCCCAAACCAGCCGCTTCTGCCTGGAAAAGCTGCAGCATCGAATGGTCCTTTTACTCCGCTCTTTTCAGTTAAAGAGGGTCCCAGGTGCTTCTTCTGCATACCTGTGACCTTGCCGTGATGTGGGCTGGCTGGCCCTTCCTCACTTCACTCCTTTTCCAAGTGTTTCCATAGAGTGATATATAGGCCCTTCATTAATTAACTCCGGAACGTTGCTAACTCGCTTCTCTGATGGCCCTGTTCAGACATCACACCAAACCACGAAGGTTCGGCATTTTGAGCTAAACGTTATGGCGTAGCGTGTCATGTGAACCATGGTTTAGCGTGCCGCGTGAACCATTCCTAACCATGGCAGCTACATAACCATGGTTTAACCACTCTCACTAACCTCTTGCTGTAAAAGGGTTAGCGGCCTAACCATAGCTTAGTGTGTTGTCGGAACAGTCCCGCAGTGTCGTTCGCTCTGGAGCTGCGCAACGCTGGAGTTGCAAACAGAGAACCTTGTTCATTCGCTTTCCTGATGCGTCGTTAGCTTTGGAGGTGCACAGCTCCAGAGTTGGGAGCTGCGTTGATTGGGTCCTCTGATGTAGTGTTAGAGCTGATGTGATTTTTTTGAAGCAGGGGTTATTTGTGCAGGCGGTGTGCTCAATTGGGGAGCCAGTATTGGTTCTCGCCACCCACCAGAAGTATGTCTTTTCTGGTTATCAAACAGACCACTTTATAACCTTTTGTTTGCTTGTTCTACAAATGAAAGCAAATATACAACTGATGTTTTAATTATTGCTTTCCCCTTCAGTACTGACATCGTTATTGAAACCACTGCCGCATGACAAAAAACATGGATCCCTTTGGCTAGGGCTTGGTTAACTTGTTTGATAATCTGACCGTGTTCAGGACAGTTTTGATCTCCTTCGTCGGAAAGAGTATGGGAAGTCCATGGCCGAGATATTCTCAGCTGTTCTGCAACCTTTCTGCAGACCATCTGGATGGACCACTGTGGAGAACTTCTGGCCTGGACAGACTTGGTGGTGGAAAGCAGCTTTTGATATGGCCCTCATAAGAACATCAGAAGTGCCCTGCTGGATCAGACCAAGGGTCCATCTAGTCCAGCACTCTGTTCACACAGTGGCCAACCAGCCATCGGCCAGGGATGAACAAGCAGGACATGAATGCGACAGCACCCTCCCACCCATGTTCCCCAGCAACTGGTGCACACAGGCTTACTGCCTCAAATACTGGAGATAGCCCACAACCATCAGGGCTAGTAGCCATGGATAGCCTTTGCCTCCAGGTATTTATCCAACCCCCTTTTGAAGCCATCCACCTGGATGGCCATCACTACGTTCTGTGGTAGTGAGTTCCATAATTTAACTATGTGCTGTGTGAAGAAGTCCTTCCTTTGATCTTGTCCTGAATCTCCCACCAATCAGTTTCCTGGGATGACCCCATTGGGTTCTAGTATTTTGAGAGAGGAAGAAAAGTGTCTCCCTAGCCACATTCTCCACACCAGGCATAATTTTGTACACCTCTATCATGTCTCCCCTTAGCTGGACAACCATCTCTCAGGGACGCTTCAGGGTGGATTCCTGCATTGAGCAGGGGGTTGGACTTGATGGCCTTATAGGACCCTTCCAACTCTGCTATTCTATGATTCTACGATTCTTTTTTCCAAGCTGAACAATCCCAGCTGTTGTAACCTTGCCTCATAGGGGAGATGCTTAATCATTTGAGTTGCCCTTTTTCCAGCTCTGCGATACCTTTTTTTTTTTTTTTAGGTGCTGTGACCAGAACTGTACACAGTCTTCTAAGTGTGGTCGCACCACAGATTCCTATAAGGGCAGTACGATACTGGCCGTTTTATTCTCAATTCCTTTTCTTATCATGCCTAACATGGAGTTTGCCTTCTTTACAGCGGCCGCACGTTGGGCGGACATTTTCATCGAGCTGTCCACCGCAACCCCAAGATCTCTTACCTTGTTCGGCCACCTCTTTGGAGAAGAGACCCTAACACTGAGAGCCCTTGCTCTTCAGGCAAATGGCTTCCGTCGTGGATGCTAAAAAGAGAGATCAACTCTGGTGCTTGATAAACGTGTTAAAAACTATTTTATTCTTTAATTCCAAAAATGCTCACGCATTTTTGGAATTAAAGAATAAAATAGTTTTTAACACGTTTATCAAGCACCAGAGTTGATCTCTCTTTTTCGCATCCACGCTTATTGGTGCGTTTTTCCCCTTACATCGGCAAAATGGCTTCAATCACCTAGTTTTGTCCTTCCTGCCAGGAGTTCTTTCCCAACCCTAATGATAGCAAGACTTGAACCTGGGATCTTTTGCATGCAAATCAGGGTCTCTCCCACAGAGCCGTGGGCCTTCCCCAGGATTTGCCTGTCACCCCTGGGTCATTGCCCAAATCTGGAAGCTGTTCTTCTCCTTGAGCAATTGGGTCAAATGCCTAGTCATACTGAAGCTGTGCTTCGCATTCACGCCTATCCATTTTGCGCTACCGGCAGGAGGTTCCTGGAACACTCCTCCTGCCTCCTATTCACACCTGAACCTTCACGCCTTAAATTCTCTTTAAAAGATGGAAATTCAGCAACAGGGATTGTGATATAACATGTGTGTGTGTGGGGTGGGTGGGGAGGTTGACCCCTACAATGGAGAAATTTATATGGGAAGGATTTCAGAATTGGCCCTAGCCTGGATTTTGAGAGCTCTTTGGATGATCGCCTGGACTTCCCCTCCTCGTCCCTTTCTCCTTCCTCTCTGTCTCTCTTTCAGTTCCTCTTTTTCTCTTCTTCTGCATTCCCTGGCTGTGTGTAATGGGAGGAGAGGGGTGGATTCCGGTGTAGGTTAACAATACAAAACAAAAAACCCTGTATGTCTCAACGAAGCCTTTCAGTTGTCGTTTAAAAAAATGACAGCTGATGGTGAGCTGTCTCTCTTACAGCATAGTAAGGGTGTGGGTGTGGGATTCCCCAACCAGGGCCGGTGCTTCCATTAAGGCCACCTAGGCGGATGCCTAGAGCGCCAAGTTCGGCGCCCCCAGAAGTCGCCCTCCCACTCCCAGAGCCGCTCTGGCCAAGTGAGGGCAGCTTCCGGGTGCGCCGTTCGCCCTGCTCCCCAGTGTCCCTGGCTTAGCATCAGCTGGGCGCCCGCCCAGCAGCCGAAGTCAGCCTGGGACACTGGGGGGCAGGGGCGGGCAGCTCCACGTTCTGAGTTCCGGCGCGTGCCGGACATCAGAACGTGGAGCCGCCTGGTGGAGAGGGGTGACAGCCCACCTTACCTGCTCCTTCGCTCCTGCTGCCCAGCTCGCTCGCCTCGGGCCGGATTGGGGCACCGGCAGCCGCCCGCCTGCCAACAGTAAGCCCCGTCCCTGGCCCCAGGGTGAGCGGGTCACGTGGAGCGTGTGTGTGTGTGTGTGTGTGTGTGTGATACGGTGGGGGGTGGGGTGGTGAAAGCAGCTCACCTTGCCTAGGGCGCAAAAAAGCCTGGCACCGGCCCTGTCCCCAACCTAGTGCTTTTATTTATTTAGTTAGTTAGTTAAACATTTCTGGGGCGCCTTTCAGGATAGAAGCCCTCCCAAGGTGGCCTACAGTAACAAAATGCATAAAAAGAGTTCACATCTTCAGAACAACTAAAACATAAACACAGGCCACAGCTAGACCTAAGGTTTATCCTGGGATCATCCAGGGTCCGCCCCAGCCTGAGCACTGGATCCCCTGTGTGTCATCTAGATGAACAGGTTTGACCCCTGGACGATCCAGTGATAAACCTTAGGTCTAGCTACGGCCCCAATAAAATAGCAATGAAAACAACAAAAGCCAACAATAAAAAATGGCAGCGACAACAGTAGTCATATCAAGGGAAGGCCACAGTAGAATAACACATTTTCAAGGCATTATTATTATTATTATTATTATTATTATTATTATTATTATTATTATTATTTTATATAGTACCATCAATATACATGGTGCTGTACATAGTAAAACAACAAAATAGCAACATCCTGCCACGTAGGCTTACGTTCTAATAACGGAAGCCTACATTCATTTTCAAGCCTGCAAGGATGGAGCATGGCAGAACTCTGATGGGAGCTTGTTGTAATAGTGTGGGGCCACTGCAGAGAAGGCCCTGTAATGTGTGATCACCCACCTAATTGTTCTCACGGGTGGGCAAATGAGAAAGGCATCCCTTTCTGAGCTTAAAGTGTGGGCAGGCTGATATGGGCGAAGGCGGTCCTTCAAGTAACTTGGTCCCAAACCGTTTAAGGTTTTACAGGTCAAAAAACCATCGTGCCTGGGGCCAGCTCCAGCTGAGAGCCCCCTCCCTCCTGCTGCCAACTGTCACTGCTGAACTTTGCAACCAAGAATGTAGAACCTGAATTTGTTTTGCTTTTCCCCCTCCTCCTCCCTCCCAATCCCCTTTCCTTTTGTGCCATGTTTTTTAGATTGTAAGCCTGTGGACAGGGACTGTCAAGAAATATTTGTGTAAGCCGCCATGAGAGCCTTTTTTGGCTGAATGGCAGGATAAAAATGCTTAAATAAATATAAATAAATAAAACCAGCACTCGTGAATTCCATTTGTGAATTCCGCAAGTTTTGACCCCTTACAGCTCAACATGACTCAGATGCCTTTCTGAAAGGCGACCGCCTGTGTAGCTGCTCTCTCATGATTTCATCAGGCGCTGGGCTTTGTGGTTTCCGGGGGAAACAGGCGAGTGATACCTTGTGACTGCTGTTTTCTTAAAACCTCAGATCCACAAATCGGAAGTTTGTCCTGCTGAGCTGAAGGAGCCGCTTGTTCAGGTAACCACGCTTGAGAACGTAGCTTTACATTTCCTTGGTGCAGAATATGGAAGGAGTACACCAGTTGGGCCAGTTCAGACGTGAAAATCTCAGTCCTGTAACCATGGTTTATTGGGCTGTGAACCAGCCGCGTGACCGCACGCTCCCGCCTTGCCCCATAGCTCTTCTCCCTTAATCATCTCCCGTACCCGGCTTTGGGTGCGGATGTCCTGTCTTGATAACATCCTGCCTTGTTGAACCACAATTTCCTGCGGCATCTGAGCCTGCCTAGAAACAGGTTCAAGCGCTCCTGACAAAACAGGCTATGAAATCTGCATCAGATCTTTTACACTGCTTACATCGCATCAAAATATATTTGTGTCCGTGTCGAAATGACTTCCCTGTGGTGCCCGGGAGCACTGATAAAACACTGCACCAAAAGAATCTTTGATACAATCATGTCAAGACTGTTTTTTTTTCCTTTTTGGCTGTGTTTTATTAGGGTGACCATGTGGAAAGGAGGACCGGGCTCCTGTATGTTTAACAGTTACACAGAAAAGGGAATTTCAGCAGCTGTCATTTGTACGCATGCAGCACCTGGTGAAATTCCCTCTTCATCACAACCGTTAAAGCCGCAGGAGCTACACTAGAGTGACCAGATACAAAAGAGGGAATTATTGATTTGGATGTGATATCTGGGCATGTGTCTCTGACAAGTCCCAAGGGAGAGTTCTCCCACCTGCTTTCAATCACATTACTCGGTGATAAGCCACCAGGGAGTGAAAAGGGAAAGCTTGAATTTGCAGCCCCCTTACTCCTGTGTAAAGGCACCTTATGTCGGGGGAAGCGCACTCTCTCCTGGCTCACATTGCCCAAGAGTGTGGGGTGCTGACAGCTGAAGGAAAAGTGGTGGACGTGTTGCCAGTGGTCTGCCTTAAAGGGTCGGCACTGGAATGGACGTCGCTCCATTGACAGTGAGGACTAAGCAGAAAGATGCAGAGGGCTACGGAATTTCCCATCTCGATTTGAACCGTGGGGACATAGGTTCAAATCTTGCCCTCCAGACATCAGCTCCCATAAGTCCCCGTCGGCATGGCCAAGGGGCAGGGGTGATGGGAGTTGAAGCCCCACACGTATCTGGAGGGAACGGGCGTGTCTACCCATTCCAGTAGAAGCTGGTGGCTCCGATGTGCACTTTGGAGAGCTCCTTTAGAGTTCTGACTGGTTCGGACTGAATCCCGGAACGGATTCGCCGCCCCACTGACAGAGGAGCCACAAGCCGCCACTGACCTATTTGCCACTCTTGGGCTGTCAGCAGGAGGAAGCAGCCCACCCCCTCTCCCACCCCATCGAAGTGAGGACCCCCCTGGGTCCCTGAGAGCCGTGTCGTGGGATGTTGCGCCCGGCCTGCCGAGGGGGGAGGGAGCGCGTGGGAGGCGTAAACCGGAGTTGCGCAAGGGAGGCACGAGCACATCGCGAGGTGGAGATTTGCTCCAGATGCTATCACTCCTGTTCGGACGCCAGGAGGCAACAACGCCCGCTCTGGGGGCACAGGATGTTCCTCTGAAGCGCAAGGGTGAAGGACGCATCGTGAAAAGGGACTGCTAAAAAGACAGAAGCCGGCTTCCAAATTTACTCTGACACCAGATCTCTTCTTGTGCAAACGTGGATGCCAGCCGCCAGGACAGACGAACAAGAGACTCCTTTGTGCGCTACAGGTGCTCCCAGCAACCGGTTCAGTGGAAACGGAATGTAACCCGAAGACCCGAAACGATGCCAGCTTTGCTCAGCCCTGACCGAAAGTACACAGCAAAGTAAACTTGGCTTTGTGTGCAACGTCTTGCTCATCCTTCGAAATCAGCCTCCTCCCAAACCGGCACCCTGCAGACCTCGTGGACTGCAACCTCTATCATCCCCAGCCTGCCCAGACAATGGTCCGGGATGCTGGCCCAAAACACCCAAAGGGGACCATGTACGGGTGTGTGTGCATGTGTGCACATGCAAAAGGAGGCTGAGAGGAGACGTGATAGAGTTGTACAAAATCATGCCTGGTGTGGAGAATGTGGAGAGGGAAACATTTTTCTCCCTCTCTCAAAACACTAGAACCCGGGGTCATCCCACGAAGCAGATTGATGGGAGATTCAGGACAGATCAAAGGAAGGACTTCTTCACACAGCGTATATGGAACTCACTACCACAAGATGTAGTGATGGCCACCAATTTGGATGGATTTAAAAGGGGGTTGGATGAATACCTGGAGGCGAAGGCTATAAATGGCTTCTAGCCCTGGTGGCTGTGTGCTATCTCCAGTATTCGAGGCAGTAAGCCTGTGTGCACCAGTTGCTGGGGAACATGGGTGGGAGGGTGCTGTTGCACCGTGTCCTGCTTGTGGATTTCCTACAGGCAGCTGGCTGGCCACTGTGTGAACCGAATGCTGGTCTAGATGGACCCTTGGCCTGATCCAGCATCAGGGCTCTCCGTAGGTTCTTGAGAACTGGAAGAGAACTGGAACAGGCCGCATTCTGCTCCATAGCAAACCCGGGTTTGTGTTGAAATAGCTTTGGAGATAGTTTTGGAGCAGTTGCCAAATGCACATGGGATGGAGGCCAGTTTAAATTCCCTTGCCAAATTCCACAGGCGTGTTTACAGTTCATCTCCCTCCTAAAGGGCGTAAGAAGAAACCTGCTAGCTAGTGACTAGGCAGGAGGCCCACAAACCGGGCCTCCATGGTCCACCTCCAGCTGGTATCGATTGGCATATTGTGGTATGAAAAAGGACCTTCTTTTCAGAGTTCCTGCTCCACAAAGGGGCCTGCAGCGTGTTCCACAACCCAAGTGGGGTCTGTTTGTTTCGGTATTTCTATGGCCCTTTTTAGGGCGAGGGTGAGCCATTCGTGACCCTCCAGAGGTTTTGGCTTACCATGACGTCTGCTCCAGCCAGCATTGCCAATGGTGTGGAAGGATGGGAATTGTCGGCCAATTCTGGTGATCCACCAGCAGCCCAACCCCTTTTTGGGGGGCAAAGCCTTCCCGAAGCAGCTCACATAAAAGTACGCCTCAAAGTACAAACTCGTAGCAAATCACAGCCCAGCAGAGCATTCCTTTGGAAGTAAAGCCAGGAAGGATGCAATCCTATACATGTTTGGACAGAAAAAGGTCCTACAATCCTATGCATGTTTAGACAGAAATAATTCTACAATCCTATGCGTGTTCAGCATTTTCTCCAGTTGGAACGCGTTGTCTAAGGCGTGTTTTCTGAGATGGCTCATTGTCAACTCTACACACTCACACACACACACACACACACACTGCAATCCCACTTTTTTGCATAAAATTTGCATAAAACCACCAATGAGTGGCATTTGGGAAAGGGCAGAGCTGAGAAATGGGGGAGGGGCTCCAGAGGGCCACGTTGGGAATTCAGGTGGTCCAAAGTTGGCCCATGATTGCAGCCAAATAGTGCGGGCCTATCCGAGTCTACTCAGAAGTAAGCTCCATTGAGTTCAATGGGACTGACTTCCAGATAAACATGTATAGGATTGCTGCCTAAATCGTTAGAGCATTCAACCCAGCAAAAAGCTAAGACAACAAACGAAGCTCATTTAGAGCAAGCTGTCAATGCCTCAATAATGCATGCTGTGGCTACATCCAAGATTGATTAATTTTTGTGAACTGCCCAGAGAGCTCTGGCTATTGGGCGGTATAGAAATGTAATAAATAAATAAATAAATAAATATTACTGTACCACATTTTACGTGGGGCTTCCCTTGAAGACAGTCTGGAAACTACAACTGGTGCAGAATGCAGGAACGCTTGTACAAGCGAGGTACTCAGATCACGTTACACCTATTCTGCGCCAGCTAACCTTGGCTGCCTACCTATTTCCAGACCCGATTGAAGGTGTTGATATTAAAGGCCCGGCAACGTGTTTGGGAGCAGGTTATATGAAGGGTTGCCAGCACCTGTACGAGCCTGCCCAAGCTTTAGGATTCCCATCACAGACACTCATCTCCGGTCCATCATAGAATCATAGAATAGCAGAGTTGGAAGGGGCCTACAAGGCCATCGAGTCCAACCCCCTGCTCAATGCAGGAATCCACCCTAAAGCATCCCTGACAGAGGGTTGTCCAGCTGCCTCTTGAAGGCCTCTAGTGTGGGAGAGCCCACGACCTCCCTAGGTCATCGGTTCCATTGTCATACTGCTCTAACAGTCAGGAAGTTTTTCCTGATGTCCAGCTGGAATCTGATTGGTGATTACAAGAGACGTAGAGTGACCATATGAAAAGGAGGATCGTTAATCGCTCCTGTATCGTTAACAGTTGCACAGAAAAGGGAATTTCAGCAGGTGTCGTTTGTATATATGGAGAACCTGGTGAAATTCCCTCTTCATCACAACAGTGCAGGAGCTATACTAGAGTGACCAGATTTAAAAGAGGGCAGGGCACCTGCAGCTTTATCTGCTGTGATAAAGAGGAAGTTTCACCAGGTTCCCCATATATACAAATGACACTGGCAGAAATTTCCCTTTCAATACAACTGTTAAAGATACAGGAGCCCTGTCCTCCTTTTCATATGGTCACCCTAAAGAGACAGGGCCTTTTCTCTGATGGCCCCACACCTTTGGAACGCAGTCCCTGGGAAGTGCTTATGGTTCCCCTCTTTGCTGACCTTAATGAGGATTTTGAAGACTTCTTTACGCCTGCCTGCATTTCATTAGACTAGTAAATGGCCCCAGGTTTGGTTTGATATGGCAAAACCTTCAAGCAAAGTGATGCAGTGCGCCGGCCATGCCTGCTGGCACCCTTAGGCGCCTGCCATGGTGCACCCCTAAAGCCCCTTTGAGGGAGGGGCCTGTCCACCCCATTCTCCTGAGGTGGGGGAGTCCCACAGCGGGGGGGGGGCAGCTGTAGAACCCAGTCTCTCGGGGGAAAGACAGCTCTCTGGAGCTGCGTATTAGACCTGGCTCTGTGTGCCTGTGTGTACAAACAGAAGCACAATATTTTCGGTGAGAAGCATCTGCTTACAACCATCTGCCCCACTAGATTTGCTAATTGAGTGATCTGCGTTTGCAGGGAAATGCAAGTCTCTCAGTGAACCGCCTGTAGCCGATCGTGTTTCTCTGCTGAACAGAGTTTCTCAGAAAAACAACTCCTGCTCCAGCGTGGAAGGATGAGGCCAAGAACTTTTCCAGCAGGTAAACTGCCCCAATTCCTCGGTGCAGGCCAAAGGCTCACGGTTGTCCTGGCGTAGAGAAGCCGTCCGTGCCATTTTACTTCCGATTTCACAAACGCCCCAGGGTTTGCTTAGATGAGGTCCCCTGGTGGGATCAGCTTATAACTGGGGGATACTTCCAAAATCTCTCCCCCTGCTCTAATTTTCTACCAAGCTTTGCCCTGTATTTACCCCAAATCATATGGGATTGATTCAAAAATGGAACTGTCCAGATGAGGAATTTTCCAGGGTTCTGTTTTTTATTTCTGAATTCTTTGCGGGATTAAGACATGCACTTCTGAATTCCCCTTGTCTAGGGAGTTCCTTTATTTGCAAGTTCTGTATGTTTCATTATACACCCACTGGATGGCGCTGTGGTATAGCAGTTGTTAAAGCCCAACTTTACACAGAGAAATTCTACTCAAAGTATTTAAATTGCTTATTATCCCCCAGTTTAAAGGGATAAAAGTCAGAAAGTATGGGAGAGGCCCTTGATGTTGACGACGTCATGTAAAGGACCCACAATCTTAATCTTAATTGCAGGATTGCAGAGAGGCTCTGTATACATGGACATATCAAGATAATTTTTGTATGATGTTTTACCAGTATGCAAGAGCGCATGCCTATGTCAGTAAAACACAGAACCAAACAAATCAGGATGCAACAAAGAGTTGCAGCGTGAAGTGCTCCCTATTCAGGCTTCCAGCAACTTCATTCCATTCTGCCTTCCTCTGATGGTTTTTCATTTTTTCTTCCCCAACAGTCAGGCAATAGCCCATGCCCACAGGCTCAATCCGTACTGGGCTTCCCCCTCGTAAAGATTTTTGTTACTTGTGCAAATGTCAGGTTTTCCCAAGAGGCTGCTGGTATCTATCTCCCTCTTGTGCCTGGGTCAAGCCATTTTGGCTATGGCATTCACTGCCTGAACATTGGAACTAGAAGGAATGATGCAATACCACAGTGCCATCTAGTGGGTGTATAATGAAACATGTGGAATGGCAGAGAAAGAACACCACCCCCTCTCTGGAAAACAGCACGTGTAAAGGAGCCGATCTTAATTCTGTAATGAATCTGGAAGCAGAAGCCCAGGTAAAGGTTTGGGATAAAAGCCTTATGGAGAATGCCCCATAAGAGGAAGTGTCTTGGATCAGCCCAAAGGCTGACGTAGGCCAGCATCCTGTACCTATAGTAGGCAACAAGATGCCACAGCAAGCAGGCCATGAGGGCAACAGCACCTTTCTGCTTGTGTGCCTCCAATATTCTGTTGTTCCAAATGACAGCCCAGATAGATGAGACGGCCAGGAGTGCCTACTATCAGTTTTGGCTGATACGCCAGCTGCGCCCCTTCCTAGAGTCGGAAGACCTAAAGGAGTTTGTGCACGTGCTGGTAACTTCGAGGCTCAACTTCTGCAATGCACTCTGCAAAGGGCTGCCTTTGTGCCTAGTCCGGAAACTTCAACTAGTCCAAAATATGGCAGCTAGGCTGGTCACCGGTACACCTAGGGGTGACCACATCACACCAGTTTTAAAATCTCTTCACTGGCTGCCATATTTTGCAGAATCGCCTTCTCCCATACAAACCGCCCCGCACACTCAGGTCCTCTGGGAAAAATCTACTTCAGCTAGGAAAAACTAGATTAAACAACTGTTACTCAGAGGACCTTCTCTTCTGCTGCTCCCAGACTCGGGAATGGCCTGCCAGAGGAGACTCGTCAACTTGACAGTCTACTAGCATTCAAGAAAGCTATAAAGACTGATCTCTTCTGGCAGGCCTATCCGGTGGAATTTTAAGATGTTTTTAGGATGTTTTTAGGATGTTTTTAACAATGTATATTATGTTTCAATTCAGTTTTATGTATTTTATAGTTTATTCTCACATCAGTCCGTTGGTTTCTGTTCACCACTCTGCTGCTAAGATCATCTTCTTGGCTCGCTGCTCTGACCATGTAACTCCACTTCTGAAATCTCTTCATTGGCTTCCAATTCACTTCAGAATCCAATATAAACTTTTCCTGTTGACCTACAAAGCTTTTCACGGTCTAGCGCCTTCCTATCTCTCCTCTCTCATCTCACACTATTGCCCCGCTCGTGCTCTTCGCTCCTCTGATGCCATGTTTCTCGCCTGCCCAAGGGTCTCTACTTCCATTGCTCGGCTTCGTCCATTTTCTTTTGCTGCCCCTTATGCCTGGAACGCTCTTCCAGAACATTTGAGAACTACAAGTTCAACCGCAGCTTTTAAAGCTCAGCTAAAAACTTTTCTTTTTCCTAAAGCTTTTAAAACTTGATTTTGTTCTGACTTTATACTGTTAGTTTTACCCTACCCAGTGCCTGCTTACCCTACCCTGTGCCTGTTTGCTTTCTCTTCCCCTCCTTATTGTTTTATCATGGTTTTATTAGAATGTAAGCCTATGCGGCAGGGTCTCGCTATTTACTGTTTTACTCTGTACAGCACCATGTACATTGATGGTGCCCCGCTCGTGCTCTTCGTTCCTCTGATGCCATGTTTCTCACCTGCCCAAGGGCCTCTACTTCCCTTGCTCGGCTTCGTCCATTTTCTTCTGCTGCCCCTTACGCCTGGAATGCTCTTCCAGAACATCTGAGATCCACAAGTTCAATCGCAGTTTTTAAAGCTCAGCTAAAAACTTTTCTTTTTCCTAAAGCTTTTAATACCTGATGTTGTTTGGACTCTATACTGTTAGTTTACCCTACCCTGTGCCTGTTTACCCTACCCAGTGCCTGTTTGCATTCTCTTCCCCTCCTTATTGCTTTACTATGATTTTATTAGAATGTAAGCCTATGCGGCAGGGTCTTGCTATGTACTGTTTTACTCTGTACAGCACCATGTACATTGATGGTGCTATATAAATAAATAAATAAATAAATAAATAATAATAATAATAATAATAATATTGTTGTTCCCAGACTCAATCAGAATGGAGAGGCGGGTAAGAAATAAATTTATTATTTATTATTCATTTTTACTGGAGGCTATTCATGGCCATCACGACTAGTCACCATCTCTAGCCTCACCCTCCATGAATTTGCCCCCGGCTCCTCCACTTTATTTTCACAACGGCCCTGTGAAGCAGTTTAGGGCTGAGGGCGTATAACTGCCCAGGGTCAACCATTAAGCTTCACAGCTGAGTGGGGATTTGAACCTGGGTCTTTTTAGCTTGATGCCACTGCTGTCCCAAGCTCATGAGGTTAGTGACACTTTTGTCGATGGCTTTAGATCCAAGATGCCTCCTTCACATATGCAAACCACCAGCCATTTAGTCATGAAGCGATGTGAACATGGATGTGAACCCCAGTGGAGGCTGGGGGCGCTGAGGTCAGTGGGGCAGTGAATCCGCTCCGGGTTTCAGTCCGAACCGGACTGAAACCCGGAGCGGGTTCACTGCCCCACTGACATCGGAGTCATCAACCTCTACTGGTGATACCCTTCAGATCCCCCCACCCCTAATTCCAATACTTAGCTAACTCCACAATAGCAATACAATCCTTGGCCACTAGATGTCAGGATAACAGCACTAAAACTTCTCATAGAAGCTGGTGGTTTGCCGGGACTGAAAAATGTATTGAACTCGCCACTGAAAGAAATCGACTTCTCCTGAAAAACAGAGTGATTGCAGTGTGTGTGTGTGTGTGTGTGTGTGTGTGATACACAGAGGTAACAATGAGCCGTCTTGGAAAACAACACACCATCACAACAGCTTTGAGACATGCAAAGGGATGTCTGTTGGTGCAGGAATGTGCAGGCTCTTGAGATGCACCAGATTCTTAAAACGGGTGTAAAGGTTTCAGGCCTACAGAGGCAAGGTAATAAAGTCAGGCTCAGAGGCCTGGAGTTTTTCTATCGGGAGGGGGTATCCCTGAGAGGAGTAGTTTCATTTCGCCATTTAAGATTTGTTCCCTGGTTAAGTTTCATTTCCCAGTTAGGTTTCATTTCTTCCAAGTGGGAAGTTGTCTTTCTGTTTTGGAGGAAGAAGGTATAAAAGAGTGAGTGAGCCAGCCAGTGGAGAGCCAGAGGAAGACCAGAGCATAAGGAAGAAGCAGAAAGAAGCAGCTTGAAGGAGTCTAGGTGCAGCTTAGGGTAAAAGAACTTGCATTTTTGCATCTTTTATTTTCGGTTAATGCCTTTTGTATCACTCAGCTCTACTGACTAAATACCTGTAGTTGTAAGTTGCTTGTTTTACTTTACTAGTAAACTGCTGGGTTTAACCTAAAGGGTCTGGGGTGTCACTCACCCACATCTACAGCCTAAACCCCATATTACTGGGAAGGGGAAGCTAAAAGAAGGAAAGTGAGACTCTTAAGGAGGCAGAGATCTGTAAGGAGTTGTTCTGGGGGTCCAGGTCATAGAAGGAATCCTGTCAAGGGGAAATGGAAAGCCATACAGTAGCTGAATCGTCAGCTGTTGTGCTGAATCTCTGGAGAGGGATGACGTGGACTCCGCTGTCTTGTAGCTTAGAACGAGGGTAGCTGGAAGATAACCATCCAAATGTTTTGGACTTCAACTCCCAGAAGCCCTTGCTAGCATGGTCAAGGATTAGGAATGCTGGGGGTTGAAGTGCCCCCACAAAATCTGGAGATTTACTTTCTGCCCACCCCTGCTCAGATTCAGCAAACCAGGAAAGGGAACTGTGCCAAACAGGCAGAACAGCACTAGGTTGTCAGGCTGCACATATTCCGAGGACGAAACCCTAATCCAGTAAATTGCAAGTGACTCCAGGCCAGCCCATCGGAAGAGGCGAAATTAACACACCCAGCTTCCGAGCTGTTGCCCAGTCGGACAGCCTGTTGCATGTGGAACCCTCTTCCATGGCCGATTCATCGCATCATAGAGTCAAAAGGGCCTC
Source organism: Elgaria multicarinata webbii (assembly GCF_023053635.1). Lineage (NCBI taxonomy): Eukaryota > Metazoa > Chordata > Lepidosauria > Squamata > Anguidae > Elgaria > Elgaria multicarinata. The sequence goes on from NC_086190.1 coordinate 5,309,390, forward strand.
AGATGTCATCTAGTCCAACCCTTGCCGATGCAGGAAACTCATGACTGCAACACCTCTGATAGTTGCTCTCCAGTGGAAGCTGTTGGCTCAAGATTTCAGTGGGGCCATGATTCCATTCTGGGTTTTAGTCAGAACCAGGTAGAAGTCCAAAGGAGCTTTCCAAGGTGCAGAACCTATCCCTAAAATGGGTTCTATGCCTTGGAGAGCTTCTTTAGAGTTCTGGCTGTTTCTGACTGAAACCAGGAGCGGATTCACCTCCCGACCAGAGTCAGAGCCACCAGACTCTACTGGTCATTTGACCCCATTGGTTCGGATCTCATCCTCTGGAGCAGCCTCTTCCAACCTACAGCTCTCTGTATGGTTTAGAATATAACCCCCAGCATTCCGGCCCATTGGCCATGCTGGCTGGGGTTGATGGGAGTTGAAGTCCAAAACATCTGGAGGGCACCAGGTCTACTTACCTTGCTCTGGCGCAACAGAAGACAAATTCCCTCCATCATCTATGCGACTGCCTTCCATATCTTTGAAGATCGCTAGAGTATCACCCCCTTGATCACCTCTTCGCCAGGCTAAATGCACCCAGCCGCTTCAAACGCTTCTTCTAGGACTTGGTCTACAGGCCCCACACCATCCTTGCTGACATCTTTGTCCCATTTCCCCTTTTGCCCCAAATCTTTAATCTTTAAAAGTTTTTAATCTCTTTACCGTGCTCAGTGATTTAGGAGCTTTACAAACGATAGCTAATTAGAATGCTTATCACAGATACAAATCTGTTACAGATGTTTCCTTTTTAGCCACGCAGCTCATGGTTATGATAAACCAGTTACCCCCCCCCCCCATGAATTCAGTTTACCTCTGGGTTGAAAAAGACGCTATTTTCAATCTGCATTTGGCGGCTATGTCTTTTAGTTCATTGTTTGCTTTAGAATAGGTACAGGGGCCTGATTCAGATCATAGAAACATAGGATAGCAGAGTTGGAAGGAGCCTACAAGGCCATCGAGTCCAACCCCCTGCTCAATGCAGGAATCCACCTCAAAGCATCCCTGACAGATGGCTGTCCAGCTGCCTCTTGAAGGCCTCTAGTGTGGGAGAGCCCACAACCTCCCTAGGTCACTGATTCCATTGTCGTACTGCTCTAACAGTCAGGAAGTTTTTCCTGATGTCCAGCTGGAATCTGGCTTCCTTTAACTTGAGCTCGTTATTCCATGTCCTGCACTCTGGGAGGATGGAGAAGAGATCCTGGTCCTCCTCTGTGTGACAACCTTTTAAGTATTTGAAGAGTGCTATCATGTCTCCCCTCAATCTTCTCTTCTCCAGGCTAAACACGCCCAGTTCTTTCAGTCTCTCTTCATAGGGCTTTGTTTCCAGACTCCTGATCATCCTGGTTGCCCTCCTCTGAACACGCTCCAGCTTGTCTGCATCCTTCTTGAAGTCTGGAGCCCAGAACTGGACGCAATACTCAAGATGAGGCCTAACTAGGCCCGAATAGAGAGGAACCAGTACCTCACGTGATTTGGAAGCTATTCTTCTATTAATGCAGCCCAAAAAAGCATTTGCCTTTCTTGCAGCCATATCGCACTGTTGGCTCATATTCAGCTTGCGATCTACAACAATTCCAAGATCCTTTTCGTTTGTAGTATTGCTGAGCCAAGTATCCCCCATCTTAATCCTCCCCTGCCCCCGGCTCCTATACCAAAACACCACTGGGCTTCTGCCGAGGTCTGTCACCACCCCCTGCTCCTGCTCCTCCTCTTCCTCATTGCTGCTGTTGTGTCTTCACTTGCAGTGAGGACGTTGGAGTAGCCTCCTGCATTTGCCTTGAGCTTGTCCTGATTCCAAGTCCTGCCGTCGAGATGTGACATAATAAAGAGGTCTGTCGTATAATCCACAGAGCTTTATTATGTAAATCGACACCACTGCACACCTGAAGGGAGTGTGAATGCTAGGAGCTGAATTAACCTAATAAAGAGAGGCAGTTGCCCATCAACTAAATGGATGGTTTCCTGCCATGCCTGACAAGTATTTACCAGTTCCCTCCTTTGCTCTTCAACCTGTAACCTCTGCCATGGGGCTCTTCTGGCAGACCACCTCTTCTCAGCTCCACCTGCTTAACCCTGCAGTGGACTCTGGAATTTGTCTGAAAGAAGACTGGAAGAACTGGGCCTGTTTAGCCTGGAGAAGAGAAGACTGAGGGGAGACATGAGAGCACTCTTCAAATACTTAAAAGGTTGTCACACAGAGGAGGGCCAGGATCTCTTCTCGATCCTCCCAGAGTGCAGGACACGGAATAATGGGCTCAAGTTAAAGGAAGCCAGATTCCGGCTGGACATCAGGAAAAACTTCCTGACTGTTAGAGCAGTACGACAATGGAATCAGTTGCCTGGTGAGGTTGTGGGCTCTCCCACATTAGAGGCCTTCAAGAGGCAGCTGGACAGCCATCTGTCAGGGATGCTTTAAAGTGGATTGAGCAGGGGGTTGGACTCAATGGCCTTGTAGGCCCCTTCCAACTCTACTATTCTATGATTCTATGATTCATTCTGATGTTCCCTCCCTCTGAGACAAAGACTGAGCTCCCAGGGAGGGGGAAGATGAACTTTGAGCTTGGGCCTCCTGTCTGATAAGCTCCTAGAAAGGTTCCTCCTTGACTCCTGGAGAGTCTTGGAGAATTTCCTTCCTTGCTTCCTGTCTTGGTTGGTTTACTTCTTCAGACTCCAAGTCCGATTTGGGATCCACACCAGGGAGACCAGTTGTGATTCTGACAGAGCTCTTCCTTCGGGAGGTTATGTTGGTTGTGCTCAGAGGGAGAGGGCACGTGAATAGGCAGAGGCGACACTGCCTGGGAGAACGTGGGTCCACTCAGATGGTGGGTGGTACTGATGGTGTCTTCCACACACTCCCCTCCAAATCTGGAGCTGACACAAAGGCCCTTTCTCATCTCATCCGGCCCATCAAAGCTTCCTGGTGTAGCTTTATGCTCTACCTGGCCAGCATTAGCTGTGACATAATGGTGGCCATCTTAACTGGACAACTAGATTGTCTCACCCAGTTTTGTGTAGCAAGGACATCAACAAAAATGATATACTCTTCCCTTCGCCTTTCAGCTCACGAACCATTCTTGGCTCTAACACTGAAGAATACCAAGCAAACATATCACTCAAGCATGTCACAACCAGGGTACTTTAAAATAAGCTTTATTTAGTTGTGTGTGTAATTTTTTTTAAATATTTTCATATTTGCATCCATGCCTTCAAGGAATTGTTTCACCCATCCCAGCACACTCACATGTGTGGGGGGAGTTGGAGAAGTTAAATCTAACGTTACCCATAATTCATAAGCTATTTTACGGTAGTTCTCTCTTAAATAAATCATGTTCTTAGTTTTGTTTTTAAAATAATTATTTCCTAATTTACAAAAGAAAAAAAAAGTAGAAAAAAGAAGAAAGAAAGAAAGAAAGAAAAAAAGCTGAAATGAAAAGGAACAATGACTAAAAATAGATTCCAGGAATTTCGCTTCTTCAAGAATTTCGCTTCTTCAAGAATTTCGCTTCTTCAAGAATTTCGCTTCTTCAATTTTTTAAAATTTCTAATTAAAAGTGGGGTGGGGAGAGAAGGGGAAATGGGGGAGGGAGGGGATATATAGCAATTGCAAAGGAGTGGTCCACTTGGAAATGTTTGCTCATCATTTAATTGGTACCCAAGGAAGTATCCTTGAGATGCAAATAGCAAATTGCAAATTGAGATGCAAATTGAGATGCAAATTGAGATGCAAATAGCAGCACCAAAGAGTTGTGGGTTTTTTTGGTTGGGATCATAGCAGGGACAGAAAAGGGCTATATTCCCCTCTGCCTCATCTCACAAGTTCTCAATCCTGTTCAGGCTTTCCCAGAGGTGCGACTTACGTCAATCAAAACACGCACGTTAATTGCACGGACACAATTCACGTCGCGTTTGGGTTGGCCCCAGACACCCCATTGAGTCTTCTTTTGGATCGCTTCCAGAAGCCCAAGTTTTAAAGTCAGCTTTGCAATGCCAAGGCCGGCTTGCCCTTTTCCAACCAGGCCGCACAAATCGGACTCCTTGAAAATGGACCAAGCGCAGCAGAATTCATCGCCTTTCATGATTAAGAGCAGCAAACGGCGTTGGGTGAGTTTACGATGCATGTGGTCAGGTTAGCGGCCTATTTGTTGGGAAAGCAAATTGGTTGGGAAAAGTGTGGTTTTTGAAAGCACCGTAAAAGTTTTTTTCTTCTTGGATGGGGGATGCACTCCCAAGGAATCTCCTTCCCTCGCCTGATTTAGAAAAATCTGGATTGGTGACGGTGTTTTAAAAACAAACAAAACCTTTGCTTGCAAAAGTGTTTCGTGAAAGCAAGCAATGGCCCATTGTGATGTTTATGAGATGTTACCACTGGTATTCTGGGATGGGGAGGATCGGATGGGGTTACATGTCAACGTGATGGGTCCACGTTAAAGAAAGTTGAGATGGGAACTGGTCTGCAGAGCACACGGCGCTTGCATGTGCGTGGCTGTGTGCCTACCCCAAGAAAATCTGTGACATGCAGAAGCGGCTGAGCTGTTGTACGTTTGCCTTGCAACCATTTTATCCTGTTTCCACTCAGGTGGGGAGAACCTCGCAGGGCATTTGAGGTTCCACCAGAGAGTCATTCACATTTTCAAGGCTGTTTCCAAAACCTGAAGGGCTAGGAACTTGATTTTGTTTTTTAAAAAAAGAATGTACAAAGTTCTGTGCATGAGTGGTGCAGGCCCAGAATTGCAGAATGCGGACAACCTGAGGAAATTCCTGAAATATATAGGGGCTGAATAAAGATGGTGTCCTCCCTACAATGTTAACTATCTCTGGGCTTCTCTCTGGAGACTGCAAGCGTACATCAGCTTAGCATCACGGATGTCTCCATAAGCACGGGTTCAAGTCCCACAGGCTATTGCTTTTTCTTAGAATGGTTGCTTCTCACATCATGTTTGCAAGAGGATCGTGGGTCTCCTTCCCAAGTTCCACTTTAAATAGTTCACCTTGTGACGAGGTGAAACGTCACCACTGCAGACGTGATGCCGGACATGTATGCAAAGGGTGATGCTGAGCTTCAGGCAGCCCGGGAGAACTGGCAAGTCAGAAGAAGGCACAGGCAAGTGGCCCAGGTCTGTGAAGGTCTGGCTGGCTTTACTAACTTCTCCGGTTCGGAATGCAATGCATGGCCGCAGCACGGATTCAGTGCCACGCTGCAGACTGGAAAAGAAACGGAGCTTCTGAGCATGCATTTATCAATAAGGAGCCCCAGGATTTATAGAGTTCCTAGGGCCCCGAGTAGGAATGTTGCGCACCCTGCACCTCCCAGGGCTCCTTGCGCCTGGAACATTGGAATTTTAGGATGTTTTTAGAATGTTTTAACAATGTATATTATGTTTTAATTCAGTTTTATGTATTTTATATTTGCTGTTGTTCCCTGCCTCGATCAGAATAGAGAGGCGGGTAAGCAATAATATTAATATTAATATTATTATTATTAATAATAATAGCTAAGTATGCTCACCGCAGCATCCTGAGTGCAAGGAGCCCTGGGACACGGAACTCTCAGGACATCTGACATCCCTACTAAGTGCTCAGGCGCCCTGGCAAACTACGTGTCCCCGAGACACTGCTGGATCCAGGAAGTTCTCTGCGCACAGAAGGTGCCTCCGTCTGAATTTCGGATATCTCCCCTCCTGTCCATAGCTCACCCCATTCATTAGGGCTTTGCCTGACTCTCTGTGCAGTATTTTCAGGGGGTTCCTGTGAGAAAAGGAACCTCTCGTGTAAGCACTTGAGTCACTGCTGACTCCTAGAGGGACGCCTGCTTTCGCGGACGTTTTCTTGGCAGACTTTGTAGCGGGGTGGTTTGCTGTTGCCTTCCCCAGTCGTGGTTCCCTTTCCCCCAGCTAGCTGGGTACTCATTTTACCGACCTCGGGAGGATGGAAGGCTGAGTCGACCCGAGCCGGCTGCCTGAGAACCAGCTTCCGCTGGGATCGAACTCAGGCCGCGGGGAGAGTTTCGGCTGCAGTAACTGCCGCTTACCTCTCTGCGCCACACGAGGCTCCTGTGAGAAGCAGGGATGAAATTTGGGTCCAGCCTCTGGAGTCTAGGCTTGGACGAATGGAGGCACCAGGGAGGAATGGAGGCCTTGCCTCCTGCTACCAGGGAACAGGGCTTGAGATAGCGCTCAGGGGTCTCACAAAGGGATGGGTTTAATCTCCGTCACGCTCCTGGCGTCAGGAGTGCAGCGGCGTTTCCAGATTTCAGAACTGGAGAAAAAGCAAAAGCAAATAGACCCAGCTTTGACAACAACGGCAGCTTGAATTCACCGGCCCATTTTGGACAGAGTTGACTAGTTACGAAGCACGAGTACCAAGTATCGGTGGGAAGGCACATGGCGGGCCAGGTCTGGATGACACAATCACCACACTGTAGCCTAGTAGGGCAAAATAACCCAGGCAGTGGAGGCTGGTGGCTCCGGTGTCTAAGGGGCGGTGAATCCGCTCTGGGTTCGAGTCCTTTTAGAGTTCAGACTGGTTCGGACTGAAACCCGGAGCGGATTCACCGCCCCGCAGACATCGGAGCCACCAGCCTCCACTGAACCAAGGGGACCTTTGACTTTGCAGCCTGAAATTGCCACAAAGGGCGGCAGAGTTCCAATCAAAACATTCCAGCCCCACCAGCTCCTGTATGGATTTTGACAACCTTCACCAGCAACTAATTTTGCGGTTTTTAGCACTGGCCATCAATACGAGCTTCACCCAGTGACTCCGTAGCCGCTGTACCATAGTCCAAATCCCCTTCGGTTGTGCTGTCTGTGTTTCAGCTCATGGAGGAGAAAGCAACTGGGTGTCCCCTGAAACCAGGGGCTATTCGGGAAGGGGGAGTTGTTGTGGCTCCACCCATGTCCACTCACTGTACCCCAAGCCAACACAACCGTGATCGAACGCTATTCACGCTGTGTCCATTTGTACCTTCTCTGTTCCCGCTTTGATGCCTGCAACAACACAGTTGTTTCGCACCGGCAAGCGTGGCAGGTGCTGTGGGAAGCGTGACACCGCGTGTCCTCTTTGCTTCACCTGCCTGTGTCCTTTGGGATTCTGGCCGGGAGGAGAGGTGCCGCTCGAGCAGTGCTCAGGTCAGGGCCGTCCCTATCAAGAGGGAGGGTGAAGCGCCTGCCTCAGGCGACCGATGCCAAGAGGTGGCAGCTCTGTCAGCTGCCCTGCAGCTCCTAAGCCAGCCTGCTGCGCTCAGGTGTGGAGAAGATGCTGTCCCATCCCCTGTGTGGCAGTAACATCCAGCTCTTGGACTTGGCTTGGGAGGTGGGGTGCCATCTTGTTTGCCTCACAGAGCAAAGCGTCCTGGGATCATAGAGTTGGGAGGAGCCTCAGAGAGCATCTAGTCCAACCCTCTGTTCAGTCCAGGATCTGCACTGCAGTGTCCCTGACAGACAGACACCTGTCCTTTGCTTCAATAACTCCACTGAAAGAAAACCCGCCACCTTCCGAAGTAGTTTATTTGCCAAACAGCCGTCACCGTTTGGAACTTTCTCCTTCTGTAAGATGTACTATATACGAAAAGGGTATAAACCTTAACCAAAACAAGCTAGTAACCCAAAACAAGAGTTAAGGTAAGTAACTATATTTACAAGATCATATAACAGTTAACGTCTGGAAAAGACATTAAACTTGCATATAAACTAGTAACCACCATAGAATATACACATGTAAACATAGAAATTTTTATGAAAACGAAATGATAAAAACAGGTCCAACGCGTTTCGACAGAGGTGCCTTCTTCAGTGACCCCTAAATAAACAGAGCTTCTGTATACGTATTAGACCGGGCTGACTCCAATTTAGAGGCCCAAAAATTAGATAGCCAATGTCACTCCCAGAGAACTAATTACATCAGGCTCAGTTTCGCTGTTGCTGGCTACAATTCACTCCAACAGCGAAACTGAGCCTGATGTAATTAGTTCTCAGGGAGTGACATTGGCTATCTAATTTTTGGGCCTCTAAATTGGAGTCAGCCCGGTCTAATACGTAAACAGAAGCTCTGTTTATTTAGGGGTCACTGAAGAAGGCACCTCTGTCGAAACGCGTTGGACCTGTTTTTATCATTTCGTTTTTATAAAAAATTCTATGTTTATATGTGTCTATTCTATGGTGGTTACTAGTTTATTTGCTAGTTTAATGTCTTTTCCAGACGTTAACTGTTAGTGATATGATCTTGTAAATATACTTACCTTAACTCTTGTTTTGGGTTACTTTCTCCTTCTGTGTCACCCAGGTCTCCTTCCAAGCAATTTCCACCTGCTGGTTCGAGACCTGCCTTCAGGAGCAACACAAAAGATGTTTGCTCCATCACCTGCATGACAGACTTCCAGATATCTGAAGATGCTCTCCTCTCCCCTGAATATTCTCTCCTCCAGGCTAGAGAAACACCCTGCATCTCTTGCAACCGTTCCTGGTAGGACTTGGTTTCCAGTAGGGGTGTGCACGGACCCCCCCACTCCGCTTCACTTTCAGATCCGCCATTTTCGGATTGGGCCGCTCCGCCCCCACTCCGCCTGTGCCCACTCCGCTCCGCTCGGAGCTCCGGATCCGGATCGGAGCTCCGGATCCGGATCGGAGCTCCGTTTCCCCCCCCATAGGGGGGGTTACCGGGCCCTGCCGCCATCGCCACCCATGCAGCGACGGCGGCAGAGCCGGGTAAGGGACCTAGGGAGAGGACCTTACCTGCCTCCATCCGCGGTCCGTCGCCGTCTTCAATTGAGCCCGCGGTTCCACCAGGAAGTCTGGGCCGCAAGCGGCCCAGACTTCCTGCTGGAACCACGGGCTCAATTGAAGACGCGGACGGACCGCGGATGGAGGCAGGTAAGGGAGAGGAGGGCGGGGGGGGGGTTACCGGGCCCTGCCGCCGTCGCCGCATGGGCAACAGCGGCAGGGCCCGGTAAACCCCACTTACCTTTCCGGCGGAGCTCCGGATCGAGGCGAAGGATCCGCCTTCACCTCGATCCTCTTCGCCACGCTCCCCCCAATCCTTTTCGCCTCCGCCTTAAGGGCAGGCGAAGCCCCCCGCTCCGCTCCTGCTTCTACGGTCCGATTAGAAGCGGAGCACATCCCTAGTTTCCAGACCCCTCAGCTGCCTGGTCGCTCTTCTCTTGGCCTGGTCCTGCCTGCTGGCCTCAGAGATCAGCTCTGGCCACGTCTGGAGGTGGCCACACCAGTGGCAGCGTTGCACAGCTGTGCGACGTTTTCGCTCACAGTCCCGAGGGAAGAACAACCCAAGGGAGACAGAAGCGATGGAGAAGAGAGACATGACCAGCTTTGTGACCATCGGGAAGGTCCATCGTTTCTTGTCTACGTGCATTAGGGGGTCAAATGTCCTAGAACCCGTGACTCTCATTTTCCACAGCTAGTTCCTTCTGAGGTGAGAGTCCACGGGAAGGGTGCCTGGATTAATCTGGCCAAAAAGTAATCCCCTGAACCTTTCTTGCTAAGCTTTCCAAAAAAAATAAAAAAATAACCCCAGTAAAAATAATAAAAGCAGAAAAACCTGCCCCTCCTCAGACTGCACGAAGACAAAATTGAATGCTGTGTCGGCCGGCGTTTCTGGCTCTTCGATTTCTTAGTGCTGATTTCGCAGCCTGGCGACGGAGTTAAGCATTCAATAGACAGATTGCATTTTGCTACAAAGTGTTCAGGGGGGTGGGGTGGGTGCAGGCGGCTTCTACACTGGTTTGGACCCGGCATCTTTAAAACATGATGTGAGAAGCAGCCCTCGGGGATTTCATCACCTCTGATTCGCACAACCACGGCGCCTGGGGCTGAACACCTTCCTTTCCTCCTCATCCTGACCTGGGTTGCAGTTTGTTCTTGGGGACATAAGATCATGAGAAGAGCCCTGCTGGATCAGACCAAGGGTCCATTTAGCCTTGCATTCTGTTCCCACAGTGGCCAAACAGGACATGGTGCAACAGCACTCTCCCACCCATGTTCCCCAGCAACTGGTGTCTATAGGCTTGCAAGCCTTGTGATGGCTCAACGGGATGTCCCAGTTGGACTGGACGTGGACAGAAGGAGTGATGCTCCCAAAATTCTCCTTATCTGAATTTCCGCCTTGATTTTGGAGTCCAGACACTTGGTTTGGTGCCAAAGTGGAACCGATGGAACCCTGCACTACTCTGCTTCTAATTTCCCAATTGTCGTTTCCGACAGCTTTCAATTCATCTGACTCTTTCCCTTCCTCTATGTACTTTGATAAAACACTGCAAAAGGGCAATCTTGGGTAGTCACGCTCGCATCAAGATTCTTTTTGTGTAGAGTTTTACTGCTATGCAGGTGCGCAAGTGTGCACTGATAAAACACCTCAAAAAAAGCAATTCGATGTGATTGTTCATATAGTTGTATCAACCATCTTTTTGTGTGTCGTTTGCTAATGTGGATAAGTGCAGGTGTACCCGCTGCATAAAAAAAGAATCTCAGTGCAATCACGTGCGTGATCGCACCACGATTACTTTGGAGCTGTGTTTCATCAATGTGCATGTGCCCATTGGCACTGTAGAGGCTACCAATGTGCAGAAGTCTGGGTGCACATACAAAAATGAGAAGCGCACTTGAGCTGATTGTTGGCATGACTGCATCAAGATCCCTTTCCTGCAGTGTTTTACTGACATCCAGGCGTGCAACCGCACGTCAGTAAAACACTGCACAAAAAGAATCTCGACGCAATCACGGGTACGATCACATCACAACCGCTTCTTTGTAAGGCTGCTTTTATTTCTTGCCAAGGCACACCTGTACCTTGGTACTGCAGAGTGGGGTGGGGTGGGGGAACGGTGCAAATGAATTGTGCACGCTCCAGTTTCGGAATGAAGGTTAGGGGTTGGATTCAAGAGGAAGGAACCTTCTGTGATAGGAAGGTCTCTGATCACGGAAATCCTTCTGTCCAATTTTTGGGGATCCCTCCCCCCACTCAGCAGGGTCCCTTGACTGTCAGTGTAACGTTTCCAGGGGACTTGAGAGGCTGTTTTGGGAAAGAGGGAGAGGGGGGAGGGAAGTCTATTTCCATAAGAACATATGAAGAGCCCTGATGCTAGATCAGACCCAGGGTCCATCTAGTCCAGCACTCTGTTCACACAGAGGCCAGCCAGCTGTCAACCAGGGACCCACAAGCAGGACACGGTGCAACTGCACCCACCTGCACGTGTTCCCCAGCAACTGGTGTATACAGGCTTACTGCCTCTTGATACTGGAGGTAGCACATAGCCATCAGGTCTAGTAGCCACTGATAGCCGTCTCCTCCAGGAGCGCACACGAAGCTGTACATCTCTAAACACCAGCAGGTTGGACAATGGCATCACCAACATGACCCACTTCCCAAGAACAAGCAGTATTCAGAGTCAGAAAGAATCACAATAAAAAAAAGGACCCCATGTTGTGTGAACGGGACCAAGCCAGTGTTTCCTGTTGGGAGCAATGTGCGGTATGGTTTTGTGGACGTAGAATACCAACTAGAGGAGAGGGCCATTGCTTGCCTCCACTGCTTGCCTGGGCCTTACAGGAGTCTTTACATGTTGAGCACCCCTTCCTGTGCGATGCCTCCTTGGGATTTCCAGTCCAAGGGATCATCTCGTAGCTGCAAAGAACTGAGCAGAGCTCTGGCCTGTGTTATCGTTTCAGCGCATCGGAGTACACGTGTGTATGCGTGTGTTTGCGGGAGGGGTGTTGATCTTGCATGTGGAATGAGGACACGTGACATTTCTGCCAGGCTGAGGATATAAGACAGGGGACAAATGGGTGTTTATAAAACCGGGCCTCTGTGATGTTCTCAGTAGCAGAGGCTGAACTGGACCCACTGTGACAGACCCACACATTTGGTATTTTGCTTGCTTCGGGGGTGACTGCAAACAGCTTTTTACATGGGCGGGGTGGGGGAAAGGGTCAGGGGGGAGACGAGGGAGAGGGAAAATGGGGCAAAATAATATTGATTCTCTTGTCCTCGAATCCATCCTACTTCAGCTCTGCAATTTCAGCAGCCGGAGAGCAGAGGAGTACAAACACCACCCGTCCAAAAAACCCCACCCCACCCGACGTGGAAAAATATAAATTCCAATATTTATGTAATAATTTAGTTAGAATACATCTTCTGTATTGTGCAAATAAATTAAAACTAAAGAATAGGGGGAGGGAAAAGAAAGAGGGTTAAGGAATTATTCCAGATGAGTATGCATTAAAAAACACACACAACACAACAGAAAAATTAGGGAGGGAGGGAGCGAGCGCGCGCGCACCCACATCCGTGTGGTTTCCAGGGATTTTGACCCGGAAGAGGTTTGCAGACTGTTTTTTTTTCCGGGTGGTTTTGGTTCTTTTTTGGAATGGAAGTCGGGGACTGCTTGGCACGTGACGTTTTGCCCGCTTCAAATCAACCTCCAGGTAGAAACACAACCAATTATGAACTGCAATTTCCCCCCTTTCCCCGCTTGCCTGGGTTGGGATGCCACGGCGGGCTGCGACCCCATGGGCATGTGGGAAAACCGTCGCTGTGAAACAGGCCGGAGGGTGTGTTGGCGCGGTTGTTTGCACAAAAAAACCTCCTGCCACCGTGATGCAATTCTGTCTCTATAACTCCGTTTTCCCCAAACGGAGAGGTATTGGACTACAGTCCCCATCATCCTTCTGGTTGGGGGATGATGGACGTCTCAGTCCAATACATCACAAAGGCAGCAGGCTGCGAAGGCTACTGTTAACGCTTCTACAAATGCACCCTGATGTGGTGATCACCAGCTCGGGAAAAACAAAGACGAGAGAGGCTTACGTCTCGCTTTGACCCAATCTTACAGCCAGGAAATTTGCAGCGAGGAATCCTAAGGGGACACGGCATGAAAACCGGAATACAGATCCAGGTTAGCCTGGTATATCTGAAGCGATTTCATCATATCTCGTATTAACGAAATGACGTTTAGAGCCATTTCACCTCCAAATTAGATTACTGCAATGCGCTCTACGTGGGGCTGCCTTTGAAGACGGTTCGGAAGCTGCAGCTTGTGCAAAATGCAGCGGCCAGATTGATAACTGGAACCAGAAGGTTCAAACACGTAACACCGATTCTGGCCCGCTTGCATTGGCTGCCTATACGATTCCGAGCCCAATTCAAGGTGCTGCTTTTAACCTATAAGGTTGTACACGGGACCACAATACCTGATGGAACGCCTCTCCCGAGATGAACCTACCCCTACACTGCGCTCAACATCTAAGGTCCTCCTTCGAGTGCCGACTCCGAGGGACGCTTGGAGGATGGCAACAAGGGAGAGGGCCTTCTCCGTGATGGCCCCCCAATTATGGAATGATCTCCCTGATGAGGCTGGCCTGGCGCCAATATTGTTATCTTTTCAGCACCATATTAAGACTTTTCTCTTCTCCCAGGCAGTTAACAACATATGCTGAGTTCTTTTTTTAAAAAACTGACCCCAGAATAGTTGTTTTAAATGGCTATTGCTGTTTTTATGCTTTCCATGGTTTAAAATTTCTGTATATTTGTTTTTAATGTTCGCTGTTTTAAACCTTTGTAAACTGCCCAGAGAGCTTCGGCTATGGGGTGGTATATAAATGTAATAAATAATAATAATAATAATAATAATAATAATAATAATAATAATAATAATAATCCTACGCTGGTCACCTCAGATGTAGTTCACCCTGGCTTACTCTCAGGGGATTGTGCCTGACAGCTTCCCCCAACTTGGTGCTAAGCTGGCTGGGCATGATGGGACTTGCAGTCGTACACACCCAGAGAGGACCAGGTTGGGAAGGCTGGAGAATAAGACTACAGCTGCAAGTATATGATACTGAGGAATTGTCAGTTGTCCTAATGCCTCTGTTTTCCTTGGCCAGAGTCCTGGAAGGTGAAAACACATTTGTTTCTTAGTGAGCGGTTGGATAGGATCCTGCCTGGACACTTCCTCTTACAGCTTTCTCATCGCTGTAAGAGGAAGTGTCCAGGCAGGATCCTACCCAATCGCTCACTAAGAAACAAATGTGTTTTCACCTTCCGGGACACCTTCCTATGGCAGCCATTTTGTGACGGTGCCCAGGGCAGTTTCTCAAATTGCTAATTGTGCCCGACCCCTGGCACAAAAAGTGGCCGACCCCTGTGCTAGAGACCTATTTTTGAAAAACAGAAGTAAAAAAGTTCAGGGAGGGCCTCCAATTTCCTCCCAAAGGGGTAGGGCTTAGGCCTTCATAGCCCCATCCCCTGAGGTTTGATTCCTGGTTTCACCACACAGGGTGCATGTCTAAGCAGGAACAGCGTATAAATTATAGAGACCCGTCATCACACCGTGAGATTTCTCTCTAGATAGAACTGTGCACACCAGGGATGGCCAACGTCTCCAGTCTTGGGCCTGGGGGGTGGGGGAATGTATTTTTGCCAGACAAATTAATCTTCTGATGGAGGGTCAGGCTCCATCACAGAGTTGGTTTGTCCAACGACAAGGGCTCCTCAGGTCTACGGCTCCAGCAAAACCAAGAGGTGGCATCCAAAACCCCGAAGAAAGTTTCCAAGTCAAAGCAGTCTCCTACGACTTGAAAACGCTTTCTTCCTTTCCCGAAACGGGAACGTGCAACACCAGGCTTTGATTAAAATTTGGTACCGTCACCAGGCGCTCCCCAAAAGGCCAAGGCTAGAGGTGACCCCATGGACGCAGAGAGCAATGGCCAGCGCAGCGTTTTGTTTTTAAATCTCTGTAAGAGCGCAGGGAGGGGCAGCCCAACCTGGATCAGGGCTTTTGTGTGGGAGGGAGGAGGCATTAAAAATTCCTCCTGCCCATTGCGGCCCCAATCCAGCAGGGATGATGGAGAGGGAGTCTAGATTGAATGCCAGGGAGCTTTAACCTTGTGCCCACACCATGGTCCCAATCCAGTTTGGGAGCACTGAGCCTGCTATTTGCATTGCGAGTAAAGCGCCCATTTGCACCAATGGAAGTGTACCTTCCAATGCTCAGACTAAAGCCATCCAGGGTCTTGATCCAGGTTGTGAGCTCCACATCTGGGGTTGGATCCAGATATAGTCATACCCATTGAAATCAGTCATACTTCAAGATTAACATAAATCCCATTGGGCAGTATCCAGCAGCGTCATTCCACAAAGTCACACAGCACTAGCCCTACATGGTTTGGGTCCAGGCTCCCTGCGGGATCGCCTTCTCCTGTACAATCCGCCCCGCATACTCAGGTCCTCTGAGAAGCATTTACTCCAGCCAACAAAAACAAGGCTCACAACTATTACCCAGAGGACCTTTTCTTCTGCCGCTCCCAGTTTGTGGAATGGCTTGCCGGGAGAGATTCGTCAACTTAACAGTCTTCCAGAATTTAAGAAAGCCATAAAAACTGATCTCTTCCGGCAGGCCTACCCAGCTGAATTTTAAGATGCCTTTTTTTAATGGGTGCTGCTTTTAATGATGCACTGGTTTTCAACGTTTGAATTAGTTGTATGTATTTTATGGTGTTTTTATTTGTGTTGTACCCCGCCTCGATCCAGAGGGAGAGGTGGGTAACAAATAAATAAATATATTATTATTATTATAGTAGAACTCTGCAAAATCTCCCTGCTGCGCATTATACTTGCGCCAATAAAACTTTAGTTGGAGTCTCCTCTTGCGCATAGTTCGGAACTTAGTTTGTGCTAGCGCAACGTCATTTGTGCTAGTGGAACGACCCTGCTGGACACCGCCCATGGGCCTACTTGAAGTATGACTAAATCTGGGTCCAAACCCTTGTATTTATTACAACCAAAATTTGCGCGATTGTGGATTGTGTGAACGGTGAGTTTGGCCTTGAGACATTTGCTTTGGAGACGGGATGTTTCGTCGGTAGACTGCCTGTTGAACCATCCCTGGCATAAAATCACTCCAAGATGCTGGCCATCTTGCAAGGACCGGAGGTACGGCTTCCTGTCCTGGTAGGCGTCTTGGCAAACACATGGGATGCAAACAGCCTCCCGGGGTAGGAGACAGGAAGAACAGCAGGGTTTTTTTGGGGGGGGGGCAAGAGACATTTACAAGCACACAGTGCACAATATTTGTCGTCATGGTTATTTACAAATACACAGCAGTCCTTCAAGTTTTTCAAGTTTTGTAAAAAAAAAGGCTGGGGAGCAAAGAACCAAAAGGGGGGGGGAAGAAATTCGGTGGGGAGGGTGTGGAGGAGAGGCAGCAGGAGGAAATAAAAAAACGAAAACAGAACACAGCCCAGAACGGAACCGGGAAAGGCTACACAGCACAACTGGCATCGCTCCATAAGACAACAGTTAATGGGGTGGGGGTGGGGTTTCACACACGGGATCGTTTGGGGGTTATGTACAGCGGGTTACAGAAGAGGCAACGCAGAAGAGGCAGCGCGGCTCACAGGCCGCCGGGTTCAGTTAGAGGCGTTTCGCTCGCGCGCACACACAGACACTCCCACGCACGCACGCAGGCACGCACGCACGCACACCAGAAAGCGGGACAGGGAGGGCAGGCTGTCACCAGTCGGCGTCCTCCTCTATATAATAATCTGGAGCGGTACCATCGAAGAGCCCGGGGTCGAGCGATTTCCGCTGCTTCCCTCTGGCAAACACCCGGGAGATGGAGCCGAAACCCATCTTCTCTTTCTTCTTTTTCCGTTTTTGGTCTTCGAGGTCCTCTAGAGACTGAGGAGGAAAAAGGAGAATGGGATGGGGTTTTTTTTGCCGGAAGGCGGGTGACCAAAAGAAACGGGGGTGTTAATTCTGAGGTGGAGGCAGGGAGGGCAGGAATCCGGAACACCTTGTGAAACCTAGCAGTGCACAGCATCTGTACTGGGGTTGCATCAGTGGGGGCTGGGGGTTCCGAGGCCAGTAGGGGAGCGAATCCGCTCCGGGTTCATGTCAGAACCAGTCAGAACTTGAAAGGAGCTCTCCAAGGAGAGCTCCTTTCAAGTTCTGACTGGTTTCAGCCGAAACCCGCAGCGGATTGGCCACCCCACTGACCTTGGAGCCACCAGCGTCCCCTAGGGAGCTCTCTCTCTCCCCCATATTGCAAACGAGGGCTGAGTGATTGCGTGTGACCACAAGCCACTGAGTCTGCTCCTGGGAGAGGCAAGATTTGAACCCAGGGCCGCCCGGTTGCCAGAGAGCCATGCATTTCTCTCTACTACGCTGGTGCTTTCTCGTCGTCATCTAATCCGGCATCATAAGCTTTGTCAGGCGGGTCCGGCTCTGTGCCGTCCTACATTTTCTGAGTAGGCATGTATTAGATCACACTGTAAAGTACTTTAAAATAATTAGGGCGCACCCCTATGCACGTTCAGCAGCGGAGGCTAGCGGCTCCAATGTCGGTGGCGTGGTGAATCCATTCCAGATTTCAGATGTACGAGTCAGAACTCAAAAGGTCTTCCGTGGTCCCCGGATCAGTCCGAATTCTAAAAGAGCTACCCAAGGATAGCTCCTTTCGAGTTCTGACGGGTTTGGCCTGAAACCCGGAGCAGTTTCACCGCCCCACTGACATCAGAGCCACCAGCCTCCACTGGTTTGCACGTAACACTAAAACAGGCCAATGTGCACAAGCAGAAAGGAAACCCGGCGCAATGTCTCCATCTTGCGCTCACCCCTCATCCTGCGCAACCAGGAGGCAGAAGAAATCAGAGTTCAGCTTCACATCAACAGGTTCCTGGCCTGCTGTTACAGGAAAGGGAAAGGCACCTCTCGTGCAAGCACTGAGTCATTACTGACTCTTGGAGGGACGCCGGCTTTCACTGACATTTTCTTGGCAGGCCTTATAGCGGGGTGGTTTGCCGTTGCCTTCCCCGGCCGTTATTACCTTCCCCCCAGCTAACTGGGTACTCATTTTACCGACCTCGGGAGGATGGAAGGCTGAGTTGACCTGAGCCAGCTGCCTGAAACCAGCTTCCACTGGGATCGAACTCAGGCCGTGGGGAGAGTTTCAGCTGCAGAAACTGCTGCTTTACCGCTCTGCGCCACATGAGGCTGGACATCAGGAAAAACTTCCTGACTGTTAGAGCAGTACGACAATGGAATCAGTGGCCTAGGGAGGTTGTGGGCTCTACCGCACTTGAGGCATTCAAGAGGCAGCTGGACAACCCTCTGTCGGGGATGCTTTAGGGTGGATTCCTGCATTGAGCAGGGGGTTGGACTGGATGGCCTTGTAGGCCCCTTCCAACTCTGCTATTCTATGATTCTATGATTCTATGAAGGCTCTTCCTGCTGTTAGAAGCAGCCCAGGAAATGTGGTTAAAAAAACACCTCTAGCCAACTTCTAAACAAGCCAACAACAAACTCTGGTTTGTCTTGCCATCTTGTTTAACTAACAAGAGCTGCACTGAGCAGGGGGTTGGACTCGATGGCCTTAGAGGCCCCTTCCAACTCTACTCTTCTATGATTCTATTTTAAACTCCAGTTCCTGGCTCACACATAACAATGGCAGGAATCTGCTAGAGCGAAACTGAATTTTGGTATAGTCCTGCTTCTGGTTATGGGGGGTGGGGGGAAACTGTGTAAAATAAACTCCAGTCTATTTATAAATAAGCCAACAGCAAACTCTGGTTTGTTTTGCCGGCTTGTTTAAGGGTATGAAGCTGGGGAAAGCTGGTATATGCTATATATCTGTCCCACAATTCCAATCTCCCAGACAGGATTCACATCAGCCTACACACACACAGCACAGGCTCTGAATGATCCAAACTGTTTTGAGTGGGACTCAGCGTAAGCGCTGCAATCTCTCCCACCGCCCCCTCACCCCCCCGATCACCCCACCCCTTTCTGCTGATTTCCCAGGACTCTCGCCCAGAGAGAAAGAGCTGGTTCTTACCTGGACAATTGGGTTGTGCAGGTTTTTCTGTACCGGTCCAGGACTATCCCCCTGCCAGAAGAAAAAGATGTGTCAGGCTTGCTCATCAGGCACAAAGATGGCTTCCGAGGCCCTACCAGGGCGAGCGCCATCAGCAAAGCCGCAAGCATGGCAGTGCGCAGCGTCAAACCCTGTCCGGCGCTTTTCCTGGACTTTATTGTGAAAGGTCTGGGAGCTAAAATGAAGATGGATGCGGCTGATTCTTCTAAGTGGGCCACCGTTCTTCTATTATTATTACTATTATTATTATTATTATTATTATTATTATTATTATTATTATTATTATTATTATTATTATTCAAGGTTCTTTCCCAAGAACCAAGTCGCAATGTCGTTGAAGGGGCAACAGAATGGCACATGGAAGTCAACATCACCACAAAGCCAGATGTGAAGGCAAGGAATCCAGAGAAGAGCTCCTGACACTTGACTGGATGCAGACAAATTGAGATGGGATCAAAAGTTGAGACCAAGATGATTAGATGCTCAGGTGAAGCAAGTCTGAGGAGCAAAGGTGGAAGGAACTGGGATTGACTGGGTTCGCATGACACGCTAACCCACAAGAAGGGCTTAGCTGGACCGAAGATTTATCCCGGGATCGTCCCAAGGTCATCCCTGTTCATGTAAATGACACAGGGGATCCCGGAAGCAGGCAGGGACAACCCCGGGATAAACCTTAGGTCTAGCTAAGGCCTCAGTGGTTGAGTGTGGGTTGTCTGAACGCAGCACATTTTTTTGCAGGTTGGCTTGTGTAACTATGCAGTGTGGCTTATTTCTCTTGAAGAAGCCACCTTGAGAATCCACGTTTGTTGTTGGGTTATTCAGAGCGGCTAACAAGCCACAATGCAGAGAATGTGCTGTGTTCAGACGGCACGATAACCCACAAGTCAACCACAACCCACACTCAACCACTGAGTTTGGATTAGCCGTGTTGGGTGAACCCAGGCTCTGTTTCATTTGGAGAAGGGAAGATTTGGAGGAGACATGAGATTACGTTTCAAAGATGTGAAGGACTATAATGGGGCAGAGGGCGGAGACTTGTTCTGTGCTGCCCCGGAGGGCAGGACTAAATCTAAGATACAGGAGGGCTGATTACGGTTGAACATTAGGACATGCTTATAGATGGTAAGAGTACATTGACCATTACTTAAAGGAGTGCTGGGTTCTCCCATGCTGGAGGTCTTCAAGCAGAGGGCAGGCTCTTCTGGGTCCAAGGATGCTCAAATTCCAGAATTCCTGGAAGGAGCAGGCAGTGGAGATGCATGGGTTCCAGCTAGATGGCCTACAAAGCCCCTCAAACTCTATGTTATGATGACCCTTAACCAGAGGGGACAAGCCGAGCACCATCAGGAGCAAGCCAAGCTGACACGGGACTTGGCTCACTCTCTAACGTTGGACATCACACTGAACTAACGCACCAAGCCATCCCGACTTGTGTTCCACATTACGTGGATGACACAACTGTACTCGCCCAAGCTGTTACATATACACTAGGGCTGTGCACGGACCCCCCGCTCCGCCCCGCTCCTGATCCGCAAATTGCGGATCGGCCCCGCTCCGCCCCGCCTTGATCTGCCTAGGGTCCGCTGCGGAGCTCCGGCCTCGAATCGGAGCTCCGCAGCGGTGGGGGGGGGCGGTACCAGGTAAGGCCCCCCTCCCCCTTACCTGCTTCCATCCCGGCCTGCCGCCAGCCTCACTAGAGCCTGCGGATCAACCAGGAACTGTAGGCCCCGCTTGCGGCCTACACTTCCGGGTTGAGCTGCGGGCTCTAGTGAAGCCAGTGACGGGCCGCGGACGGATGCAGGTAAGAGCCCCCTCCCCCTTGCCCCCTTACCTGGCTCTGCCGCCGTCGTTGCACAGGCGGCAGCAGCGGCAGGGCCAGGTAACCACCCCCTCCTTCCTCCCCCTTACCTGCATCTGTCCGCGGCTGCTTCAACTGAGCCCGAGGACTCAAACAGGAAGACCAGGCCGCCTGGTCTTCCTGTTTGAGCCCTTGGGCCCAGTTGAAGCAGCTGCGGGGCCGCGGACGGACGCAGGTAAGAGCCCCCTCCCCCTTACCCGGCTCTGCCGCTGTCGTCACACAGGCGGCGGCGGCAGCAGCAGGGCCAAGTAAACCCCCCCTTACCTTTTTTGCAGAGCTCCGGATTGAGGCAAAGAATCCGCCTTCACCTCGATCTGCTCCGCAACGCTCCGCTGCTCCCCCAATCCTCTTCGCCTCCGCCTTAAGGGGAGGCGAAGCACCCTAATCCGCTTCTGCTTCTCCAGTCCAAGGAGAAGCGGAGCACAGCCCTAATATACACTTGTCCTTTTTGGGAAACTACATTAGATCCTGATTTAGCCATACTCAGGATAAACCCAATTAGCCATGATTAACAAGTCACAATTTCAATGGGTCTGCCCTGAATCTGGATTCAACCCAGTATATTTACTGCTGCTTTCTTTCCTGTGACGTGGAACATTCTCTTAACCAAAAGGTAATCCGAAAATGGCAGATTGATGGAAAGGGGGAAGGGGATGGCCCAATTTTAACTGAGACCACCACAATTGTCCCTCCCCCACTCTGAATTTGCCCCATTCCCCCCCTCCCCCCATAGAATCATAGAATAGCAGAGTTGGAAGGGCCATCGAGTCCAACCCCCTGCTTGATGCAGGAATCCACCCTAAAGCATCCCTGACAGATGCTTGTCCAGCTGCCTCTTGAAGGCCTCTAGTGTGGGAGAGCCCACAACCTCCCTAGGTTACTGGTTCCATTGTCGTACTGCTCTAACACTCAGGAAGTTTTTCCTGATGTTCAGCCGGAATCTGGCTTCCTTTAACTTGAGCCCGTTATTCCGTGTCCTGCACTCTGAGAGGATCTAGGAGAGATCCTGGCCCTCCTCTGTGTGACAACCTTTGAAGTATTTGAAGAGTTCTGTCCTGTCTCCCCTTAATCTTTTCTTCTCCAGGCTAAACATGCCCAATTGTTTCAGTCTCTCTTCATAGGGCTTTGTTTCCAGACCTCTGATCATCCTGGTTGCCCTCCTCTGAACACGCTAGTTAGTACCCCAAACTGGGTACTAACTTAAAAGAAATCATTGTGGGACGTCCTGAGTGTGGATATCTTGCATCGTGATTAGTTTGGTCTTGGGCAGTAATAAGAGTGATGCACCCAGGCCCAAAATCCTCATGACACGTAGGAACTGGTGGGACTTGAACTGGCTGTGAATATCCAGAAAATTGTGAATGTTAAAGAGAAAGAACTCAATTTCATTGTAAGAATTATTAGGAAATGTATTGCTGACTAGGGAATGCTGGAAGTTGTAGGGTTAACTCTAAGCGTGCACAGGATTGCACCCTAATTAACTCAAAATGATGAGGGGAAAAACACTATGTAGAACCAATAGAAAGAGAGTTAGACTCTAGTGTTGGAAGAGCAGAAAAGTTTTTAATCTCTTTACACGAATGTCTGTACCGTTTAAAAATATTTTTGTAAAAAACTGTTTGAAAAAGGAGCTTGACGTTTTGGATCCGAAACGTCAAGCTCCTTTTTCAAACAGTTTTTTACAAAAATATTTTTAAACGGTACAGACATTCGTGTAAAGAGATTAAAAACTTTTCTGCTCTTCAACACTAGAGTCTACCTCTCTTTCTATTGACACTAATTAACCCAAAATCCTAAAGCAGGGCTGGATAACCTGCGGCCCTCTAGATGCTGATGAACTACTATGCCTATCATCCTTGACTGTGGGCCAGACGGTCAGAGGCTGATGGAAACTGGAGTCTGATGGAAACTGGATCATTATTCCGATTATTAGGACGTACAGAACGTTGAGGCGGCAATTGAGAAAAATAAATATATAAGGGAACTGGAAGTGGGGGATAATAATAATAATAACAATAATAATAACAACAACAACAACAACAACAACAACAACAAATTTATTTGTTACCCGCCTCTCCCTCTGGATCGAGGAGGGGAACAACGCAAATGCAAACACCATGAAATACATAGAACTAATTAAAACATTTAAAACTAAGACATTATTAAAAGCAGCACATTATTAAAAGGCATCTTAAAATTCAACTGGGTAGGCCTGCCGGAAGAGATCAGTCTTTATGGCTTTCTTAAATTTCAGAAGACTGTGAAGTTGATGAAGAGTTCATTGCCCCGCTCGAGTCCTGAATAGTTTTATTTTAGAGTTGAGTGGGGGTAGGGGGATTAGCATTGGAGGGGTTTTGCATGCCATGAGGTTAATAATAATGATAATGATAATGATAATAATAATCTAATCCCTGAACGATATAGGAAAGAAAGGGAAACGGGCCCTTTCCTCTTTCCCACCCCGCAGAACCGGCTCTGTAGCCCCTCCAAACCTAAGCCAGGAACAGGCAGTACTACAGGCAGCTGTAGTATAACACATCTGCTCTCCAGATGTTTTATACTACAGCTCCCATAATCCCTGGTGATTGGCCATGCTGGCTGGGACTTACGGGACTTGTAGTCCCAAACATCTGGAAGGCCCTAAGTTTCCCACCCTCGCTCTAACAATATATCGCGCAGCAAAAGGCGGCCTTGGGAAGCCTGTCCTTTTTCTGTCCTATGCCTGAAACTCCACTCCCCCATTCTATCGGCCTGAACAGCACTACTTCGAGGCAGGCTGGAGCCCTGAGGAGCAGCACTCCTCCTAGGGAGTGGAGACAGACTGCAACATTTTGTTGCAGGTCTCCCTCATTCTTTTTCTGTGTATTAGAAAGCAGCAGCAGCAGCAGCAGGAAGCCAGCTGGTCTCAGGACGTGGCTCAGGCACAAGCAAGCGAGCGCGTTAGAAGAGAAGAACGGGGTTAAGAACGGCCAATGACCTGCAGAGGCGCCTTACATTGCAGAGCGAGTGCGTTCGGTGCCGCGGCGAGTTGATGTCGCTCGGCGTGGACGACCGGTCGCCTTCTGCCGCCGACGCGTCGGAGATGATGGAAGGCTGCCGGGAATGGCACGGGCTCACTCGGACTGCTGAAAGGCAAGGCGCGGGAGAGAGGGGCGGGTGAGGCTCAGCCGCGATTCCACCCCGGGAGACTCCCTTGCGGCTCATGTGCTGCATCTGGGCAGCCAAGGGGCGCGGAGGGCGGTAGAGACAGGCGCTCATATCCGCGTCCCGAAGCACGGTGGGCGGGCACAGGGAGAGCTTTCCTCACTGACAAGCAGCTATTCCCTGTTTCCCCCACCCCAGGGGCCCACAAACCTTATCTGGGCTAGGAGACGGGCGAAGGGAGACAATGGCGCTGGATTGGCTACCTGGGATCAGCTGGGGGATTCTGGGCCGTGAGGCTCAAGACTGCCACCAGCAGGGGTGGGGGCATGTGGCCTTTCAGGGATGGGAGCGGCAGGCCGAAATATCTGGAGGAGCAAAAGTTGTCCACCTCAGAATCTCTGAGGGCAGGGCCTGCAAAATCGGAGCCTGAATAATGGATGGGCTTAATGAAATTCGCAAGGCTCATTCCCCAAATCCCCCCAATCTTAGCCAAATCTCCCCCTCTCGAGTTTTCTAAAATGGGCATTAAGGGAGCTGCCACAGAAGGAAAGAGGCCTGGAGATTCTGCATCCCTCTATAAGTCAAGCCTGTGACACCTCTATGACATCATGCCTTGCCTGTGCAGAACTTCAAACTTCCTACAGGGGGCAGCCTCATGCAACATGACCTTGACGGGGGCCACTGCAAGTATGTTGTGTAAACCCAGAATTCCAACACCCAATCCCCGCTTAGTAACGAAACTCACTGTGTGATTTTGGGCTGGATTCTCTCCCTCTCACACAGGGTTGTTGTGAGAATACATGGCGTGGAGAAGAACCTTGTGCGGATGCTCACCGAGACTCCGTTGAGGAAGGTCGGGATTAAAGCAACAGCCGTGCGACATGGCTGAGAAGGCAATGCGGGGGGCGTGTGGGAAAGGGGCAGAGATGGGGCATTGACGGCTACGGCTTACCTTGCCGGTCTACCGTGTGCTGGGGGTGCGCATGATACAGCGTCTGCTGGCTCTGCCGGATGGCAGCCGTGAGCGGGAGGTCGGCCTGCATCACCCATTCCTGATTCCCGTTCAGCACCGTCTCGCCGGGCATGGCCAAGGAGTGCCGCTTGGGGACGTCCTTCGTCAGGGTCGCCAAGGACTGCTTCGCCTGGGAGAAGGAAGTGGAAAAAACGCACAGCAAGTCACGTCCATGCCTCTCCTCCCTTGGGAGCACCCGGCCTGAACGCTGTTTGCATGTAACATCATGGCCCCTCCTGATCCGTTTCTGGTTTTTGGGCCCATGGACAAGGTGCCCCAAGCGGAGCCGCTCTTTTAGTGAGTCGACGTTCTCACCACCATTGCCATCAGCTGCCCTTCCTCCTCTTCCTCCTCATTGTTACCACTTGCTTCCTTGATAGGCAGAAAGTTGGGGCGCAAGGAGGCCGTGACATCTGCTGGTCCTCCTTCTCACCCCCACTGTGATTATTATTATTATTATTATTATTATTATTATTATTATTATTATTTATTTATATAGCACCATCAATGTACATGGTGCTGTACAGATTACACAGTAAATAGCAGGACCCTGCCGCGTAGGCTTACAATCTAATAAGTTGTAGTAAACAATAAAGAGGGAAGGAGAATGCGAACAGGCACAGGGAAGTGTAAACAGGCGTGAAGCTAAACAGTATAGAGTCAGAACAAACTCAATATTTGAAGGCTATAGGGAAAAGAAAAGTTTTTAGCTGAGTTTTAAAAGCAGTGATTGAGTTTGTAAACTCCTAGTTTGTAAACTAGGGATGGGTGAACTCACCCACGTCCGACTCGTGGGAAGCTTGCCCCACTGCCGTTCTCCCGGCTTCATGTGCTGCGTGAGCTTTTTGGCAAAGTGTCCGACGATTACGCGGAAGCCATCCACCCTCACCTGGAGCCTCCATTGTGCATAACGATGGAGGCTTTGGAAATTGCGCATTTACCCTGTTGCATAAATGGCCGCGCACGGTGGAGTCTTCAGATGGAAGCGGACAGCTGCCAGGCGCTTGCTGGGCTGCAAGGGTGCTTGGCCCACGGTCCTGTGAATGCACTGTGGGCGCCTGACCGGGTCCAGGGGGCAGACGGGGGGAGTCCATTGGACTCCCGGACCTGATCGAGCACCCGGAGGAAACTCATCAACTTAATAAACTTTTAGCATTTAAGAAAGCTATAAAGACTGATCTCTTCCGGCAGGCCTATCCAGTGGAATTTTAGGATGTTTGTAGGATGTTTTTAATAATGTATACTATGCTTTTAATCCAGTTTTATGTATTGTATACTTCTTGTTGTTCCCCTGCCTCGATCCAAACGGAGAGGCGGGTAAGAATTATTATTATTATTATTATTATTATTATTATTATTATTATTATTATTATCCTCCTCCTCCTCCTCCTCCTCCTTACTGTGCGACCACACTTACAATACTGTGTTCAGTTTTGGTCACCACACCTAAAAAAGGATATTATAGAGCTGGAAAAAGTGCAGAAAAGGGCAACTCAAATGATTAAGGGGCTGGAGCATCTCCCCTATGAGGGAAGGTTACATCAGCTGGGATTGTTTAGCTTGGGGGAAAAGGAGGCTACAGGGAGACATGATAGAGGTGGACAAAAACCATACATGGTGTGGAGAAGGTGGAGAGGGAGACATCTTTCTCTGTCTCTCAAAATACTAGAACCCAATGGGGTCATCCCATGAAGCTGATTGGTGGGAGATTCAGGACAAATAAAAGGAAGGACTTCTTCACACAGAGCATATGGAACTCACTGCCACAAGATGTAGCGATGGCCACCAATTTGGATGGCTTTAAAAGGGGGTTGGATAAATTCCTGGAGGAGAAGGCTATCCATGGCCACTAGCCCTGATGGTTGTGTGCTACCTCCAGTATCCGAGGCAGTAAGCCTGTGTGCACCAGTTGCTGGGGAACATGGGCGGGAGGGTGCTGTTGCACCACATGTCCCGCTTTGCTGGTCCCTGACCGATGGCTGGTTGGCCACTGTGTGAACAGAGTGCTGGACTAGATGGACCCTCGGTCTGATCCAGCATCAGGGCTCTTCTTACCTTCTTACTGTTGCAGAGCAAGAGGCAAATGAGCAATGCGGGGTGCGATGTTGAAGAGGGGGAGCTAGTCGAAGGGGCTGTTTTCCATCGGCACCTATAGGGGCGCAGGCTCTTGGCAGCTGCTTAGCTATGCAGCTTGCTGCCATTCTTCATTAGTGCTAAGATGACTCCTTCACAAAGCTGTATCAGGACATCCTTAAGTTTAGCAAATGGTTCTGTGGAGTTTGCAGTGCCTTCTGATCTGGCCTTCCATCCTTTCTCTCTCTCTCTCTCTCTCTCTCTCTCTCTCT
This sequence comes from Elgaria multicarinata webbii, assembly GCF_023053635.1. Taxonomy (NCBI): domain Eukaryota; kingdom Metazoa; phylum Chordata; class Lepidosauria; order Squamata; family Anguidae; genus Elgaria; species Elgaria multicarinata. The sequence continues at coordinate 5,336,665 of NC_086190.1, forward strand.
TGTTTACAATGCTTTCAGAATTAAGAGACATGAGAGCGCTCTTCAAATACTTGAAAGGTTGTCACACAGAGGAGGGCCAGGATCTCTTCTTGATCCTCTCAGAGTGCAGGACACGGAATAATGGGCTCCAGTTAAAGGAAGCCAGATTCCAGCTGGACATCAGGAAAAACTTCCTGACTGTTAGAGCAGTACGACAATGGAATCAGTTTCCTAGGGAGGTTGTGGAATCTCCCACACTAGAGGCCTTCAAGAGGCAGCTGGACAACCCTCTGTCAGGGATGCTTTAGGGTGGATTCCTGCACTGAGCAGGGGGTTGGACTCGATGGCCTTGGAGGCCCCTTCCAGCTCTGCTATTCTATGATTCTATGATTCTATGAATTACACAAACAGATAACTCAACCCAAATATGATCAACAATTTAACAATAAACAAATTTACTAACAAACCCAACGCACACCTCAAGGTTCCTAATAACACAAAAGGTTGCAGGTTCTCTTGGCTCTCGTTCCACTCTTACGTTCCAAATAAGGAACGTATACATCTGTTATTTTGTTCGTTCCCCTCTCTAACTCTTCCAGTGTTGGTTAACTTGACCATGTATGTTATTTCCCAGGATTTAATACTCAATTCAAAACAAGGATCAGTAAAATAAGGGTTCCGTAAGGTGAAGTAGAAATCAGTGGGTGAGTTTTTATAACCGTACTAAAATTGAAGGGGTTTCACTAATCTTCCTGAAAATTGCACATGCCCGAAAGAAATGTCTGTTTTAAATAACCTGAAAATTTCAGGGAGATTGGTTAAAGATTGAGGGTGTTTCTGAAAGCGGATTGGCAACCATTTGTGCCCATCTTTTGTAAAGACACCGTATCTTCCACATTTTAACGGTTGCTGTTTTCGTATTCCTTTTCTATTGTAGTTGGTGGAATTTGTAGGGGCTTTCGTTACACACACACACACACACACACACACACACACACACCAGTTTGCAGATATTCACATTCTCGTGGCTGATGGTAAATGCACTATCATCTCCATGTCATCAGATAGAACAACTTCCTTTAAATAACCAAAGAGAATAACTGTCGTATCCAGTGGTAATCTATACCTTGATATGATTTCAATTTCATCTATTATCTTTAATCAACAGTCCTTAATCCTAGGGCAAACCCAGAAAATATGGGCCATGTCTGCCTTACACGTTTTACATCTCCAACACCTATTATCAGTCTTATGATAAATATGGTTCAGCCTTAAAAGCATTAAATACCAACGGATTTTTTTTTTTTAAAGTAGAAGTCTGATGTGGTATATTATTCCAGATCCAAGTCCAGATATTTACTGGAATTGAAGAAGTTCGTTTCCTTTATCTCTTTCATTGGCATTTGAAACCTTCGGAAAAAGGAGGCCGCCTAATTATGTACACAACCTCTGTATCCCACATGGGAATAACACACCACCTGCCTGAGCTGGAACAGGTAGCCGTGCCCATAATTTAATGGACAGAAATATAACAAAAAGCCAAGCATTTTTACTAGGGGTTTGCTCCGCTCCGTTACAGATCCCCAAATCCGAAGTGGAGTGAGCCGATCCGGACCTCCTAAACCCGGTTCCGGAGCAGATCAGAGGAGGTCTGGATTGACTCAAAGTGGAGCCAGGTAAGTGGTGAAGGTTGCTTACGGGGCTTTGTCGTCCACCGTCACCGCGGTCCGTGCGGCGACGGTGGAGGGGGTCTTATTCGGACACCATTTTGCCCCCCCCTTCCCCACTTACCTGCCTCTGCCATCCGCCACAGAGGCAGGTAAGTGGGGAAGGGGGGGGCAAAATGGCGTCCGAATATCGATCCGGACCTCTCCTGATCTGCTCCGGAACCAGGTTTAGGAGGTGAAATGAAGTGGTCAGAGCATTAGCGACCCAGATTCAAATCTGTTTATTTTATTTATTTATTTATTACATTTATATACCGCCCCATAGCCAAAGCTTTCTAGGCGGTTTACAAAAGTTAAGTTTCATGATGTATAAGTATTTAGAAGGTTTTTTATAAGTCTTTTTTATTGTTTCCGCCTGAAGATGGATGGGGCGGCATGATTTATTTATTTATTACATTTATATCCCACCTTTTTTCCTCCAAGGAATCCAAGGCGGCATACATAACCCTCCTCCTCCTCTCTATTTTATCCTCACAACAACAACCCTGTGAGGTAGGTTGGGCTAAGAGGCTGTGACTGGCCCAAAGTTACCCGGTGGGTTTCCATGGCCCAGTGTGGACTAGAACCCGGATCTCCCGACTCCCAGTCTAACACCTTAGCCACTACACCACGCCATCGTCATCATCATTTCTCTACTTTCCAACAGGTGAAGCTCTCTGAGCGATTCACATAAATTGCAAGCCGCAAATACAAGATGATAGAAATATAATATCAAATCTATAACATACCATTTTTTTTTTAAAAAAGTGCTAATATGCTATCAGTGGTGCTGTAGCAGTAGTTTTCCTGCTTCAGCATGGGGTTGGACTAGATGACCTCTGAGGCACCCTCCCAACTCTACACTTCCATGAAGTAATGCGCAACACGGGGAGGGGAAAGCGCTTCAGACAGGGAGACGGTGGTGTCCTGGAGCGATTTCAAAGGCCTGAAGGCAACTCACCATGGCCAGCTCAGCTTCCAGTTCCTTCATGCGGTTGTCTTTCAGATCCAGCTGCGAACGCAGGGTGCTGGCGTGGTCCGTGGCCTCTTTGGCTTGCCGGCGTAACTCCCACTTTTCCCGCTCCAGCAGATCTTTCTCTTTCGCAAGTGCTTTGACTGCATCTTCACTTTCCTGTTGGTCGGGGAGAGATTCAGAGAATGGGGGGCGAAGCGGAAGGGACCCCCTTTCTGACATTTTGCACTTCTCTAACATCCTCCCATCAACAACAGAATCGACTGATATATTTCTTTGCCCCAGAGCACCTCAATTCGAGACAACAATCAAAGATCTGAATGACATATAACCTTGCATTGGCTGCCTATATGTTTCTGAGCCCAATTCAAGGTGCTGATTTTAACCTATAAAGCTCTACGTGGCTTGGGGCCACAATACCTGATGGAACGCCTCTCCTGACGTGAATATACCTGGTCACTACGTTCAACATCTAAGGCTCTCCTCCGAGTGCCTACTCCGAGGGAAGCTCAGAGGATGGCAACAAGGGAGAGGGCCTTTTCAGTGGTGGCCCCCCAACTGTGGAATGATCTCCCCGATGAGGCTCGCCTGGCGCCCACACTGTTATCTTTCAGGCGCCAGGTCAAGACTTTTCTCTTCTCCCAGGCATTTAACAGCATTTAACAACGCTAAGTTTGGTTTTTAATGGACCCCCAAAACTGTTGTTTTTAAATGGATACTGTTGTTTTTATGTTTTTGATGGTTTAAAATTTTGTATACTTTTTAATGTTTACTGATTTTAATTTTGGTAAACCGCCCAGAGAGCTTCGGCTATGGGGCAGTATATAAATGTAATAAATAAACAAATAAATAAATAAAGAGCTTTGCTTATTTATTAGAAGTAATTTTTTAACCCACCCTTCATCTTAGGGTAGCAGGGTGGCACATACAAGAGGCATAAAGGGCCAAACATCTAATTCAAGTCACGGACACAAAAGCAGTAGAACTTAAGTAAACGTAAACCAGCACAACCCTTCAAAATATCTGGCCAGGATTAGAGCTCTCTGTGTATTAGACGAAAGTTGACAATCGCTCTAACTGTCTGATGTTTCATGTTTGATTCTTCTTTTTTCATGGATCTATGGATCGCAATAAAGATGTATGGTATGGTATGGACAACCACCTGTCAAGGGTGCTTTAGGGTGGATTCCTGCATTGAGCAGGGGATTGGACTCGATGGCCTTGTAGGTCCCTTCCAACTCTACTAGTCTATGATTCTATGATTTTATGAAATAGGTACGTTTTATCCGAGCATCGAAATGATAGCAGGCAGTCAAAGCAGCCACTGGTCCATTTCTGGGCACCCTTTGGGATGCTGGGGGTTCTCTGCCATTGTTTCCTTGCAGACTCCTTGAAAATTGGGATCTTGGCAGGCCATTTAGTACACTTTGAATACTTGAAAGGTTGTCACACAGAGGAGGACCAGGATCTCGTCTTGATCATCCCAGAGTGCTTACAGGAAGAGCCAGATTCTAGTTGGACAACAGGAAAAACATCCTGATAGTTATTTATTTATTTATCACATTTATACCCCGCCTTTTTTCCTCCAAGGAACCCAAGGCGGCGTACATAATCCTCCTCCTCTCCATTTTATCCTCACAACAACAACCCTGGGAGGTGGGTTGGGCTGAGAGCCTGTGACTGGCCCAAAGTCACCCAGTGGGTTTCCATGGCTGAGTGGGGACTAGAACCTAGATCTCCCAACTCCAAGTCCAACACTTTAGCCACTACGCCACACTGCCTTTCCAGTTAGAGCAGTACGACAATGGAACCAATGACCTCGGGAGGTGGTGGGCTCTCCCACACTGGAGGCCTCGAAGGGGCAGCTGGACAACTATCTGTCAGGGATGCTTTAAGGTGGATTCCTGCATTGGACTCGATGGCCTTAGAGGCCCTTTCCAAGTCATCTATTCTATGATTCTATGATTTACTTGGACGGGAATTCTCCTATTGAGAATGTGGAGATTTCGCATTCAGCCAAAAGTCAGAGATCGCACTCTGTTTCATAGTCAGCAGCATCGCGAAGGGTAATCACCCACATCCCTGCTGTCCGTCCTTACTTTTCTGTGTTGCTCGTAGTTCCTGATGAAGTCCCGTAGCTGCTCTTCCCGGCTTTCCAGGGTGGCGTAGAGCTGTTGCATCTGGCTGACCAGGTCAGTCTTCTCTCCCTTCAAACGCTTCCGATCGGCTTTCATGGCTGGAAGAAAAAAGGGTTGGGTGAGAACCAACACAGGCCGGACACAGAAAGAAATCAGGCTTTCTTTGGGTTTTTTTGGAACGCAAGGAAGTTCTTTTGCGAGCACCTGCCAGAAGCAATAACAACAATAGCAATAATAATGTTGATGGTGTCACTCTCAGGAGGTCTTAAGCTAGCCTCCTCCAACCCCAAGATGTGTTAGACTACAACTCCCATCATCCCCAAGCAGCATGTCCAAAAAATCTGGAGGGCATCAGGGTAGAGATGGTGAGCTTTGTTATTTTATTATTTTCCCTTGGAAAAATAAAGCAGCAATTCAGCGGCTGCTGTAAAGAAGGCAAACTCCATGTTAGGCACGATAAGAAAAGGAATTGAGAATGAAACTGCCAGTATCATACTGCCTTTATACAAATCTATGGTGCTATCTCCAGTATCCGAGGCAGTAAGCCTGTGTGCCTGGGGAACATGGGTGGGAGGGTGCTGTTGCACCATGTCCTGCTTTGTTGGTCCCTGGCCGACGGCTGGTTGCCCACTGTGCGAACAGAGTGCTGGACTAGATGGACCCTTGGTCTGATCCAACATCAGGGCTCTTCTTATGTTCTTATGTCTCCGCAGTCCAAATTTGAAACTGGGAATCGAACCCAGAACTCCCTGCATAAAAAGCTCCGGTTCCTTGCCTGCCACCCCCCACCCCCTGCAAATGCTGTCTCCACCTGGGAGGGGTACGTGAGGCGGCTGGTGAGAATGCTATACTCGTTGCCAAAGATGCCCCCCCTCCCCGCAAGAATGGCTCCCAAACGCTTCGCTCCTGCATTTCATTCCTGCAAAGAGACATCTGCCTCAGCTTTCTGTCCGCACGGATTTATTCATTTCCCGGAATGACCTGTATCCCGTTTTTCTGGGCCAAACTGAACCTCTCAAGGCAGTTAACGTCAACAGTAAAAGAGATGCATAGTAACACACACGTACGAGCACGCGAGCAGCAGAGGAAAACGCGCAAGGCTGGAAGGAACGGAGGAGAGGCAACCAAACCAAACCAATCATTTAGACATGCTTTCCCTAACCAGGCAGGTCAGACAACCACTCCCATCATCCCCAACCAGCTGGGAATGATGGGAATTGTAGTCCAACACATCTGAGGAGGGGGGGCACAAGGCCAGAGAAAGCACACCACCTCCTTAGGTCATTGTCTCCATTGTCAAAGTGCTCTTATTAATGCCCAACCGAAATCTAGCCCATTTGACCCTCTGGGGCAGCAGAATAGACGTCCCCGTGCTCTTCTATGGGACAGCCCTTCAGGTCTTTGCCTCCTTCTAAGACTTCCCTTCTGCAATTTCTTCCACCTTTGCTCTCCGGACTTCCTTTCTCTACCCCTCCAGACTTCTTTCTTGCTCTCCTCTGATGCCATCTCAAATCATCTGCACCCAGGCGAACATGAGCATGAGAACATCAGAAGAGCCCTGATGTTGGATCACACCAAGGGTCCATCCAGTCCAGCCCTCTGTTCACACAGTGGCCAACCAGCTGTCCACCAGGGACCTACAAGCAGAACATGAGAGCAACAGCACCCTCCCACCCATGTTCCCCAGCAACTGGTGTACATAGGCTACTGCTTCACATACCGGAGAACCACACCACATCCAGGTGTGTGGCAGGAGCCCTTCTATGGACTTCCTGCTCTCATGTCTAGCTTTGTCATCACGTCAAATCTCTTTTGCCATTTTGTCGCCCCTTCAAGAACATTTTGGCTTGCAGGGACCAGAGGTCCAGAACAAGCTTGCTATCCAAACTTCGCTCAGCCTTCCACAGACCTAGGCCAAATCTACACCTTGTGTCAAATCATTACAAACGTGGAATACAAAGCAGGAAATAACACAATGGAAGCGGTATATGGAACGTGTAATGTTCCCTAATAATAATAATAATAATAATAATAATAATAATAATAATAATAATAATAATAATATTTATTTCTTACCCGCCTCTCCATTCTGATCGAGGCGGGGAACAACAGTAAATATAAAATACATAAAACTGAATTAAAACATAATATACATTGTTAAAACATCCTAAAATCATTTTAAAAACATCCTAAAATTCCCCTGGATAGGCCTGCCGGAAGAGATCAGTCTTAATGGCTTTCTTAAATGCTGATAGACTGTCAAGTTGACGAGTCTCCTCCGGCAGGCCGTTCCACAGTCTGGGAGCAGCAGAAGAGAAGGTCCTCTGGGTAACAGGTGTCAATCTAGTTTTTGCTAGCTGAAGTAGATTCTTCCCAGAGGACCTGAGTGTGAGGGGCGGATTGTACGGGAGAAGGCGATCCCGCAGGTAGCCTGGATCCAAACCATGTAGGGCTTTAAAGGTGAACCAACACTTTATACTTTGCCTGGAAACTAATTGGCAGCCAGTGAAGAGATTTTAAAACTGGTGTAATGTGGTCCCCCTCCAGATGTACCAGTGACCAGCCTGGCTGCCATATTTTGAACTAGTTGAAGTTTCCGGACTAGGCACAAAGGTAGCCCTATGTAGAGCGTGTTGCAGAAGTCGAGCCTCAAAGTTACCAGCGCGGGCACGACCGTCTTTAGTTATCAGTGCACTCCAATACCACTTTAAAACAGTAGTGTAAATCTAGGAATCGCCTACAAGATGCTTGAGGTGGCTACTGTTGACAAATGATGGAATAAAACAGCATATCAGTTGAGAGAAAATGGCATAACATAGGGGAAGGGGGGAAAAACAACTATTGCTTTATCAGGCCATGCACACACTAAAGCACTGCCTGTTTTTCTTGGCGTGTGAACGCCACCAAGGATGGGGCAAAGCTAACTTCCTGGTTAGAGAATTCCTCCGCCCAAGAGCCGCCCACAAGAAGGCCCTGTCTCGTGTGTCCACTCTCTGCTTCTCAAGTGGTGGTAAGACACGGAGCACAAAGCCATTCAAGGCTTTCTATGTCTAAGCCAGTGTAAGAAGATCATAGAATCATGGAATAATAGAGTTGGAAGGGGCCTACAAGGCCATCCAGTCCAACCCCCTGCTCAATGCAGGAATCCACCCTAAAGCATCCCTGACAGATGGTTGTCCAGCTGCCTCTTGAAGGCCTCTAATGTGGGAGAGCCCACAACCTCCCTAGGTCATTGGTTCCATTGTTGTACTGCTCTAACAGTCAGGAAGTTTTTCCTGATGCCCAGCCGGAAACTGGCTTCCTGTCACTTCAGACCATTATTCCATATCCTGCACTGAGGAATGATCGAGAAGAGATCCTGGCCCTCCTCTGTGTGACAACCTTTCAAGTATTTGAAGAGTGCTCTCATGTCTCCCCTCATTCTTCTCTTCTCCAGGCTAAACAGGCCCAGTTCTTTCAGTCTCTCTTCATAGGGCTTTGTTTCCAGACCCCTGGTCATCCTGGTTGCCCTCCTCTGAACACGCTCCAGTTTGTCTGTGTCCTTCTTGAATTGTGGAGCCCAGAACTGGACGCAATACTCTAGATGAGGCCTAACCAGGGCCGAATAGGGGGGAACCAGTAGCTCACGTGATTTGGAAGCTATACTTCAAAATAAGATTCGAAGATCCATGCAGGATTTGAGATCTTTCTAGTCCAACATCCTATCACACAGTGGCCAACCAGATGGCCACAGGAAACCCACACCACCCTTCTGCTCATATTCCGTGGCAACTGGTATTCAAAGAATGATATAGCAATCATGACTTTTATTATTTATACTAGCTGTACCCTGCCACGCGTTGCTGTGGCTCAGTCTGGTTAAATTGAAAAGAAAGAAAAGACAAAGTGGATGTTTCTAATATGTTTAATTTCACAATGCTTGTGGATATACAATATTTTAAGTTGTTACATTGTCTGTGTAGATATAGAGATTGTCTAGTTTGCCGACTCTAGAACACGCAACATATAATTGTCCATGTGAGAAGCAATCTGTGTCTAGATCTAAACCGCACAATTCTAAAGATTGCCCCTGAGCTTTGTTGATGGTGATTGCAAACGCCAATCAAATTGGGAATTGCAATTTCTTAAATTGAAATGGCATATCTGTTGGAATCATAGGAATGCGAGGAATGAGGACATCTTCACCTATGAAAGGTCCTGTCAAGATTGTTGCTTCTATGACCTATAAGAGCAAATAGGAGAGAACATGTAAATAGGAGAGGAGGCAGAGGCAGTGGATTGGCCTACTGGTTGGCGATGTCACAATGACCTATAAGAGCAAATAGGAGAGAACATGCAAATAGGAGAGAAGGCAGAGGCAGTGGATTGGCCTACTGGTTGGCGATGTCACAATGACCTATAAGAGCAAATAGGAGAGAACATGCAAATAGGAGAGAAGGCAGAGGCAGTGGATTGGCCTAATGGTTGGCGATGTCACAATGATCAGCAGGACTGGTTTTGAGGAGGCCTATGTGTCAAAATTTCAAAGCAATCGGTGAAGAACTTTCGGAGATATAACGTCTGTTTCGAACGAACATTTACATTTTTATTTATATAGATTAATTACATTTATACACCGCCCCATAATCAAAGCTCTCTGGGCAGTTTACAAAAGATTAAAACATTAAAAACGATATACAAAATTCAAAACATTAAAACGTAAAACGGACAGCAGGCAGAAAGACGACATACATCTAAACACAATTTTGAGGTGTCAGCCCAAACTAAAAGCCGATCTGAGATCGATTCAAAACTCAACACATGCTGCTAAATGCCTGGGAAAAGAGAAACGTCTTGCCCTGGAACTGAAAAGATAGCAATGTTGGCGCCAGGCGGGCCTTGTTGGAGAGATTATCCCATAATTGAGGGGGCCACCACTGAGATGGTCCTCTCTTGAGCCTCCCTTGGAGTAGGCACCCGGAGGAGGATCATTACCTTTTAACACTGAAATCATGATATATGGAATTACGGCAAATAGCCGTGGCAGAAAAATTGACATAGCAACTGAAATTAGCTAAAGGCAAAGTCAAAATAGCTGACTTGTAAAATATGGCAGATTTTATTCAATATATTGATACACAGCGGTATTTTTGTAATCCTTTCCTCAGTTTATGGAAAAGAGACTAAATATAAACTTGATATACTGAAGAATTATCATGCGAACTTTTATGCAGCCTATGGATTCCACTTATATCTTGGTTTGCAAAGTACAGCAGAAAAATATGAAGAGACGTTAAATGTATTACTCCTCTATCAATAATTAGATTTAAACTTAATGTATTCCACCACCACCCTGCCCCAACAATTTTCTTCCTTGTTTCTTTTTCTGCTTCCTGTTGGTTTGGTTGGTTTGGTTTTAGAAAACAAATTAAATCGTTATTAAAAAACAACAACAGAGGAGTCTGGTAACCATTGATAACCTTATCCTCCATCAAAGTTTTAATTGGGCTTGGAAACAGCCCCCAAATGGTACAATGAGACTCACATGGTATCGTAAAATCTTCCTGGGCTCCCAGGTTGTTTTCATTTGGATTTGTCATGACTAGCTCTGCTCCCCCTGGGCTGGAAGAAGGTGTTTCAGGTGAACAAACAGAATCAGACTCTGAAGTAGAGGAGTTGGCGCCAGACACAGGCCAGCCTGTACCAGCGGGGGAGAAAGCTCTCACGGGCTCTTCACCAGCTGGGAGTGAACCCTCTCCAGAGCTTATCTCCTCAAGGACAAACAATACACAGTCAGTGGGAAGCCAACATTCTTCCGAAGGAGAGAGCACCGACAGGTTAGCCGATCCTAGAGTACGCCGCAGACTAAAACAGGTGGAGCTAAAAGAAGGTGAGAGAAAGTCAGCCCGGTTGGCATCCCGTCAGAAGCCCCCTCAGAACTAGCCTCTCTGAACTTAACACATCTTGGGAAAGGGCTTCCCATTCTTCTTGAAAGGACAATTGTCTCACTTTGTTTGCATAGTTTTGCCTAGGGGAAAGTTCCATGAAATTAGACTCTCTTCAGGTGGGAAGAGATGTTTATTGCTTGAAAAAAGCTTTGTGGATTACTTAGCAGGCCTCGTTATTGTCTCCCAAGAAGGCAGGAGGTTTTTGAGAAACACGGCAGGATTAATGGTGTCTTTACCTTGGTAGCCAGTAGGGGGAGCTCATTACATTACATTTCATCCCCCCGCCCCCCCCCTTTTTTAAAAAAGTATCTTCTCTTCAAGCAAAGGGTGGCTTGTTTTTGGAGTCCTGTGATCTCCAGCTACTTTTCTTTTCATACCAAGCGACCCATCATTATGCTGTTCATGCCCAGGAGACACTAAAAATAAATAAAGAAAGACGTACCCCTCTCCCCACAACCCAAAACACTCATCTTAAGCTAAGGCACTTTCCCTGCACGCAGCGAAACAACGGCAAACCGAGCGTTCTCGGCGTGCCTTAAGTCGTGCTGCCGCTTTACAGGCAAACCACACAGCTGCTGCCTGACATTAGATTATTCATAAGCACCAAGGAAGAGGCAGTAAATTTTCCAAAGCTGTTTTAAAAGCCGTGCGTCCCGAGCGATTACAAATTTGACGAATCTGCGGCAGCTTCTCTGCGGCGGCTGGACCGTTGCGCCTGGTGGGAGGCAGCGAGGGGAGGCCATGTGTTCTGGTGCGGATATTCCCCGGGAAGTGTGGACAATCCCCAGCAAAGATGACCACGGCAGGAGGGAGATCAACTTGGCCTGTCCGTGGGTCGGAGAAGGAGGAGGTGTAGGGGGTTGGAGACTCTGATGTGAGTAGGGCAGTGAATCCACTCTGGGTTTCACTCAGAACCAGTCCAAACTCTAAAGGAGCTCTCCAAGGTGCAGAGTTCTGACGAAACCCGGAGTGGGTTCATCATCTCGCTGACATCAGAGCCACCAGCCTCCACTGCATGCGACCCATCCCTACAACTCAGCTCCGACTGACACTGTTCTGGGACTGCAGAAACAATGGAAAGAACGCTTCGGCCTCATCCAGCAGCCAATGCCATTCAATGCAAGAACACCAGCAAGGGAAGATCAGACTGACCTGAAGTCCATGAAAATTCAAGCTGTGCACCACTTTGGCTCCGGATCTGAATTCTGAGCCGAAGCAGGCTGTTTCGGACTGAAATGGTCTGGATCTGGAGAGTGTTGGATTCGGGCCGAAACAGGTCAGATCTGAAGTGCTTCACCTAGCTTCGGCCTGATCCGGAATTCCCCGCTTGCATCCACCTGATGTAACTGCTGAGCTGCACAAGCCTCCTGCTCCTTACCTGGACCCGCCTTGAGCGCCGGCCACCATCTGTGCGTCTTCAAAGGAGTCGCCATTTTGGCGACTCGACTATTTCCATAAAAGAAGCCCTCCGGAAATGGCCGCTGTAAAGCAATTGCTTTACAGCGGCCATTTCCGGAGGATTTAGCCGCGTCCGACAATTCAGCCTGTTGGATGTCTGAATAATTCAGACAACTGAATCACGCTTTGGCTCCGGATCCGGAGTGAGTCGGATCCGGGCCGACGCGGACTAAGGCAGATCAGGGCAGATTCAGAAACTTCAGATTGGCCTCAGAGGAGGGTAGTGGGGTCCGTGCACAGCCCTAGCGTAAACGTCCCTCCGTCGTTTGCCTCCCCATTCACCATTTCTTTCCACTGCACTTCACTTTTGCGTCTTCTCTTTTTTTGGTCTGTAAGCGGGGGCCATCTTTCTCTTCTATCTCTTCTATCGACACAAGCCGCTTTGGGAGACAGCCTTTGTCGGAAAAGCGGGAAGAAAGTCCAGTCAATAAAGAAAGTAATTAAAATGTCGTGAATGTCCAAAATCATTGGATGTGTAGGGATGGATCGTAAAACGGGAGGCCCACGGAGCACGGAGCCTCTTTTTCACATGGCTGCTGAACACCAGTGAGCTGAGCGCTCAGAGGCCCCCTAACTTTTCCTCGCAGGATGAGTGCTCCAGACCCTCACATCTCAGCTGTGAGGCCCTTTCCCAGAGGAGGAGGAGGAAGCAGCCGTGCATTCTTGCCCAACCTGGTCCCCTCCAGATGTTTTGGACTCTAACACCTATCAGTGATGGCTCAATGGCTGGGAATGCTGGGAGTTGTCCTCCCAAACACCTGGAGGGTAGTAGATCAGGGAAGTCTGTAGTAGTGCTAGAACGGGCAGGTGAGAGACAGTGTCCTATGGGTTCCATAAATTGATATCGTTCTTCTCCAGTTTCTCACCTGAGTAAGCTCACTCCATCCATCTCAGCCTAACCTACCTCGTAGCATTGTTGGGAGAGGCAGTGTAGTGCAGTGGCTAAAGTGTTGGACTGGGAGTCGGGAGATCCAGGTTCCAGTCTCCACTCCGCCATGGAAACCCACGGGGTGACTTTGTGCCAGTCACAGGCTCTCAGCCCAGCCCACCTCACAGGGTTGTTGTTGTGAGGATTAACTGGAGAGGAGGAGGATTATGTGCGCTGCCTTGGGTTCCTTGGAGGAAAAAAGGTGGGATATAAATGCAATAAACAACAACAACAACAACAACAATAAAATGGAGAGGAGCAGGTTCACGCACTTGTTTTCCTTGAAGGAAAGGCAGGATAGAAATGTCATAAATCTACCTCTCATCTATCCATCCATCTCCACGTATATCCATTAGCAGCCAGAAAACCACCCAAAACGTCATGCTCTAGAACAGCAGTTAGATGATCAGCCATGAACCAAACCAACCAGAGGAAAGGGCCGTAACTCAGTGGTAGAGTCCTTGCTTTACAGATTGAAAGCCCCAAGCTGCCCTGTCTCCAATGGACCACGGCACTTCACAGCCCATGTGTCATATCCTATGACCCTCCGAACGAGCCTGGGTCCAGAAGTGACTGAGACCTCCGGCTCCCGAGATTATACCACTGCCCCCAGTATGTAGGGTAGCGGTCCCCTACGTGGAGACGCCCATGAAGGATGTCTGAATCCACAAAAACTGAGCTCAGCAAATTTCACCAAATAACATCTCAAATGTCATTGTGAGTCGAGTCCATATCACACGGTGAGCTTTGCTATTGTCCTGTTCGCATGAAAATCCACATGACGTTTTGTGTGAAGGTTTCCAAAGGCGCGCACCTTTGGAATGCGAAATCCCCTTGATTGAAGTGTATTTGCGCACATTTTGTAGGACTTTTCCCCTGCCGAAACATGCATAGGGTTGCACTCTAAGAGGAGAAGCAGCTCTTCCTCAGAAGAAGCAGTGAAACTTAAATCACGCTCCATTTCATCACACTGCGTCGCTGCAAGTCCAGCAGGCCATGCTGAATGCATGGTTTGGGAATGTTCGAAAGGGTTCTAGTCCTCAAGCTCCACATATCTGCTTAAGCCCTGGAGAGGCCAAGCTGAGCTTTCTGTGAGAAGAGGATTCATAGAATCTAAGGCCATTGAGTCCAACCCCCTGCTCAATGCAGGAATCCACCTTAAAGCATCCCTGAAAGACGGCTGTCCAGCTGCATCCTGAAGGCTTCTAGGGTGGGAGAGGCCACAACCTCCCAAGGTCATTGGTTCCATTGTCGTACTGCTCTAACAGTCAGGATGTTTTTCCTGCTGTTCGGCTGGAATCTGGCTCCCTGTCACTTGAGCCCGTTATTCCGTGTCCTGCACTCTGGGAGGATCGAGAAGAGATCCTGGCCCTCCTCTGTGTGACAACCTTTCAAGTATTTGAAGAGTGCTCTCATGTCTCCCCTCAGCCGTCTCTTCTCCAGGCCAAACATTCATGTCCTACTCTCGGCCATTATCCTCTGGTCCTGTGTACCCCACATTTCCAACCTCTGGTGCTCTTCCACCACGCTCCCAGCTGAGAGGTCTCCAGCTTGGCAACCAGAAAAAACCAAATTCCACAAGCAGAATAAGCAACGTCGACGAAGTCAATTCGTGTATATTTATTTCCGTGGTTTATTCTCATCACATCGCCTCGGCTTTCAGTCTGTATTTCCTTCTTCTTCTTCTTCTTCTTTTTGTTTCCTTTTACTTTGAGAGCAGAAATGCGGGCCCGGCGGCAATGTTTGCTTGCAAAAACAGTCGAGCAGGGAGGGGGAAAAAAAAATCATTTGGTATCCATGACAACAGGCAATCTGGCCCAACTTTACCAGGCATCAGTTATCTTTCTTCTTACATACTTTGATTGCATGCGAGTGCACGGATGTGGACGTACGCATACACATCCAGAAAGGGCCGTTGCCGTTTCGAAGAAGGCGCTCCGGTCCAAGGCTGTTTGCTGCTGTTGTGATCCGGGGCCCACCTCCTCGGCCGTATTTTATGATCTGCACGGAGCCGGCTTCTCGCCTGCGTTTGGTACCATTTAATTAGCTCCCTTGTCAATTTCCATAAAGCAAAATATCACGCACGGCCTTTCAAGTGGACCGACGGAGTGTGCGGAGGGGCTGCAATCGATTCAGAAATGGCACGCGGCAGAATTTACTTAACCTCTGGCTGTGGAACCCCACTGTCTAACACCCCGCAAGGATGTTCAAGTGAGCAGCTTTCATGAAGAGCTGTTATTGGAGAGGCCCCAATTAGTTTGGGCTAGCTGTTAGGCTTATGTTCTTTTTTTCGGGGGGAGGGATGGGGAGCAGGCTTCGTTTGACCGCAGAGCTGGAAAAGTGCAGAAAGGATCCAAGGGTCAAAGTACCTTACCAGCAAGGAAAGGCTACAATATTTGAGTCTTTTTAGTGAAGAAAAGAGAGAGAGAAAGAAAGAGAGAGAGAGGACGCCTATGGGGAAATATGATGTATAAAGGTGCCTGATTCCCAGATAGAGAAGAGTTTTCTCTCCCTCTCTCTCTCTCATAACACTAGAACTGAAACGGATTGGCAGCAGAGTCGAAAGAAAAGTATTTCCCCATGCAAAGCTCAAATCATTTGTAGATTTCGATGTCGCGATTAGGAGATCAGAGCAACTCACGGAGGACAAATTGATCCGTGACTGTTAGCCGTCCTAGCCACATGAAATGTCCATGTTTTGTGGCACAGCACCTCTGCATTTCTAGGGAGGGAGCAAAGAGGGAAGGGGTGCTGATTTCATGGTCGGCTTCTGGACTTCCCAGAAGCACTTGGTTGATCACTGTGGGACGCGGGACCCTGGAATAGAAGGAGCCCTTGATTACAGATAGGCAAATTTGTCAGTTTCACTTTTCTCACATTCATTAGAGTGCAGGGAAAGCTTGTTTAAAAAGATACATGTTCAGGAGGCGTTTGAAGGATGTTACATTTTCTGCCTCCCGAGCTGTACAAGGGAGGGTTTTCCAGAGGGCGGGTGCCACTACAGAGAAGGCCCAGCACTGAAGTTCTTCATGTCGACATTCCATTCCTTTCTGAATGACCAGCAAGGCCTCCTCTGGCGTCTGGGTGTAAATAAGGGAAGGCGGTCTGCTAGGTATCCTGGTCCCAAGTTGTTTAGGGCTTTATAGGATAATAACATAACCTTGTATGTGGCTCGGTAGCTAACAGGCAGCCAGTGTAGTTCTTTTAACACCGGTTTTATGTGGGCAGAGCTAGGCGTCCCCGTGAGCACCCTCGCTGCCACGTTCTGCACAAGCTGCAGCTTCTGAACCACACACATGGGTAGCCCCACATAGAGTGCGTTACAGTAGTCTAATTGTGAGGTTACTAGTGCATGAATGACTATGGCTAGGCTATCCCTATTCAGAAATGCTTACCTAAATTGAACGGAACTGAAATTCTTTTTTAAAAAATCTTTTTTATCGTTTCCAAACACCAATAAATAAGAAACTCTACAGCGCAAAATATGATACGTATAAGCAGACACACACAAAGATCAAACAAAGCGAAATCAAACAAACACAAAACACAAAAATAAAACGTTCTTCCAATATTCCCCCCCAGCAAAAGTATGTAACAATGTTGTTGCTATATTTTCTTACTCTATCACTGTCAAATCCAAACCTCTAATTTCTCTCTTAACATTTTCTACGTTATTGGTTGAATCCACAGATGTACAATTCTCACGCAACCGTACTAGTCAGATTCAAAAGGTAAAGCAATTCCCATCACAGAGAAGACCACCATACAGCTGTGAAAGATGAGGCGCAACCCTAGTTCGGTACTAACACGGTCAAATGCACCAGGATACAAGCCCAGACTTTCAAGGGCGCAATACTCAAAGCCCTGGGCTTTGTACATTTGTACATTTAACTCGCCCTCCATCTGTATTTTTAAAATCGCAAGTTCTGTGTGTTCTGAATATGGAGAAATTTGTGGATTTTGTTAAACTGAAATGAAATTCTCATCCCTCCCTCCCCTTGAGCTGACTCAGTGGGGTTTAGGGATGTGGAAGCACTCCGGAATGGGTGGAGGGTGGATTCGTGCACTGAGCAGGGGGTTGGACTCGATGGCCTTATAGGCCCCTTCCAACTCAACTATTCTATGATTCTATGATTTCTATGAATTTGACCTGCGGCTTCTGCAGAAGACCAGCTGTTTCGAGGTCATGAGGATTCTGCAGCTTTGCGGACCAGTTTTTCACTTTTTGGGAGTGAGATTTGTGCTAAATCACATTAACGAATGTGCATGTGCGCATTATAGCTAATGCACACTTACCCACTCGTGCAAACGCACATTCATTAAAATGCATTAACAAAAGGGAATTTCCGTATTTGTCCAAAAGTGCATTAATGCAAATTTGTGCAACTAGAATGAGATGCCTGTTAAAAAAAAAATCCAATTCCATCAATGAGCAGGTGATAAAACAAAAGACGCCTGGCAGTATGCAAAAGACAAATGGAATGGATCTGCCATGTTTTTAACCATGAGAGCTGGGATTGTTTAGCCTGGAAAAAAGGAGGCTAAGGGGAGACATGACAGAAGTGCACAAAATTATGCATGGTCTGGCGAATGTGGATAGGAGGACATTTTTCTCCCTCTCCCATAATACTAGCACCGAAAGCGGTCATCCCATGAAGCTGATGGGTGGGAGATTCAGGTGGAAGATCAAATGAAAGACTTCTTCACACAGCGCATAGTTAAAGTGTGGAACTCATTGCCACAAGATGTAGTGATGGCCACCAATTGGGATGGGTTTAAAGGGGGTTGGATAAATTCCTGGAGGAGGACAAGGTGCTCAATGGCTACTAGCCCTGATGGTGGTGTGCTACCTCCAGTATCAAGAGGCAGTAAGCCTGTATACACCAGTTGCTGGGGAACATGGGCAGGTGGGTGCAGTTGCACCATGTCCTGCTTGTGGGTCCCTGGTTGACAGCTGGCTGGCCTCTGTGTGAACAGAGTGCTGGACTAGATGGACCCTTGGTCTGATCCAGCAGGGCTCTTCTGATGTTCTTAACTGCTGGTTTAAAATAATTAAATGAATAAAAAAGAATTAAGGGAAGAATCAGCTTGTTTAATGCACGAGAAAAAACACACACAAGATGAGCCCCAGATGGGTATGTATACATGTAAGGCAATGGTAAGACTGGCTCAAAGGCCCACTGTGATGGCATATGAATCACAGAATCATAGAATAGCAGAGTTGGAAAGGACCTACAAGGCCATCAAGTCCAACCTCCTGCTCAATGCAGGAATCCACCATTTAAATCAGCCTTCCTCAACTTGGGGCGCTCCAGATGTGTTGGACTGCATCTCCCAGAATGCCCCAGCCAGGGCTGGGGCATTCTGGGAGATGCAGTCCAACACATCTGGAGCGCCCCAGGTTGAAGAAGGCTGGTTTAAATGGTAATGTCTTGCTTCAGCCTCTGAGCAAAGTTCACAGCTACCTGCTCTTTACCGGCCTGCAGGAGAGATGTTCTCTGTTCATGGGAAAGGCTGTAGCTCACTGGTAGAACCCTTCTTTGCACGCAGAAGGTCCCAAGTTCCATCCCAGCATCTCCAGGTAGGGCTGGGGGGAAAAAGCTCAACCTGAAACCCTGAAGAGATGTTTCCAGTCAGTGTAGAACAGCCCACCTCAACCTTTTGGATGTGTTGGACTGCAACTCCCATTATCCCCAGTCCACATCGGGGGAGGTGGATGCAGTCCATAAAGAGTTACCTCGTCCGATGGGTTAAGTCAATAGAAGGAAGCTTCTCCTATCGTTGGGCCTTCCTTCCACCTTCCGCCAGAAATCAGAATTAACTCGAAATTGGAAAATAGACGGAGCAGCCGAGAGGGGGGGAAAGTTTACTGCATGGGGAGAAGAAATAGCCGGGGCTGACCAGAAACAATTCCAGTCCCAGCAGCGGCCGGAGAGAAATTGATGATTTATAGGCCAGGTGAGTGAAGTTGCAATTTTCCTGTTGCACGCCAATGAACCTCGGCACAGCTCCAAATCGCTTGGGGGAGAGCAGTGGGAGGGGAAGCCTGTATTTATTTCCAAGCCTTCTGCACTGTCTAAACTGTTAGCAACTCCCAAGAGGCAGGGAGAACATAGCTACGGTTGCTATAGGAACGAGCGCGACGGAATCCACGTGCCGGATGAAATCGGTTCCATTTCATCTTCGGCTCTCGGAGGATGCAAAGCTACCCGGGAAATATCATTAAAAAAAAGAAAGAGGGGGAAATCAGGAAGGAAGCCAGTCATAATGGGACGTAAGCCGGGAGTAGCTGCCTGTCTCGTTCTCTCGGAAAAAAGAGAAAGCATCAATATTTAATCTTTCAAGAGATCTTTGCATCGCCAAGGAGCTCCTGAGTGACGGGAAAAGACCGATTTGCCTTCGATGGCTTGGGCCCAAATGTCCTCAGCGCTCCCAGCAAGAAGTAGAAATTCAAGGGATCACAGTACCCAGCCCCAAACTTAGCTCAACATGGGGATGGAGAGGCAGCAGTTGAACAGTTGAACGCGAACAAGCGCCAGCAAGTTTGCAGCTCAGTGAAGACGCGAAGGAAACGGCCCCGCGGAGCCAAGAGGCTTCAGTGAATAAGCACATTACAGATGTCACGCTGGTACGCCACTGGTTCACCTGAGCACACAGGGTTGACCGTCTCTTGCTAGCAAAGCCGACACAGCAAACAAAGAACGGGGTGCGAAGTTAGATCAGGAGTGGGGCAGCCTCACCAGGAAACTCTTTGTGGTTAATTACAAGGCCTATCATAGAATCACAGAATAGCAGAGTTGGAAGGGGCCTCTAAGGCCATCGAGTCCAACCCCCTGCTCATTGCAGGAATCCACCTTAAAGCATCCCTGACAGAGGGCTGTCCAGCTGCCTCTTGAAGGCCTCAAGTGTGGGAGAGCCCACAACCTCCCTAGGTAACTGATTCCATTGTCGTACTGCTCTTTTATTTATTTATTTATTTATTTATTTATTTATTGCATTTTTATACCGCCCAATAGCTGAAGCTCCCTGGGCGGTTCACAAAAACTAAAACCATTCAAAGTATAAAACAAACAGTATAAAAACATGATATAAAATACACATTAAAAAAGGGATTAAAAACATACCACACATGATGAAAACATCTTTAAAACATTCTAAAATTTCACTGGATAGGCCTGCCGGAATAGATCAGTCTCGAACAGTCAGCAAGCTGATGTCCCAATTTTGGGCCTGCGTACATTCAGAAATGGAGTGCTTTAACCCCTCGGTCTCCGAAAGTTACTGTCCTTCCTTCCTAATATTAGTATTTAGTCCATTGTTCGGGGGGGGGGGGAGGGGAGGAAGGGACTTTCCAAACACCACCCGAGTTTTTCCAAAGCGTTCCCACCCATCAATGAATGCGCGGGAACGCTTCGGGCAAACTCGGATTGGTGCGCTTAAAGGGCTGGTCTCCTGGCCTGGATCCTAGCAGCCCATCTCTCCAGAGGTTCTCTCCTGGCTGGTGATTTGGGGATAGAATGCAGCCCCCAGATGGGTCTGGCTTCTCTGTGTCCCCGATTCCAGGAGTTCCTGTCTCTCTGGATCCCTGTTCAAGGGTCTCTAGACAGACAGGCTGTGAACCAGTATCAAGGACTGGGTCTGGCTCATCCATAGCCTTTGCTACTGGTCCTTCTGACCTTGCTAGCTTCTCCTCTTCTCGGTTGAAGCTGAAACTGCTGCCTGAGATGCAGGTGCTGAGAATGCGCACGGAAGAGCTTACGTAATGCGCTACTTCAGGATTGGAGAACTGTTTAGCTGGGGGGGGGATTGATTTAGCTCTGTGGAAAGGATCAACTCTGTGGGGGGATTTATTTTCTCCATGCAGAGAGAGGCAGGACAGAGAAAAGGCAATCACTCTCAATGGTAGGGAAAGACAGCTTTTCAATGATTCGGAGATAAGAGCGAGGATTTCCTTTCTCAGTGGTAGAAAGCTCATTGCTCCCTACTCATGGTTGTGTATGGATGCTTTAGATGATGCCATGACCCTCCAGTTTTGCTTCAGTGTCTAATAATCAGTTTTGGTGAGTCTTTTTTAGGGCAGGAAAAATTAGGCATTATTTGTGAAAGCACAAGAAAATGCTTTTTCCACCCGTGTTATTGCATGATTCCAATATACCACAGTGCCACCTAGAGGTTATGTAGTGAAAAAGCAGCAAAGGAAAATCTCTTTGGGCAGAGATCGGAAAGTAGATAGGGCTCATTAACAGCCTCATGGAGAAGAGCCCAGAGAAACTGCTGGGAAATCCCAATCTTATCTCCAATCAGCAATTGGAGATAAGAGTGGGGCTTCCTCTTCCTGCCTTTCTATAGTAATGGGAGAGAGGGTGGAGTTTGGGAGAACCAGAGGTTCTCGACCACTCTGCTACTGCCTTCCAGCTCCCTGTATAATGCTAATCAAGTTGTATTTATTTATTTATTTTATTACATTAATATACCGCCCCATAGCCAAAGCTCTCTGGGCGGTTTACAAAAGTTAAAAACAATGAGCATTAAAAACAGATATACAAAATTTAAAACCACCAAAAGTATATTAAAAAATATCCACTTAAAACAACTATTCTCGGATCAGTTAAAAACTCAGCACATGCTGTTGAATGCTGTTGAATGCCTGGGAAAAGAGAAAAGTCTTGACCTGGCGCCGGAAAGATAACAATGTTGGTGCCAGGCGAGCCTCATCGGGGAGATCATTCCATAATTGGGGGGGCACCACTGAGAAGGCCCCCTCCCTTATTGGGAGAACATACACACGCCAGGACATTACAAGACAATTTAGAACACTTGAAGGGTCTTCCCAACTGTTTGCAGAGAAAGGTTGTAATTAGTGGTCCGATTAAGATTCAAGTGGAGGCAGGGTGTGCATTGCACATCACTGTCTTTCAAAAGTCAACAGTTCTTTTTCGTTTGCAGGAGATGCTCTCAGTGGATCAAGCCCACTGAGCAAAAAATGCACACGTATTTTGCCATCCCGTCTTTAGCAATGAATAAACCAATGAAAAGGACAGCTCTAATTAAGACATAGTTAAAATTCCGCAGTGGTAAAAAAATAATAATAGAGCTGAATCGAATATTCACAATTAGCTGAAGATTTTGCCATTCAATTCCAATGTCTTAAGTGTGAGGAAACCCTAGTTTCAATGATTTAGGTGTGTTGGAATCCTTTGATCGTTCTGGTTTCAGCAGGTGTTAAATATTGTAGTTCATATATTGCCAGTTGCCAATTATTTAGCAACATCGCATGTCACTTGCCCCAAACCACTGAATGCCAAATATCACTCGAAGTGAATTAGCCAACAGCTCAGTTCCAACTAGCCAACTAGCAAAACAAGTGACATATCAAAAATTACTACAGACCAATCCTTTGACATTTCCAAATTATAAAATGCTGAAATCAAGCACAATAGGCTGTTGAATACATTATCGGTCAAATATTCTTGGGGGGGGGGTATCTATAGAATCATAGAATCACAGAATAGTTGAATTGGAAGGGGCCTCTAAGGCCATCGAATCCAACCCCCTGCTCAATGCAGGAATCCACCTCAAAGCATCCCTGACAGATGCCTCTTGAAGGCCTCTAGGGTGAGAGAGCCCACAACCTCCCCCTAGGTCATTGGTTCCATTGTCGTACTGCTCTAACCATCAGGAAGTTTTTCCTAATGTTTTGTCATACTGCTCTAACAGTCAGGATGTTTTTCCTGATGTCCAGCTGGAATCTGGCTTCCTTTAACTTGAGCCCGTTATTCCGTGTCCTGCACTCTGGGATGATGGAGACGAGATCCTGGCCCTCCTCTGTGTGACAACCTTTCAAGTATTTCAAGAACATCCAGTGAATATTCAGCATCGTAGAATACTGTAGAGTAGAATTTTGAGGAGGAAAAATTGGTGTAAAGGTCTTTTATTTTTTGCTTTTTTTAACAAAAAAAATCATCCAACCGTTTATGAATGAAACTTCCAAATGAGAGTGGCGTGTCAGGAATAAATCTCTGATTAAAGGAAATAATTCTCTTTGAACCAGGATAATGAAGAAAAGGGCAACCACAGCGATCAAGGACCTGGCAGCTCACATTCCCCCCGAGGAAAGACTTAAAGGAACACGGACAACCAAGGGAGGACGTAATAAGAGGGTTATGAAACATTGCACGGTGTGAAGGAACAGGAGAACACCTCCCCCCCATGCCTTTCTCATTACAGTAGAACTTGCTGTCAGGGAATGAATTTTCTTAGCCGCAGATTCAGGCCAGGCCAAAGAAAGCCCTTTTTCAAGCCATACTTAATTAACTTGTGGAACTCACTGCCACAGGGTGGATTTATAGGGGCTTAGGGTGGATTTAAAGAATTAGACTCAGGTTGTGGAACCTTTTTTTCTGGCGACAGTCGCTGTCCTTCTGGGGCTGCACAGCAGTTGGGGGTGGGGCCATACCCCAAAGTGGGAGGAGCCACCTCCTCTCTCCCCATACCCAACAGGCTGTCAGGAGAGGGAGAGAGAGAGAGAGAGAGAGAGAGAGAGAGAGAGAGAGAGAGAGATCTAAACTGACTGAAGCAGAGGGGTTCTCCTCTCCTTTCTTTGGACTGTCTATTCTGGCTCCCCCATCATTCCCTGCACCACTTGTCAGAGGGCTGAGTTATTGGCTTGGAGAGGGTTTTATCCCACCCCCCACTCCTCCCATTGCTCTGTTCACTTCATCTCTTACCTTCTCTGCCCCCCCCCCACTTTCCTGGCCTTTTACATGCAAAATCATGGATTTTCTCTTCAAAGGTCAATTCATCTTCCATGATCATATTTGCTAGGCAAAATAGCTTACTGTGTGTGTGTGTGCTAGACTGTCATGGGCCCACCAACGCAACGTAGACGTTTACATATATTTGGGCCTTGTGAATCAGCGTCACTGGCCCCAACTGTCCCTGGGATTAGTGTCCCTGATAATTATGATGCTTTGCCCCTCCCACCAGCTGTTCCTCCATCTGCCTATGGACAAGGAACTCTGGGACTGGTAGTTCTTGAAATAGCATCTATCTATCTATCTATCTATCTATCTATCTATCTATCTATCTATCACGCTTAGGTATGTTACCGTTTCGCCACGCCCACTTTGCCTTCAGGAATTCTAGAATGGCTTCAGCTGATACAGGTAGCTAAGCAACAGTAACAACGTGTAACGTCAGCTGATACAGGTTGCTAAGCCCCTTGCCCGACTCCTCCGGTAATCCTTTCCAAGGTAATCTTACCCCCCTTTCTGCCTCTTTGCTCCCCCTGCCCATGAAGGGGGCAGTGCCACGGTGTGGAGCATGAGCGAGGCACAGCTGGGGCCCTTGGTGGCCGGGTGGGTGGCTGCTCGCCTGCTGCGAATGAATAAATAACTAAATAAAATGCGATGATATTTAATTAATAAACTTTAAGATATGCTACAACGGCATAAGTTACGCCAGATACAGCTAGTTTCCTAGAAAGCAGCACAAATCTCTGCCTCCTCCGAGACTTACTGAAAGTCCTAGTTTAACTGGTCAAACGACACAGAAGAACCCAGGCCAGCACCTAGACTCCTTCAAGCTGCTTCTTTCTGCTCCTCCCTTATTCTCTGGTCTTTCTCTGTCTCTTTCCTGGCTGCTTCTCTCACTCTTTTATACCCTCTTTCCCCAAAACAGAAAGTACAGGCCCAACTTTGAAGAAACGAAACTTCACCGGAGAAATGAAACGATTCCTTTCAGGGATACCCCCTCCTAACAGGCCTTTCATGCTGACTCTATTGCCTTGCCTCTGTAGGCCTCAAACCTTCACAGGGCAACTCTTCGGAGCAATGTGGCAGGAGGTGTCGCAGGATAAGGGGGAACCACTGAAAATCGAATCCCTTCCTCTTCGCAGATGAAAGCCTCCACTGGATCCAAAAGCGTTATCAGCGGAGGGTCACAAATTGGTCCACCCGGCTCGTCGCCCTCCCTGAGCTTACATAATGCATTGATATTCTGTCCTCTGACTCCTGTCTGTTCTGGTTGCATCTTTGGAGCCCTGTGACATTTGACGAACTGTGCCCCTATCGCCCTTCAGCAACAGAGCTTTTCCCGTTCATCGGACGTGCAGACATGAAACCGCCCGCTTGCTGTGATGTTTCCCCAAAGTTAATAGAGAGGTTGTGCTTTGTGCAGAATTGCCTTGGGCTGGTTTTTATTTTATTATTTTAAACTCACTTGCATCCACAATGAAAGCGCAACTGATTTGCATGTCTATCACCATAGCTGGCTTCCGTAGGCGCTGGATGGATGGGGGAAAAAGGAAGCAGGAATGGCATCAAGATAATGATGATGATGATGATGTACATTTATGTACCACCTCACAGCCGAAGCTCTCTCAGCGGTTTACAAAGATGAAAAGAACGAACGTTTAAAAATCAATATACAAAATTTAAAACCATAAAAGCAGCTAACATTTAAAACAATTTTTAAACTCTCAGCCAGGCCGAAGTTTGTTCTAGAGTCAGTTAAAACTAGGCCGACCCTATGAAAAGGAGGACAGGGCTCCTGTATCTTTAACAGTTGTATTGAAAAGGGAATTTCAGCATGTCGCATTTGTATATATGGGGAACCTGGTGAAATTTCTTCTTCATCACACCAGTTAAAGCTGCAGGTGCCCTGCCCTCTTTTAAATCTGGTGACTCTAGTATAGCTCCTGCAGCTTTAACTGTTGTGATGAAGAGGGACTTTCACCAGGTTCTCCGTATATACAAATGACACCTGCAGAAATTCCCTTTTCTATGCAACTGTTAAAGATACAGGAGCTCTGTCCTCCTTTTCATATGGTCACCCTATTAAAACTCAACATATGCTGTTAAATGCCTGGCGCCCAAAAGATAACAATGTTGGCTCCAGGCGGGCCTCGTCAGGGAGATCGTTCCATAATTGCGGGGCCACCACAGAGAAGGCCCTCCCCTTTGTTGCCGTCCTCTGAGTTTCCCTCGGAGAAGGCACCCGGAGGAGGACCTACTAAGACCTCACACCTGAGCAGGGGCCCACGGTAAAGAACTTCCTGGGCCTCTCTCTTGCTTTGGACCAGGCAGTGGTGAGGAGGAGGACCAGGAGACGCTACGGCCAACTTGCTCCCTGGCTCTCGGCCTGTAAAGCAAGCAAGTGGGAGCAATGATGCGTAAGGCAGCGATTCTGGAAGGAAAGGGCGGATGTTCAACAGGAACCAAATCCTGTACACAGATCAACCCATGCACACCGACAAAGTTAACAACAATGAATAGTATGTGGCCAATGGCATGAGAGCATAAGGTGAACTGTTGCTCACCCCCAGGAAATATCTGTTGTTTTAAGGCAGCCTTCCTCAACCTGGGGCGCTCCAGATGTGTTGGACTGCACCTCCCAGAATGCCCCAGCCAGCTGGCTGGGGCATTCTGGGTGTTGTAGTCCAACACATCTGGAGCGCCCCAGGTTGAGGAAGGCTGCTTTAAGGGCTCTCAACACTCCCTCCCTCACCAATTCAAAAAATATTACACCTGGAACGTGGCAACATAGGAAGCTCCCCTATCCTGAATTAGGCCCTTGACCCATCCAGGCCAGTATCGCCGACACTGAGTGGCAGCAGCTCGACAGAGTTTCAGGCAGGATTCCTTCCTAGTCCTAACTGGAGAGGCCCCGCATGAAACCTTCTGCATGCAAAGCAGTAGGGCTGTGCCCCGCCACGACGCTGAATCCTGAATCCAAACTAGGGTGACCCTATGAAAAGGAGGACAGGACTCCTGTATCTTTAACAGTTGCATAGAAAAGGGAATTTCAGCCGGTGTTCTTGGTATGCATGCAGCACCTGGTGAAATTCCCTCTTCATCGCAACAGTGAAAGCTGCAGGAGCCCTGCCCTCTTTTGTATCTGATCAAAAGGGCAGGGCTCCTGCAGCTTTCACTGTTGTGATGAAAATGAAATTCCACCAGGTGCTGCTTGCCTACAAAGGACACCTGCTGAAATCCCCCTCTTCAATACAACTATTAAAGATACAGGAGTCCTGTCCTCCTTTTCATAGGGTCACCCTAAATTCCAAACCGAAGCACGGTTGCAGGACAGGTTAGGCAAGTCCTGTGGGCAAATGGGGCTCCAGGCTTGGGGGGGGGCAAGCAGGGAGGAGGAGGGAGGAGGAGGGAGGGGGAGGACCGGGGGGGGAGTCCAATGGACTCCTGGTCAAATTCACGCCTGGTGTTCCAGGGCACCTGGTGGGCAGCTGCTGGATGGGTGCCCGGTAACCCGCAATGGCTGATACGCTTCAGGGTGTCCAGATTTTGCTTCGGATCCAGACCCAAAGTGGGTTGACCGAGGCCCAAAGCACCCCAAGTCAAACCAGGGCCCATGTGAACACTCTGAATGAGCCTCTGAAGTGAATGGTGTGTGTGTGTGCACAGCCCTACAAAGCAGGACTCTACCACAAAGGTATAGCCCCTCCCAAAGAAAGGATCTATTTCCTCCTCGATTTTTTTATTTGACTTCTGGCTGCCGTGCCCTCAACAAAGGGTTCTGGTGTGTGACAACCTGTCTCTCTCCCACTCTTTCTCTTTCACAAGCCCTCTAAGACCGTACCGTGTCAGTGGGAAGCCCTATAAATACAGCACAAAGACCATTTAGCTCTGTGTTTTCTTCACCAGCATTCCCTAATTGGTGTTTTGGACTTCAGCTCCCATCAGCCCCAAGCAACATGGCTAATAATCAGGAATGCTGGGAGCTGTAGTCCAAAGCTTTCAGGCATCCTCAGCTCGGAACAGAGAGTCCAGGAGTTAGAAATGTGATCTTCAGCTTGCAAAACAGGTGCTTTACCACACAGCTCTAGCCAGGTGTTACCACCAGAGTAACATAACCAAGGAGGGCAGGTCTCTGCCCCCAGGAGCCTGCAATTTCTATTTCAACGATGAGCCGAGAGAGCAGAGGGTGGGAAGAAGGAAAGAGAGAGATGGGACGTTACAAAGGGATAAATGTGCAGTTTGATTGGAGTCCCAATAAAATTAGAAGCGGGCAGGATGAAGCCCATCTCTCTCACTAGGAGCTAATTTTGCATGTCAGGCGGCAACGTTTAGCGTTCCAAAGCTACACAGGTTCCTGGCTGCCAACTTGCAAGCTCAAGGACGCCCCCCCTCCCCAAATGCCCCATAATCGTGGGCTCCCATCGCATCCGCCTCCCAAGCCCAGGTGTTTATCTCAGTGCTCCGCGTGGCCATTTGCCACGAAAGCATTCTTTAGCGATTCTGGAAGGAAATTGCAACCTGCAATTGGCCGGCGACCACCTGCATCTCGCGGCGATTAAATCGGAGCGCCGGCAGCGAAACCCTTATTTAAGTACGGACGGCATCAAGAATGGAAAGTGCCAGGCGCCTTTTCCTTCTCATTATTAAATGTCAGCTTCGCCGCAGGTCAGAGATTTCTTTGGGGTATAAAAGGACAACTTAATACTAAGGGAGGTAATGCCGGGCTATAAAAGAGTACTATTAGGATGTATTAAAATAGCAACAGAAATGTCAAGGCCCCAAACAGTCCTCTTTAAACATCAGCCAGCTAATGGCTTGTAAGATGCCTCCGTTATTGTAGATGTGCAAATGCTCAACTGATTGCAGAGGTGGACTCATTTGAGATTATTCATCCAGGGGGACGGAGTCTTCACTCCCTCCCCTTTAAACAAAGTGACAGGAAAGCCTGGGATGGTCAAGGCTGAACTGGTCAATTTGGCTGTGTAGCACGAACCGTGAACGGTTGTCTTGGTGTCCATGCAGCACACAAAGAATGCCCCAGCACGGTGCTCAGACTGTGTTTCTGAACTCCTATTATATTCAAGTTTCAGTATTTGGCTGTTGATGTCTAACTTCAGTGTGAGATTGCCCGATATTGGATATATCACAAAGTTTGATTGTAGATGTTTAGGACTCGGCTGAGACAATGGTTTTCACTTTCCTGACCATGTTAAATCACAGCAAAGCCAGGAAGATTGTGTTACTGTCACTTATAACTGGCGTTGTGAATGGTTATTGGTTTGATGTATTATTATTATTATTATTATTATTATTATTATTATTATTATTATTATTATTATTATTATTATCCTCCTCCTCCTCCTCCTCCTCCTCCTCCTCCTCCCACAGCAAAAAGACCACCAAACAGCGGAGCTGAAAAACAACACATAACAACGAAGCACGGAGACTCTCCATAATTGAAACACCAGGGGTTAATTAGCTAATTTAACATCAAGCACAACAGTGTTGATCTGGGGGAGGGGAATCATAGAATAGTAGAGTTGGAAGGGGCCTATAAGGCCATCCAGCCCAACCCCCTGCTCAGTGCAGGAATCTGCCTTAAAGCATCCCTGACAGATGGCTGTCCAGCTGCCTCTTGAACGCCTCTAGGGTGGGAGAGCCCACAACCTCCTTAGGTAACGGGATCCATTGTCGTACTGCTCTAACCATCAGGAAGTTTTTCCTGATGACCAGCCGGAATCTGGCTTTCTGTAACTGGAGCCCATTATTCCATGTCCTGCACTCTGGGATGATCAAGAACACATGTAAATAACAACTTCTGCATGTAAATAGCTATATGGTAGTAAACCTGACAGTACAACATTCATTCATTCTGTCTCAATCTTGTAGTCTTGTCAATTGCAGGCATAGACAAAGGCGTCTATGATCCTGTTCAGATGACGCCCTAAGCCACAGGGGTTAAGCATTTTGAGCTAAACATTATGACTTTGCATGTCACATGAACCATGACTTAGCATGTTGTGTGAACCATTCCTACCCATGGTGGCTACATAACCACAGTTTAAACACGCTCACTTACCACTTGCTGCAAAAGGGTTAGAGACCTAACCATGGCTTAGCATGTTGTCTGAACAGGCCCAATTACTGGTCCTTGTCAGTTTCACATGTATTCAATCTGTTCTGTTCCATTTCTACATTTTAGAAACACACACACAAACACACACACACACACACACACACACACACACACACACACAAAGATTTGCATTAACTTATGTATACATTTTGCCTGAAAAAGCATTCTAGAGAACTAAAAAGCTTTCATGGTATTTTCTGACTTGTGAGTTGACCAAATAACGGTATTATATGGATTTTGGAAATGTTCTTTCGGAATGCATCATTCACCTTGGTGATTGCAAAAGGAGCCATCTTACCATTCGGAAGTGCTCCTCTGCCTGAAATCAGATACCCCCGCCCCCCCTTCCTGCCCGGACATATCTTGGCTGCTTCTTTCTGGATTCTCCCACCACTGAATATGTGATTCCGGGTGGAGGGGACTGTTTCACAGATGTGTTTTCCAACTCAAATCTGTAAAATGTGCATGATGGGAAATATAGCAGGTGCACGTGACAAATCCATGCCTGTCTCGACCACATGCAGGGCACAGCTACATGTGGTTTGACTGAGCCTCCTTGCCGTTTGAACTGTGTGTGCCCACAGAATCCTAGTTTTATCTTGGCTTTTCTGATATTCTCGTATATATG
Source organism: Elgaria multicarinata webbii (assembly GCF_023053635.1). Lineage (NCBI taxonomy): Eukaryota > Metazoa > Chordata > Lepidosauria > Squamata > Anguidae > Elgaria > Elgaria multicarinata. The sequence continues at coordinate 5,367,292 of NC_086190.1, forward strand.
ATGTCTGTATTAGTGGAGGCTGGTGGCTCTGATGTCAATGGGGCAGTGGATCAGTTCTGGTTTCAATCAGAACCAGTCAGAAGTCTAAAGGTGATGAGGCAAGCCAAGGTGGATCAGGCCCAACTGGGAAGCTCTGAATCGCCCTCCAAAATGGGTAAGGTGATCCATGCACAGCCCTTGAGGACACACGGCAGCAATGCCAAGTTCTACATTTAGGAAATAGAAACCGAATGAACAGTTACAAGATGGGGGATACTTGGCTCAGCAATACTACAAACGAGAAGGATCTTGGACTTGTTGTAGATCGCAAGCTGAATAGGAGCCAACAGTGCGATATGGCTGCAAGAAAGGCAAATGCTATTTTGGGCTGCATTAATAGAAGTAGAGCTTCCAAATCATGTGAGGTACTGGTTCCTCCTTATTCTGCCCTGGTTAGGCCTCATCTAGAGTATTGCGTCCAGTTCTGGGCTCCATGATTCAAGAAGGACGCAGACAAGCTGGAGGGGGTTCAGAGGAGGGCAACCAGGATGATCAGGGGTCTGGAAACAAAGCCCTATGAAGAGAGACTGAAAGAACTGGGCATGTTTAGCCTGGAGAAGAGAAGATTGAGGGGAGACATGATAGCACTCTTCAAATACTTAAAAGGTTGTCACACAGAGGAGGGCCAGGATCTCTTCTCAATCCTCCCAGAGTGCAGGACACGGAATAACGGGCTCAAGTTAAAGGAAGCCAGATTCCGGCTGGACATCAGGAAAAACTTCCTAACTGTTAGAGCAGTACGACAATGGAACCAGTTACCTAGGGAGGTTGTGGGCTCTCTCACCCTAGAGGCCTTCAAGAGGCAGCTGGACAACCCTCTGTCAGGGATGCTTTAGGGTGGATTCCTGCATTGAGCAGGGGGTTGGACTCGATGGCCTTGTAGGCCCCTTCCAACTCTGCTATTCTATGATTCTATGATTGTCTTGCAAATCTGAGTTGAAAAACAGAAATAGTAAAAACAACACAGCGCATATAGGAGCATCGCTTCTTTCCCAAGTGATGGCGAGTGCGCATAGTGGCCAGCCAGCCATGAACAATCCCGATTCCCTCTCCGTGAGCATCCACGTCTCTTGCAAGGAATCACCAGCAGCCCCCAACGCTGCGCTCTCAGGCAGAAATACTGCAAACTGATAGAGCCATCGAGAACAAATTCCTTATGCAAATTAACCAGGAGCCAGAAGGAGCAGGCTTGTTAGCACGGAGTAAAGGAGCTGAGTGACGCGGGGCCGCGAACCCCAAACAAATCTTTAATGCGCCTTAAAATTATCCACTTCACACGGCCTGTTAAGCAGCCTGCCACAAAAGCTCTACCGATACCTGTTTAGCAATTTAGATTCTGCGCAGCTGGAATGGAGGAGGGTTGCTTAGGTTGGGGATGTCTCAGCATCAGCTGTAATGTTTGCTTCTCAGCCGATCATCCTTTGACAGAACGAGGGGGGGGGGAACCCAACAACCCTGAAAATGAAACAAAATGAAACTCCGCGCTGCGTAAGCAAATAGAAGGAATGGTAAAATCCAAACAGACAAATCGAGACATGGTTGTGTCAATTTGTACCTCTTGTGCCACCCCCACAATGTAGTTCACAGTCTTCTCTTCTCCAGGCTAAACAGGCCCAGTTCTTTCCGTCTCTCCTCATAGGGCTTTGTTTCCAGATCCCTGACCATCCTCGTTGTCCTCCTCTGAACCCCCTCCAGCTTGTCTGCATCCTTCTTGAAGTGTGGAGCCCAGAACTGGACGCAGTACTCAAGACGAGGCCTAACTTGTCCTGAAAGCAGGATCTCCCAATAGAGAAAATGTTCTCACGTGGCACGGAGTAGCGCCAGCCGGTATGAGAGCCAGCCCTGTCAAGGGACCACCTGCCTGCTCTTGGGTTTCCAAGCAGCTGCAAAGGGGACAGAGATCTGATTTGGAAATTTAGACCGTTCCAGGCACGTGCACGTCCTTGGAAAACACACACACACACACGCATGTCCTACAGAAAAATCTGGCCACAACACTGGAGTTCTTTGAAGGCAAAGGGACCCTTGCTCAGTGGTAGAGCACGTGCAGGGATTTGCCGGTTCAGTCCCTGATATCTCCAGTTAGAAGGATGGCGTTGCAGGTGATCAGAAACTCTTTTTCCTGAGACGGTTACGGGCGCTTGACTTGCAGGTCCACAAATGCACCATGGGGCCTGACTGGGTCTGAGTCCAGTTGTGTGTGTGAGGATGTAGGGGCATCAATTGGACTCCTGCATCCAGCTGGGTGCCCACGATTTGTTTGTTTGTCCTCAATGGTTTCGAAAACCTTTACATCCGATTGTTAGGAAACTTTTGGGATTTGTTCTACCTCCATCAGTGATGGTTTTAGGCCCGGTGGAAATTTCAACCACCACGTTGAACCAAAAGGGTGGCAACCAAGCCCATTTGATCAATTTCAACCAAACTTGCATGACGATTCTGCACTGCAGTGAGCAGATTTTAACTAGGCCCCCGACTCGCCTTGGAGGCCATTTTGGAGCCTCCGAAATGGCCCCAATTCAACTCGGGGTGCTTCGGGGGGAAGCCCCCACCTTGGCTTGGCATCAAAGTGAGATTTGGCCCCTTTGAAGCGGGCCAGCCGTGTGAATTCCTGGGCACTGGCTGCACGGTCAACACCCAGAAAATTTAGGAGCAAGAGTGACCAGGAGTCCATTGGACTCCCGACTCCCTGCCTTGCCACCCTCACACCATCCCCTCACCACCCCTATGCCATCCCAATCCAGAGCCATCACCGCTGGGACTTACCTGCAAACGTTTCCTCCTCTTGAGAGCTAGGCCATGATGTAAAGTAATTGTGGGGGCTCTTTACTTTTAGTATATCTATGGCCACAAACTACAGCAACCTGGATAGGACTGATACCTGGAGTGGTCTTACTACCCCACTGACATCAGAACCACCAGATGTTTTCCTGATTCCTCCTGCCCTGTCTTCCCCTTCCACGAATCGTTTCACACCATTTTGCAAAGGAGAATGCGGAATAAATCACCCCCCAAAAGGAGGGTGCGTTTTGGTGGGTGTTGAACACCGAACACACCTCCTCCATTTTGGCTCAGGATTCTATACATACAGCTGGAAGGCAGCTAGGGTTTGCACTTCCCACAATATTTTGAGTATAAAATGCTCATCCAAATGGCAGTAAACTGACGGAAGGATCATTTTTTTCCTCCAGGTTATTGGCAAGCAATGCCATCAACATTTCAGATAACAACGGGCTCCGATGAAGATCTAACAGCGAAAGTACGACAAACACCAAACACTGTGGATATAAAATGCTTTCGTTCCGGGAAATGCTGTTTCTTTTTCACTCCTCTCCTAGTTAACAAGCTAGAAGAATCATTTTCTTCTTCTCCTACTTTTAAAGCAAACCCTTTTCTTTCTTTCTTTCTTTATTTCCTTTTTTTTTTGCAAAAGCTTCTCTAGAATACCAAAGCCTTTGAGCAAAACCCTAATTTGTATGCAGAATCCTTGAGGCTTGTAGCAACAGAAAACTTAGCAATGAATTCCATTCAGCAGCTGGAAACCCACAGAAATAACCCTTTTCTAATTAGCGGCAGCTAGCAAGGTCCTGAAAGAACCGAGGCAAAACTCGTGAGAGGCTAACCCAAGGGTGATATTGGCAGAAAATGCATGCGTTGGGACCTTGTCCCCTCACTATTTCATAGATTCACAGAATAGTAGTTGGAAGGGGCCTATAAGGCCATCAAGTCCAACCCCCTGCTCAGTGCAGGAATCCACTTTAAAGCATCCCTGGTGTACACAGTATCCTAAGTGTGGTCAGTTATGTGCTATGTTAAGAAGTCCTCGCTTTTATCTGAATCTCCCACCATTCAGCTTGATGGGATGACCCCATTGGGTTCTAGTATTATGAGAGAGGGAGGAAAAAATCTCCCTATCCACGTTCTCTCCACCATACATAATTTGTGCACTTTTAAAAGTGCTCGACAGCCATTCAATTTACTTTTAAAATGGAAATGGAAGGCAATAAAGAAAGGAGCCCGCAGACCACTTGCCAATTTATTTTGTAAGTACTACAGAAGTCACCCTATTTTAACCCCCCTGAAATGTCACAAAATGTACCGCACCACCTTCGTTGGGGAGAAAGGTCTGAGAAGGTCTGACATTCGCTGAGCCCTAATTAAAACATTAAGAACATATGAACATAAGAACATCAGAAGAGCCCTGATGCTGGATCAGACCAAGGGTCCATCCAGTCCAGCACTCTGTTCACACAGTGGCCAACCAACCATCAGCCAGGGAAACTCGTTTGAAACTTAACATGGCAAAGACTGAACTGCTAGTTTTTCCTCCTAAACCTTCTCCTCACCTCTCATTCTCCCTTACTGTCAACGATGTCACGCTTACTCCGGTCAAGGAAGCTCGTAGTCTTGGCTTTATATTTGACTCCTCGCTCTCCTTTACTCCTCACATCGAGGCAGTAGCTAAATCCTGTCGTTTCTTCCTGTATAATATTGCCAGGATTTGACCATTTTTGTCTGTCTCTTCTGCCAAGACTCTCGTTCACGCACTGGTTATCTCTCGGTTGGACTACTGCATCCTTCTTCTCTCTGGCCTTCCTTCGTCTCACATCAGTCCGCTGGTCTCTGTCCACCACTCTGCCGCTAAGATCATCTTCTTGGCCCGCCGCTCTGACCATGTCACTCCACTTCTGAAATCTCTTCATTGGCTTCCAATTCACTTCAGAATCCAATATAAACTTCTCCTACTGACCTTCAAAGCTCTTCACTGCCTAGCTCCTGCCTATCTCTCCTCTCTCATCTCACACTATCGCCCCGCTCGGGCTCTCCGCTCCTCCGATGCCATGCTTCTCGCCTGCCCAAGGACCTCCACTTCCCTTACTCGGCTTCGTCCTTTTTCTTCTGCTGCCCCTTACGCCTGGAACGCTCTTCCAGAACACTTGAGAACTACAAACTCAATCACTGCTTTTAAGACTCAGCTCAAAACTTTTCTTTTCCCTATAGCCTTTAAATATTGAGTTTGTTCTGACTTTACACTGTTGGTTTTGCCCTACCCTGTGCCTGTTTACACTTCCCTGTGCCTGTTTGCATTCGCCTTCCCTCTTTATTGTTTACTACAACTTATTAGATTGTAAGCCTATGCGGCAGGGTCTTGCTATTTACTGTGTTATCTGTACAGCACCATGTACATTGATGGTGCTATATAAATAAATAATAATAATAATAATAATAATGATGAACAAGCAGGACATGGTGCAACAGCACCCTCTCACCCATGTTCCCCAGCAACTGGTGCACACGGGGTTACTGCCTCAAATACTGGAGAGAGCACACAACCATCAGGGCTAGTAGCCATGGATAGCCTTCACCTCCAGGAATTTTTCCAACCCCCTTTTTAAGCCATCCAAATTGGTGGCCATCGCTACATCTTGTGGTAGCGAGTTCCATAGTTTAACTCTGCGCTGTGTGAAGAAGTCCTTCCTCTTATTTGTCCTGGATCTCCCACCAATCAGCTTCATGAGATGACCCCACTGGGTTCTAGTATTTTGAGAGAGGGAGAAAGATGTCTTCCTTTCCATATTCTCCACACCATGCATAATTTTGTACACCTCTATCATGTCTCCCCATAGCCTCATTTTTTCCAAGCTAAACAATCCCAGCTGATGTAACCTTCCCTCCTAGGGGAGATGCTCCAGCCCCTTCATCATTTGAGTTGCCTCCAGCTCTATAATATCCTTTTTTAGGAGTGGGGACCGAAACTGCACACAGTATCCAAATGTGGTCGCACCCTCGATTTGTATAAAGGCAGTACGATACCGTCCGTTTTATTCTCAATTCCTTTTCTTATAATGCCAAACATTTCTTATAATTGCCAAACAGTTCCAGGGTTTGGGGTCGTGTGTTGGCGATGTCACAGGTATTAGCCAATCGGAACCTTCCGCAGCCACCTTTTTTGTCATTCAAGTGGAACCATGTCCAAATCGCACAAAACCAGAGCAGTGGTGAGTGTACATTTATATGCAGAACAGCAGAAGGGGAACTAAACTGCTCCCACCGCTCATAACAGGTTACATCTGTCTTCACTCGAAAAGTCACATAATATTTCAGCCAATGTAGGGGTTGTTCTGGGAGTTGATTTATGATTGCACTATGTTTCCTCCCCCATCTGGAAATCTGGCTTTAGGCAGACACAGTATATACGAACGACCCTAACTGATTTAATTCATTAAGATTTTAGTTCTGTTCAAATTAATGGACATGTTTTATAGAGTGAGTTCTCATCAATAGTTTGGTCTAAAATAAATGGCTAATTACATGAATCCAGACAAAGTGCTCATCCTTAATAAATAATAAAGGGGTCCATAGTTAAGGCACCATTACTTAGGAGGAAAAAAGCACTGAAATTAATATATTCTCTCTCTCTCTCTCTCTCTCTCTCTCTCTCTCTCTCTCTCTCTCTCAAACAAAAGAGTATTTCTCTCATCCCCTTCCAAGAACGATTAGTTCTGAAGCATAAAGAGTGAGGGGGAGATTTATTAGTCATTAGAAATCTTCATTCCAAATAGGATTAATAAGAAAATTAATAGAAATAGCCACAAACATTATGCACAGTTGAACAACTACAGCAACAGATTGATAGTGGTGGCGAGGAAAGCGTGAAGAGCGTTAAGGCGAACCCTGGAGCTGGAACAAGCTGCAATCTGTATTTGATTGAACGTATTTTCTACCACCGCTACCTCATTATTCTTATTTATTGTGTATACTTATATACAGCTTCATTTGCTAAGATAGCTATCAAGGTGGCGAACAAGGAGTTAAAAGAATCAAAAGGTCTTCAGCTGGCGACGAAAGGAAAACAATGTAGGCGCCAAGCGAACCTCTCTGGGGAGCTCATTCCACAGCCGGGGGGCCACATCAGAGAAGGCCCTCCTCCTGGTAGCCACATGCCTCACTTCCTTCGGCAGGGGCTCACGGAGAAGGACCCCGTGGATGATCTTAAGGTCCGGGCAGGTACATATTGGAGGAGGCGTTCCTTCAAATAAACTGGCCCCAAACCGTTTAGGGCTTTGACTGTTAATACCAGCACTTTGAATCGGGCCCGGACCTGGACTGGCAGCCAATGAAGTTGTAGAAGGACTGGCATGATATGATCTCGCTGGCCAGTCCCTGTTAGTAGGCGGGCTGCCCTGTTTTGTACCAGCTGAAGCTTCCGGACCGTTTTCAAAGGCAGCCCCACGTATAACGCATTGCAGTAATCCAGACGAGAGGTTATCAAAGGTGGGATTATACAATTGCACAAATGCCTCCTCTTAAAAAAATAAACAAAATGATGCTCCGGAACGTCCCTCTTTACTTCCGGGACAACTTGCTGGTGTGTGGTTCCTGAGGGACGATCCCAGCAGTGGAAAACTCTGTGATCGTCCCTCTCCCCTCCCCAAAGGGTTGCAGGTATAGATGAGCCCAAAGTCTCTCTTTTCCCCCAAGGTGGGTTGTATCTGCCAAGGCTGTCAGAAATTGCCTCTGGCCATGGCCTCTATCCGAAAGTCCAAGAGGAGAGTGGCTCAAGCAAAAGAAGAGATGTGCTGGGCGAACCGAAGGCCAGTATTGCCCAGTAGCAAATCAGATGCCTCCTTGAGATACCCACATAAGAACATAAGAACTGCCACGCTGGATCAGACCAAGGGTCCATCTAGTCCAGCACTCTGTTCACACAGTGGCCAGCCAGCTGTCGACCAGGGTTGAACAAGCAGGACATGGTGCAACAGCTCCCTCCCACCCATGTTCCCCAGCAACTGGTGCACACAGGCTTACGGCCTCGAATACTGGACGTAGCACACAACCATCAGGGCTAGTACCCATGGATAGCCTTTGCCTCCAGGTATTTATCCAACCCCCTTTTGAAGCCATCCAGATTGGTGGCCATCACTACGTCCTGTGGTAGTGAGTTCCATAATTTAACTATGTGCTGTGTGAAGAAGTCCTTCCTTTGATCTTGTCCTGAATCTCCCACCAATCAACTTCATGGGATGACCCCCATTGGGTTCTAGTATTTTGAGAGAGGGAGAAAAGTGTCTCCCTAGCCACATTCTCCACACCATGCATAATTTTGTACACCTCTATCATGTCTCCCCTTAGCTGGACAACCATCTCTCAGGGACGCTTCAGGGTGGATTCCTGCATTGAGCAGGGGGTTGGACTTGATGCTCTTATAGGACCCTTCCAACTCCTTCCTTTTATTTCTCCATGTAGGATGTGAGGCCAATCGAACCCTCCCATTGTGGTCCCCACAGCAACGCATATTCACTGGCCTCTGCACTTGAGAGGAGAATACAACCATCATGACTTGGAGACATTGTAGCCTACTCCATCATTGTTTTCACTGACCACATCTTGGGGTTCCAAGATGGCTCCCAATCTGCGAGCGTCCTCTCATAGGACAGCGTGACTCAATTCAATATTGGGCAATTCGACCAGCTACTGAAATCCCAGCCAGGGCCGTCCGTAGCCACTGAAAAGATCAAGGGGGCCGACGGGCCCACAAGACAACTCTGTATAAAATCTGCACAAATAAATCCATCCCTATATAAGAACATTTAGAAATGCTGGATAGCATTTCTTTAAAGTACACAAATGGCAAAGCCAACCAATTCACTTCCCCTCCAAACCCCACCGAAAAAAACCATGCTTTAATTTGAACCACAACCTCCAGATCAAAGTAAATCAATAGTTCCTCTTCGGCTGCAATGAATTGGCGATGAGTGTGAAACGACAAGTGTGGAAAAAGTGCACAACAGGATTGACGGTGAGTTTTTGCACGAGCCCTTTAACCACCCCCGCCTATGCAATTATGTGTGCAATCCAATGTGTCTTTAGACAGCAAAAAGTCAAAGAATCATAGAATCGTAGAATCATAGAAGAGTTGGAAGGGGCCTACAAGGCCATCAAGTTCAACCCCCTGCTCAATGCAGGAATCCACCCTAAAGTATCCCTGACAGATGGTTGTCCAACTGCCTCTTCAAGGCCTCTAGTGTGGGAGAGCCCACCACCTCCCTAGGTAACTGGTTCCATTGTCGTACTGCTCTAACAGTCAGGATGTTTTTCCTGATATCCAGCCGGAACCTGTCTTCCTGTAACTTTGGCGAGGCTGGTTGGCAAATGCTGGGAGTTATAGGACTTTTTTCTGTCTAAAAACGCATAGGACTGTGCCCTAAGCTTAGGAAAAAAGAAAAGATTCTATCGGCACCATCAGACCCTCGAATTGTGGGGAAAATATTCAGAGTTGAGCCCCACCAGCTCAGGCCTAGTGACGCCCCTGCTACGAGCCACTGAATTCAACCCGACCTATTTTAGATTCAACAGCTAATTTTCACCCAAGTCCCCTACACAGCCGTCTTTTCCTTCTTCCTCCTATTATGTGAAGCGTTTACCCTCCCCCCACCCGCCCACCACAGCAAGGGTAAGGCGAGTGTAGTCAGCTTATCGTATTATTTGCATTACAGTAAACGCGCGATCAAAACCCTCACCAGAAATGTGTTTTCATGTATCTTGGAGGCAGCCCGATTAATCCCTATTTTGCATGTGCGGCGTTATAAAGTAAGCTCCTCTAGAGAAGATCTCCGCAGTTTGAAGAGGCTCAGGAAAGCAACATCTCAGCGTTTTTGAGGGTTTGGAAGCTTTTGATATGGGAATACATATATATATATTCATCGAAGTGCAGGAGTCTTCAATCTCCGAATGAGTACTAACATCTGTTACCAACAACCTGGCTAATGATACTGAGGCCGTGTCAGGAATGGACAGCCCCCGTCAGAGCCTCTGAAGTGTAGCCAAAGACATGCCCACACTCAGCGGGAGGATGGATCTGGTGGCAGTCACACTCTTACTCCTTCTAAAGACAGCCGAGCCAAAAATCCACAGACGGCGGGGGGGTTTTCTGAGAGAGTTTGGGGGATTTTTATTTATTCAAACCTCTGCTGGAAAAAACAAACAAACAGGCCGCTTTTCAGAATTTTCTAACGTCTATATTATAAGGGCATTTGTTCTGATTATATTTCTCCGTTTTAACAAAAAAAGTTCCAGGTAGATCTCCTCTCAGAGTCTCCCAGTGAACACAATGTCTGGCAACATTTTGTGGCCAGACATAGGCGTGTGCAAGGGGTGTGCCGGGTGTGCCCGGGCATACCCTAATGTCTCAAGCAATGTGCTGAATTGAGGGGGCCATTGAGAAGGGATCCAGAGTGCAGGACACAGAATAAAGGGCTCAAGTTACAGGAAGCCAGATTCCAGCTAGACATCAGGAAAAACTTCCTGGCTGTTAAAGCAGTATGACAATGGAACCAGTTACCTAGGGAGGTTGTGGGCTGAAGTTACAGGAAGCCAGATTCCGACTGGACATCAGGAAAAACTTCCTGACTGTTAGAGCAGTATGACAATGGAACCAGTTACCTAGGGAGGTTGTGGGCTGAAGTTACAGGAAGCCAGATTCTGGCTAGACATCAGGAAAAAAAGTACAACAATGGAACCAGTTACCTAGGGAGGTTGTGGGCTCTCCCACACTAGAGGCTGTCAAGAGGCAGCTGGACAAACATCTGTCAGGTATCCTTTAGGGTGGATTCCTGCATTGAGCAGGAGGTTGGACTTGATGGCCTTATAGGTCCCTTCCAACTCTACTATTCTGTGATTCTATGATCCAGGCACAGCGGGAACAGCCCTCCGGCTGCCCTCCGGCTCCTCCGCCGCTGCACCAAAGAACCACTGCCTCCGAGAGAGCGTCGTTGCTCCTGGCAGTAGGAATCAAAAGGCCTGTGTTGCCATAAAGCCCCACAAATGCTGGGGCTCAATTTGCATCTCCTCATTCCCTGCCCCCTTGCAACGGCCCTCCCACAGCCAGGCAAGCCGAACGCGGCGTAGGGCATCAGAGTCTACAGTGTTTAATAAATAAATGAATAAAAATAAGGTCCTTTATGACTGAGTATTCAATAAATGTTCGTCTTTAAAAAATAATAATCCCTGGCTGCACACCCTAATGAAATGTGCTGCCTATGCACTCAGGCATGTTCTATTAGGAATCAAATAATTAAATTCATTATCATTCACTCTAACATTAATTGATATTAAGAGACACGGCCCTTGAAGTTAGTTTTGATCCTGAATCCTCTGTTTATGTATATATTTGCAGTCTGTATATATGTTTGTATCTGCTTATTTTGATTTCATATTTTGCATTTCTAGTGGTTGGTCTGTGACTGTTACTAAACAAATGAACGAATGATTCAGTATTGGGCAGTTCCATCAGCTACTGAAGTCCCAGACACAAAAACGGTTTGTTCAAACGTCTTCTGGAAAAAAAATAGGCCGCTTTTCAGAGTTTTCTGAAAATCTCCAATGTTTTTTGCTGGTGGCCGCCCCCATTCTGCCTCGCCCCACACATGCACCATGACCTGGAACCATGCAAGATGTGAGGCATTGTGGAGCATAGAATCATAGATTAGTAGAATTGGGAGGGGCCTACAAGGCCATCGAGTCCAACCCCCTGCTCAGTGCAGGAACCACCTTAAAGCATCCCTGACAGATGGTTGGCCAGCTGCCACTTGAAGGCCTCTAGTGTGGGAGAGCCCACAACCTCCCTAGGTAACTGGTTCCATTGTCGTAGTGCTCTAACAGTCAGGAAGTTTTTCCTGATGTCCAGGTGGAATCTGGCTTCCTGTAACTTGAGCCCATTATTCTGTGTCCCGCACTCTGTGAGGATCGAGAAGAGATCCTGGCCCTCCTCTGTGTGACAACCTTTCAAGGATTTAGAATCATAGAATAGTAGAGTTGGAAGGGGCCTACAAGGCCATCGAGTCCAACCCCCTGCTCAACGCAGGAATCCACCATAAAGCATCCCTGGCAGATGGCTGTCCAGCTGCCTCTTGAATGCTACTAGTGCGGGAGAGCCCACAACCTCCCTAGGTTGAAGAGTGCTATCATATCTCCGCTTAGCCTTCTCCTCTCTAGGCTAAACATGCCCAGTGCTTTCAGTCTCTCTTCATAGGGCTTTGTTTCCAGACCCCTGATCATCCTCACTGCCCTCCTCTGAACCCCCTCCAGCTTGTCTGCATCCTTCTTGAAGTGTGGTGCCCAGAACTGGATGCAATACTCAAGATGAGGCCTAACCAGTGCTGAATAGATGAGGCCTAACCAGTACCTCGTGCAATTTGGAAGCTATACTTCTATTAATGCATCCCAAAATAGCATTTTTTTTTTTTGCAGCCACATCACACTTTTGGCTCATATTCAGCTTGTGATCGACAAAATTCCCAAGAGCCTTCTCGCTTGTAGTATTGCTGAGCCAAGTATCCCCATCTTGTAACTGCGCCTTTGGTTTCTTTTTCCTAGGTGTAGAACTTGGCATTTACCCCTTGGCAGGCAAAATGGCGGCCAGGAGGCCAACCCAGTTGTTGCTATTTAAAACAAACAAACCTTAGGAAAACGAACAATCAAACATCAGCAGCTGTCCTAATGGGGGGCCCGCTGCCGAGAAACTGTTGGAGAATTTCTCCTCGCCTTGGGGAAATTTGGCAAATGATTTCCTCCCCTGTTTCTGTGCCCACAAATATAGGGTGACCATATGGAAAGGAGGACCGGTCTCCTGTATCTTTAACAGTGGCGTAGAAAAAGGAATTTTAGCAGGTGTCGTTTGTACGTATGCAGCACCTGGTGAAATTCCCTCTTCATCACAACAGTTATAACTGCAAGAGCCCTGCCCTCTTTTGTATCTGGTCACTCTAATATAGCTCCTGCAGCTTTAACTATTGTGATGAAGAGGGAATTTCACCTGGTGCTGCATGCGTACAAAGGACACCTGCTGAAATTCCCTTTTCTACATAACTGTTAAAGGTGCAGGAGCCCTGTCCTCCTTTCCATATGGTCATGCTAACAAATAGGATGGAGAATTTTGAGAGGCCGTTTGTGCATGACACAAGCTCTGAGTAGCAACGTAGAAGCACCTCTCAGCTTGAATCGGGCGGAAATTGTGAAGAGAGAGAGAAACAGAGAGAGAGAGAGAGAGAGAGAGAGAGGGCTTTCCCCCCCAAGTGTTCTAAATTGGATCACTCGGTATTAAGCTGCAGGTGGTCTAGGATGTGCCCCCCTCTCTCTGAATATCATGCTAAACTATAGTTCACGCTACGTGAATTGAGTCGGCTTCAGGGTCAGACGCCTCACTCAAACTGACGCAGCTGCAAGGAGAAGATTGGAGGCCTCCGCTCCTGTTTTGGCCATTGTGTCTGAACTGGGAAGAACTGTGGACACAGCATCCTTTCAGCTAACCACGTTGGGTTGCGGTTCATACAAAATGGCAAACTGTGTCTAGTTGAAAATGGAAGCAGATGTTTCTGGGTTTCCTCATGGCTGGGTTTGGTAGAATAACTGTACTCGCCTTCCCTGGCTATACTACAGTCTGAACCGGAGTCCCCCGTTCAGACTTCTCCATGGCTGCTGTAAACAACTGGAAACACACACCCCCCCCAACAAAATGGCAGACCTTAACCATGGACTGCTCATGCCACCTCGACTTGAGTCCTTGCCAACTCTCTCGTTGGTGCTGGATGACAATGCTTTCCCCTTCTCCTCTTCCTCCCGAGAACTGGCTAAACACACCGCATGTTTATAACGTTGTTGAGTCTAAAACCCTTTTGAGAGCATCTCGCTGCAACCTCTGGAAAGGTACCAGGCGAGTGAAACCGACACGTGGTAAGCCGGGGGTGGGGGACAGGCATTGGCGTCTATATTTAGGGCCTCTCGGAGCCAGCATGCACTGCTGCGGGTCCCTTTCCTCTGTGGGTAATTGGGATGGATGGGAACAATCTGGACTGACAGCGTAGTTGTGGCCGCGAAAGGACCGGATTTCTAGTTCATTAGCAGGGAGAGCTCTGTTCGTTTGGCCACTGGCACAAGGAGGTGCAGCGGGTGCGAAAGGCGCACTGACAGAGCCAACTGTGCTGGCTGGGGCATGCTGGGAGGTGTAGTCCAACACATCTGGAGGGCACCGGGTTGGGGAAGTCTGCATTAAAGGCAGAGCACCTCGCCTCCCCTTTTGCATCAGACTTTCTCTGCCTATTACTTTTTTTTTTTATTCAATCCATTTATATCCCGCCTTTTTCCCTCCCGGGAAACCCAAGGCGGCGTAGACAATCCTCTCCATTTTATCCTCACAACAACAACCCTGTGAGGTTGGGCTGAGAGTCTGTGACTGCCCCAAAGTCGCCCAGTGGGGATTAGAACCCAGGTCTCCCGACTCCCAGTCCAACACTCTAGCCACTACACCACACTACCTATGTTTGGACAACACGATAACCAACTGTGTTATAACTGACGAATTACAGCCGGAATTTGCCTGAAAAGCACAAATTGGGGTTGAAATTTGCGTCAGTGGCCATTTAAGGGAAAACAACTGCAAAGACTTGAAAATCCACAAGCTGGGCTGAGCAATTCAGATCGAATCATGCCAGGTAAGCGAGCCAGCATCTGGGGTGGGAGGGGAGGCGAGATATTGAACATTTGATGAATTTCATCCCCATCACCACCTGGGATGGATTCCTCCAACATTGAAACTTGTGGCCCATCAGATTTTGCCGGACCACAACCAGCGGTGTAGCGGAGCCACAGGGCCCGCAGGGACTCTGTACCAGCACTACATTATTAGCAGGAAGGCTGATATCACCTGCCACCCCTCCAATTTTCCTGTTCTCTCTGAGCTTAACTACAATCCACACAGTGTGTGTGTGTGTGTGTGTGTGTGTGTGTAATGAATTTTCCCAGCCACAATATGTTGTTCCTTGTTCTAATGCCGAGGATTTTGGAGCAGCTTTAGGGTGGATTCCTGCATTGAGCAGGGGGTTGGACTTGATGGCCTTATAGGCCCCTTCCAACTCCACTATTCTGTGATTCTATGATCCAGGCACAGCAGGAACAGCCCTCCGGCTGCCCTCCAGCTGCCTATAAAGATCCCCAATAAAGATCCATGAGCTTAACAAAAGACCCATGGAGGTGATGAAAACGGCATCGTCCCTGAAATTTTTGGGTCTTCATGGGGGCAACTCTGTGAGGACTGTCATGATGCACTGCAGCCACCTGCACTTCAAAATTTACCTCTACATCACCAACTACAAGTCCCATCATCCATGACCAGGGGCCATGATGGTTTTAAGTTTGATGGGAGTTGGGAGACCAACAATACCTAGAGGGCTATGGGTTCCCCAGCACTGACTAAGGGTACTTCCAGACACAGGTTTCCTAGCGCTCACGATCAGTAAGTAAAAAGACCGGAGAAGTGATGGAAAAACACGGGAGGGGTACGTGTAGAAGACAATGGCATCTGGTCCCTCCATAAAAGCCTCACTTGGAATCATGCGAGGTCTCTCTTCCACCTTGATGAACATTTACGTGATTTCAATTGCTTCCTTGGTGCCGTTTTGCTCCTTCTTTGCTGCCCTCGCTGTCCTCGGCTTCGCTTGCCAACACTGCTAGCAATGAATCCTATTGGCTGCAGCCGCCTGCGGGCTTTTATTTAGGACGTTCCACAACGTCATCCCGTCAGACGGGCAAGATCAGGCAGGGCACCTCAGACAGTCGGATTCAAAGGCTGTGCGGGCAAGCGAGACCACGGGCAGTGAGGGCAAAGTCGAAGCAAAATGGCCCAAAGGCACTCACGGCGCGTGCAGAAGACCACCGACAACAGACGGAGCTTTTCAGAGGTGAAAACCGAACCAAAAACGAGGCAAGCTGTACCAGGTCAAGCGACGCAAGAGAGGAGGGGAAGCCTGGGGCGAACTTTCAGAGGGACGTGACTTTTGCCTGCAGGTCAGTGAAGGACCGAACTACATGAAGAGCTTGTTCCGCTCTTACCTTGGAGGGCTTCTTTGGCTCTCGTGAGCTCTTGCTCCTTCTGGGCCAGCTGGACTTTGAGCTCAGTGGCAGAGAGAATCTCCGTCGACTTGCCGCCGTGGGTTTCCTCCAGGTCTTTCGTGAGCATTTCCTTCATTTGCCGGAGCAAGTGGACTTCTTCCTGTAGCTGGGACACCTCTTCTCGGAGAAGAACTGTGGGACAGAGAGAAGGACAAAGTGTGAGGAGGTGAGTGTGGCCGGCCCTACGTTTTGGCTCCGGAAGGTTCCCGAGAGTTCACAATACAAAGATCCTGTGTGTCGTTTCAGTTTGGAGGTTGTTTAAGAAACTGGCCACCATCAGCAACAGAAATACAGCTTAAAAGCACTCGTAATTTCCCTAGGTGGAAGGTCAACCACAACGTAGATCCTGATGAAAGGAGGCCTTGCAAAATATCTGTTCTAACAACGGGCTGAGATCCTTTCACAATCCAGGAAGTGGTTTCTATTTCCACATCCCTCCTGAAATGAGGAACCATGTATTGAGTGGCTAAGAGGTGTGGCCACCAGAGATGTGGCTGGTAGCTACAAGAGAAAGGACCTGCTCTGTGGTGGCACCCCAAACTTTGGATACTCTGCCCAGGGAAGCTCGCCTATCTTGACGTCATTTTGGCACCAGGACAAAGATCCCCGCTCCACTGCACACCAGGTTTTATACCTTGCTTTTATACCACTCTTTTATATGTACTCTGTTCAGACGACATGCTAAGCCATGGTGGTTAGGCACTTTCAGCTAAACATTATGGCTTCGTGTGTCATGTGAACCATTCTTAACCAGGGTGGCTCCCTAACCACGGTTTACACACGCTCACTAACCACTTACTGCAAAAGGATTAACGGCCTAACCATGGCTTAGCGTGTCGTTTGAACAGGCCCATTGCGGTGTTCCAATATTCTTGCCTTTCATTCGTTTCATTGCCATTTTAACTTTTTGAAAGCTGCCTGGGAATCTGTTGAAGTCAAGGATTTAAGCCATAAAAAGAGAGACTGAACTGCGAATCTGGAAGCCCCCAGTTCAAATCCTGCCTCAAATCAGCAGGTGGCTGTTAAACAGCCTGCTATATCCAGAAAACGGGCGTTACAATGCCCGCCTACCTTAAAGGGTCGTTGTAAAGTTACCAACGAAATAATGTACCCAAAGTGCTTAGTACCCTTTAAACTTCTTTGATACTAGTTATTGTTATAATTATTTATTATTAATTGCTCCCACCCAAATGCCCCACTGAGCATAAGAACCTTAGAGCCATGCTGAATCTGACCATGGACTGAGGACAAAGGTGCAGAGTTTGGGCATACACTACTAGACCTGGTGTTTCCCCAGTGGGATATTTCTGCCCGACGAAGAGCTCTGTGGAACCCAAAAACTTGCATTTGCTCGTTCACTGTCGTGGGCGAAGAGATCATTTTATGTAGCATCTCATTCTGGCCTGGCATAATCCCAGCATTAGAGGGGACATTGTGAGCAATGCTTAGACGAGGCGGAAAGGAGCATCCTGGCCAGCAGAGATGAGATCCTCACACATGTCCATTAGTACCAGACAGCGCTCTTTTGCAGTCTGCCAAATTTATAACGGCACTGAGCACATTCAAACGAAAGCAGGAATGATTTGTCAATGGGCCATTGTCAAGACAGGGAAAAATACATCCCATTTGAAGTATAGCCCAATTTTGCACCCCAAAACCAGAGAGGCATTCGCCAGATGCCCCTGGAAACTGTGGCAGTACCAGAAAAAAAAATCTGCTGGGAGGGACAACAGAACGGGTGGGCGAGATGTTAAGACCCCAGAACTGTTGTTTTTAAATGGAAACTGTTGTTTTTATACGGTTGGTTTTATGTTTTTGATGGTTTTAAATTTTGTATACTTTTTAATGTTCACTGTTTTTAACGTTTGTAAACTGCCCAGAGAGCTTCGGCTATGGGGCGGCATCTAAATGAAATAAATAAATAAATATCTCAGAAAGAAAAAATAATAATGGGGTATTGCACATGAAAACTTCCATCCTAAGTACATTATTGCTGAAATAAATGGGAAAAGGGGTTACTTTAGGCCTACACCGTTTTGAAAGACCCTGTGAATGAGGCAGAACAATGGAAGCTTCTGTCGTGGGGAAAGAATTTGGAAGACGGATTTAGGCACAACGCTAGCTCCACCGCTTCCACAGTGCTCGACACAGAACTGTCCCCCTCAGGCCTGCATCGTGGTGGACGTAAAGTCGGGGCCAGCCTGCCGGCACAGTTGATGCTGCTGCCCTTTGCGGTGGCAACACAAGA
The DNA here is from genome assembly GCF_023053635.1 of Elgaria multicarinata webbii. Classification (NCBI taxonomy): domain Eukaryota; kingdom Metazoa; phylum Chordata; class Lepidosauria; order Squamata; family Anguidae; genus Elgaria; species Elgaria multicarinata. The sequence continues at coordinate 5,385,524 of NC_086190.1, forward strand.
ACAACCCCAAACCTCGCGAAAGAAGTAAGGTGGAGATTTTCAAAAGGACATTTGGACATAGGGTCTAACTCCGGCATCCTATTTGTAACAGGGAAATTCACTTCTGGGAAATTCCCAAGCAGGGCATGATGGCAGAACTCAAGGCTTATATAGCCAGAGATTCTTGAGCCCCACCCAGGGTTAAGCTGCAGTGCATTACAGGCCCTTTGGCAAAAGTCTTACTCAGGAGGAGGGCCTCAGTCCTAAGGAGTCCTTTCCTTTTGAGGAGTCCTCCTTTGTAATCAAGCACTTATTCTCAAAGGAGCCCTAGTGACCTGCCTTGTGAGGCGACCACGCTCTCGGGGGCTAAGTGGTCACCCAGCCTCCCCTTCAGAGGCAGAAATCCCCTCCTCTTGCAGGGACAGACTAGCGGTGATCTCCTCTGAGGGCCCAGGGTCCCCTAGATCTCCTGACATGGATGGCCCCTTGGCGTTGTCTGTCTCTGGGAGCTCTAGCTCCTTCTCAGAGGAGGATTCCTCAAGTAGCGGCATGACAGAATTTTACAAATTCATTGTGCTTTGTCCGAGGAAGTCTTTTATTTTATTTTCTGTTGTGAATCTACGGCCAATCAGTTTTACTGGATGACCCAGGGTTCTGTATTATGAGAGAGGGGGAGAGGAATACCTTTCTTTACTTCCTTCACTTCCTACACAGTCCCAGCCTTGGATCCCCAATTATATCAAGAGATTTTAAAGCGAGGACTGGAAGGATAAAGAATGGTGACTCATACTGGAAATGAATAACAACAGCAGCAGCAGCAACATAAAAAGCCTTTGTGGAATGATTTACGTTGTTGTTGTTGTTGATGATGATGATGAGTGCAACATTTTAATATTGCTTTTCAGCCCTTTCAAGGCCCCCCCAGCGCAGTTTACATAAAATATGAAAACCAAACCAAACACCACCAAGTAACAAAAATTAAAACTAAAATGTTAAAAACTAAGAGGAGCAGAGTTGAAACTTTCGATCACATATCAAAAGCTAATAAAAGCCACATGGAATAAGAATGCCTTCGCATCGGAGGGTGGGTCACGCCCGATATTCCCCAAGCACATTTCATGCAGCCAAAACCAAGGCAGACTGTCCATGGGCGAACATTTCAACCCGGTTTGGTTATCCTTCCTTTTTCGTTGACGACGGCTTCTTTTGGGGACCAACTTCCTGCCTCTTTGTCCGCGGCCTCACTGACCCTCTCCCTCGGTTGCCCACACTGCTACTGTGGACAGTGAGGGCACAGAAGAAACGGCCCATCCAACAATGTGGCTACGTTTACAGTTAGCATTTAAAGAAACAACCATGCTTTTCAACACCCACAGCATCTAACACAACTCAGAGAGTGCATTTTCAGCTCAGCCCTAAACCAACACTGCGTTCTGCTTCCAATTCTTTCCAAAGGCCAAAGTTTTGCTTTTCGAGAACCTCCCCCCCCCCGGGGGAAACCTCTGACACTCATCCCTCCTCATTCCAACCCACATCCCACTTGGCAAGCCCCGTTGACCTTCCCAAACGACCCGGCTGAGCCAAGAATGGCTCAGGAAACGACTCTGAGATTGTCAGTCGAGATACAAGACTCCTTTTTTTATTATTATCATGCACAGCTACAATCGGAACACCACAACATGCACGTCAGGTTCGCTCGGATACCGGTAGGCTCAAATTGGTTCCAAAACCTCTAACAGCAGCGAGATTGAGAGCTACATTAGAAGAACGGGAGCATGAATATTTTGATGCTTTTCTTTCTCTCTCCAAGTTGTCTGTATGAGCAAGCCCAGCCACTGGCTCAGCTGGACGCCACATTCTGGAATGCAAGTCCATCTCATTGTGGCCTCGCCATCAAAATCTCCTCAACTCTTGACCTCCCTTAAGAGGGAGGGCTTGCAGCGTTCATGTGTCCCCATGTGCTCAATTCCACATGCTGATTAAAGGTATGCCCGTTGAAATGGGGCAGGCAGGAAGGAAAGCATGCACTTTCTTGCCAATGGTCATGCAGTCTGGGAATGATGGGAACTGCAGTCCAACACACCTGGAATGCACTGGATTGGGGAAAGCTGACCTAGCATGAAAGAAGCCGCTTGGATACTCATTTAGATTTCTGACTGGTTCTGGCTGAAACGGCGGAACGGATTCACCGCCCCACTGCCATCGGAGCCACCAGCCTCCACTGGACTTGGGCATCCTATGGTATGGCGGAACTGCAGAGGAATCAATCAACATGGCTGCAAGCAGCCACAGAAGAAATGGGGGGGGGGAGATGTAATCTGGGGGGCTGTTGGAGTGTTTCTGGATTCACCCTGTTTTTTTCTCCGCCTAGGAGTGATAACGTCATTCTGGTTTTGTTGGCAGCCACGAAATGGCCAAACTTGAATTCCCTCTATTTCAGATGTGCAGGCATCGAGCAATGTTTTTAAATGGATACTGTTGTTTTTATACTGTTATTTTTATGTTTCTGATGTTTTTTAAATTTTGTACACTTTTTTTAATGTTTACTGTTTTTAACTTTTGTAAACTGCCCAGAGAGCTTCGGCTATGGGGCGGTATATAGATGATGATGATGATGATGATGATAATAATAATAATAATAATAATAATGTTGCTTATGAAGCCAAAAGCAGAACCAAACCCATACAAGGAAGGGGTGGGTGGGGGGGGGGAGGAAACTCCAGAAACAGCCCAATGAGGACTGAGCATGCTCAGGGCACATGGAATGATGGAAATCCAGGTGGGAGGGGAAACGGAATGGAGTCTCGTGGAGGGGGTATGACCGGCGGGAGGAACAAAACTGGGGTATTCCACACTACAACAAATTCTTGCAGGTCCCCCTTGAGGGTCCCAAATGCCATTGTTGCAAATTCCTCCACTCGGTCTCCAAAGGACCTTAAATTTACAAGCCTGCCGGGAGGCTGGTGCTGCTGACGTTGCCTGCTGAAATCCGAAGCAGCACCAGGCCACCTTCTCAAATCAACGGGATTTACAGCCCTATTAAGCAGGCGTGGAGCGCCAGACCAACGTCTCCTGTTGCCTTTTAACATCTCAGCCCTCAGCCCCTTGGGACGTGGAATAGTAATAACAAGAAGAGAACAGAGAACTGGCGGAAATGAAATCTTTAATCCTGCTCTCTCCCGGCGCCCCCCACCCCTCACTCCGGGAGCATCAAATGAAAGCAGATCCTTTAATCTCACCACTGTCTAATTACAGTACGGGAAAAGCACTCCAAGCAAAGATGTACCGAACAGGTACATGGAGATGGAGAAGAGGGACGCCCCTCCCTCCCTTCCCCTTCAAGCCGCAGCAAGAGAAATGCACCTGTCTTTCAACTGGATGCCAGAGGATGAAAACGCTGCAGGGGGCACAGGGGGAAAAAAAAAAAGGGTTCCATCCTTAAAGGTGGCCTATGAAAGATGTGTGTCTGTGTATGAAATTGAGCCACTAAGGTTACATGATTTCCCCTTTCTTGTGTCTCTTGTAAACTCACAAGTTTGCAGGCGAAACATGGCGGAAATAATCCCCCCCTCCCCCCAAAAAATGGGACTAGAGACCGATGCCATTTTATCTCACCCGGAGCAGCACCTGTCCCGCGTCCCCGGGCCTCCTGCTCAGCTCGTCTAATCACGGTCGAGGTCTTTAATCAGTCAGAGGCCTAATGAGACAACCGTCTCCTTCCTCCCCGCCAGTAAACACACCTGCCACGGCTGAGCGGTGACAGATTGGTATCTGCAATGACATCCCAACTTTGCAAGGGGAGGGACAGATGATAATGGTTGATCGCAGGGGAATGGTGGGGAGGGAAGTCGAAGGCTGGGTTTTCTGGGGTTAAATCAAAAATTAGGGCTTAAAACCAGGGGTGGGGGCTCTGTAGGTGGTGGGAGGCACCTGAAGAGCGACAGGCCAGGGAGAATGGGCTGGAGTGGAGGATCATAGAATAGCAGAGTTGGAAGGGACCTACAAGGGCATCGAGGAATCCATTGTCAATGCAGGAATCCACCCTAAAGCATCCCTGACAGATGGCTGTCCAGCTGCCTCTTGAAGGCCTCTAGTGTGGGAGAGCCCACCACCTCCCTAGGTGACTGGTTCCATTCTTGTACTGCTCTAACAGTCAGGAAGTTTTTCCTGATGTCCAGCTGGAATCTGGCTTCCTTTAACTTGAGCCTGTTATTCTGTGTCCTGCACTCTGGGAGGATCAAGAAGAGATCCCGGCCCTCCTCTGTGTGACAACCTTTTAAACATTTGAAGAGTGCTCTCATGTCTCCTCTCAATCTTCTCTTCTCCAGGCTAAACATGCCCAGTTCTTCCAGTCTCTCTTCATAGGGCTTTGTTTCCAGGCCCCTGATCATCCTGGTTGCTCTCCTCTGAACACGCTCCAGCTTATCTGCGTCCTTCTTGAATTGTGGAGCCCAGAACTGGATGCAATACTCTAGATGAGGCCTAACCAGGGCCGAATAGAGAGGAACCAGGACCTCACGTGATTTGGAAGCTACACTTCTATTAATGCAGCCCAAAATAGCATTTGCCTTTCTTGCAGCCATATCACACTGTTGGCTCATATTCAGCTTGCGATCTACAACAATTCCAAGATCCTTCTCGTTTGTAGTATTGCTGAGCCAAGTATCCCCCATCTTGTAACTGTGCATTTGGTTTCTATTTCGTAGATGTAGAACTTGGCATTTGTCCCCATGAAATTTCATCCTGTTGTTTTCAGCCCAGCACTCCAGCCTATCAAGATCACTTTGAAGTTTGTTTCTGTCTTCCAAGGTATTAGTTATCCCACCCAATTTTGTGTCATCTGCAAATTGGATCAGCGTTCCCTGCACCTCCTCGTCCAAATCATTAATAAAAATGTTGAAGAGCACTGGGCCCAGGACTGAGCCCTGCGGCACCCCACTCGTTGCCTCTCCCCAGTTTGAGAAGGTGGGTGAAAAAACTCACACAGGGCCTGTGGTTATGGAGCAGAGAGGTTTTCCTATTTTCCTGCTCCTCCTTTCGACCAGGAGTCGTGGGATTCCCAGCGTCCTCTCATGCAAGCAGCTCCTCGGCATTCATCAGTGCTATAGGTTTAAGTCAGGATGGGGAACCTCATTTAGCCCAAGGGCCAGATTCATTTCCAGAGAAGCTCTCAGGGGCTGTGTTCCAGTGGTGGGCGGGGCCAAGGTCGGAAGAGGGAGGGGCAAAAGGGGTAGGTGGGGCTAAAATACCGGCATCTTTTAGCTTAACAGTGTTACTGCCGCTAACGGAGCCTTCAGGGAGGCATTTCAACCTCTGAGAACTGGGACGGGGGCAGGGGAAGAACTGCACAAAAATCAGGAAAACACTGGTTGGGGGACAATCCGTGTGGTGTAGTGGTTAGAGTGTTGGACTCGGAGAGGTGAGATCTGGGTTGGAGTCCCCAATCGGTCGTGAAGTTCACTGGGTGGCTCTGGAACAGTCACTGACTTTCAGCCAAAGCTACCTCACAGGGTTGTTGTGAAGATTAAATGTTGGGGGGGGGAGGAGGAGGAAGAGGACCATGTAAGCCACCTTGGGCTCCTTGGAAAATATGAATATAACAAATGGATACATAATGGGTGTGGAGTCAGGGAAAGGGCTGGATCTGGTCCCTGGGTCACCATCCGTGGATGGGTTGACCTTGGATCCATTCACTTGGGTGGATTTCTCTCTTTGGCCCCTGTACCCATTCTTTTGATAGCGAATAAGATAAGAGATGCTGGACCCAATCCATGAAGGACTTCCCTTGTACCATCACCAGTGAGAGGAGTGGAAGTTGCACAATGGCACACATTCCAGGTGTCGTTTCCATTTCCACCCTTTGGTGGTGGATCCACCTCTGTTTCTGATTCCTTTAGCCTGAGGCTGCATCCATCAGACAGCATTCTTTGTGGCTTAGAGTAAACCACACGCGACGCATTGGTTACCCGAGCTCTTTCAACAGAAGGGATGATTATTTCAAGATACACTAGCACAGCTGTCTCCAACTGGGTGGGCTCTGGATTTGTTAGACTATTCTCTCCCGTTATCTGCAACCAGCATGGCTGATGGACTGGGGAGGATGGGAGTTGTAGTCCAAGATGGTGGGGGATGTCGGGTTGGGGAAGGCTGGACTGGAGATCTTGTTACATCAAATAATTTATACTTTTGAGACGGAAATAAAGGTTCCTGAGCAAATTTCGTTGCTTTGAAGGGGTGATGGGGTGTATAGAGAGGAGGTTATTATATGGCTAAACCTTGTATTGGGTCAGTCTTTAATATTTACTGATGTGCAGGTCCTCTATCTGCTTGCTGGAATTTACCGCATGGTAAGCTCAAATGGATTCTCTGCACCCTTTTGATAGCTAAAAGACTGGAATTACAACACTGGAAGGAGAATTGCTCACCTGCTATTAGGGATGCTGCAGGTGTCCGGGAAAGGGGAGGAGTCCAGCAGATATCCCCCAGCTCAGCCTCCCGGACTTCAGTCCACAGACTGCTGGGCTTGCCTGACACAGCTGGGCATTTCCGAGAAAAGATGACCCACCATTTTTATGCAAAATGGCAACCTACCTCCCATAACGCAATGGTTTGAGTACCTAACAGTGCTTTCAACATTTAAACAGGTGGTTTTAATAGACACCACTTGTGAATTGACACTTATATTAATATTTGGTCTGCTGTTGTTGAAGTTTATGTATAATTCTTAGAAAGCCACAGTTCCTCATATATTTCATATGCTTACATTGACACTGATATATTCAATTTTACGTAGCTACAATTTTTAATTTTCCTCTTTTTTGTTGTGTTTCGTTGAAATTTCATCATAAAAATTAAGAAAAAAATTAAGAAAAAACGAGAGAGCAAAAATACAAACAACCACTTCTATTTCTCGTCTTGCGTTTTTACTTACCACAGTGAAGACAGGAAACACTGCTGATTTGGTTTCGGATGACACAATTTAGCCAATGAGGCTGAGTTTCCAGATGATGTCTGAAGCCAATTCAGAGTGAAGGCAAAGTTTCCTGCCTTTGCTTTGGTAACTCGTGAGTAAAAATAAACATTAAAAAAATGGTGCCCAGCGATACCAGGAGATGGAACAAACTTCACAGTACACCTGCAAAAAACCCCAAATGCTCTCAACCCAATATCACAGCCTCAAAACAGGGTGGAAGTTATGGGTTATTCATAATTTAGAACTGCACTTTTAGGTTGCACTTCTGCTTGCTAAATAAGGCTGAATATTTTTTCAGAGCAAGGGATGGTGATCGAACCATACATCCAAGGAGCTCAGGATGAACACGGTTCTCTCCCCGCACCACAACTTAAACTTCACAACAAACCTGTGAGGTAGGTAGGTTGAGACTGTGACTGGCCACAGTTTGCTTTTTTATAGGGTGAATTAGGATTCGAAGCTGGGTCTCCCCCACGCCTAATCTGACATTCTAACCATCACACCACACCGGCTCATAGAATCATAGAATAGTAGAGTTGGAAGGGGCCTATAAGGCCATCGAGTCCAACCCCCTGCTCAATGCAGGAATCTACTTCAAAGCATCCCTGAAAGATTGCTGTCCAGCTGCCTCTTGAAAGCCTCTACGGTGGGAGAGCCCACCACCTCCCTAGGTCATTGGTTCCATTGTCGTACCGCTCTAACAGTCAAGAAACTTTGCCTGACATCCAGCTGGAATCTGGCTTCCTGTAACTTAAGCTGATTAGTCTGTGTCCTGCACTCTGGGAGGTTCAAGAGGAGATCCTGGCCCTCCTCTGTGTGACAACCTTTTAAGTATTTGAAGAGTGCTATCATGTCTCCACTCAGTCTTCTCTTCTCCAGGCTAAACATGCCCAGTGCTTTCAGTCTCTCCTCATAGGGCTTTGTTTCCAGACCCTTGATCATCCTCGTTGCCCTCTTCTGAACATGCTCCAGTTTGTCTGCGTCCCTTGGAGCCCAGAACTGGACGCAATACTCTAGATGAGGCCTAACCAGGGCCAAATAGAGGGGAACCAGCACCTCACGCGATTTGGAAGCTATACTTCTATTAATGCAGCCCAAATGGCATTTTGGTTTTTTTGCAGCCACTTATGGCTGGCTTTATTTCAAATAAATCTACAAAAGTTACTAGCCCACACTGTTTATCAGCATGACTGGCCATATATATCTGTGTTAATAATGTCTGAGGAAAAGAATAGAAACTCCCACTTTAAAAAAGCTTCCTTAAGTTGTGGACAGGTCTATAGTGGCTACAACGATGCTGTGCCATGAGATGTTCCCATACCATAAACTAGTTTCCTCAACAGCCACTGCCTGGTAATTCCTACAGGCCTCCACAGTCCTACACCCCATTTGTGTGGGGAGGTTGATGCAGAAAAATTGACATTTATGTCCCTCAGAAGAGTGGTTCTGAAGATCAACATTCAATGATTGAACCTTCCCCCTGAATCGTTTTAAACGCCATTATTTCTTTTCTTTTAGAAAACCCATTGCTCTCTCAATATAACCCCCACTAATGCTTGCCATAAATGTATGCACTGCATATTAATTGCATCCCAGAACGTCAATTCTCCCTACTATAAATGCATGTGAATACAGAGCAGTGTGGCTCTAGCGAATGAACAGTAGCTCAATTTTTTATTTTTATTTTTTTTAAAAAATGCAGCTTGGCATAGCTTTCACAGGCACGGGGTGGGGTGAAATGCCCCACGGCTATGAGCGATGGTGGGCCTAAAAGAATGTGAAATTAAAGGGTTGTGGAATATGAGAACTCTGGCACTAAAATTAGATTTTTCACTTCCCCTGGCTAAAGTATTCCCCAGGCCCACGCACTGGGAGCTGAGCAGGAAAGCATTTGCTTGGCAGAAAATCCACACTGCATTTTCTGGCATTAACCCTGTAATTATACTTTTTAATTGTGTGCTGGCACCTTTCAGCGTTGCAAAGGCCATTAAAAATATAGAGGACTTGTATGTGTGTGTGTGTGCATTTAAGATGCAATCTTGTCCCTACTTACCTGGGAGTAAGTCCCGGGACTTACATTTCAGTAGACATGCATAGGAATGTGCTGATAGGTCCATGATATTTTATTATTTTTCACTCCTCTCCCCAACCAAAATCCCCCACGCCTATAAAATACAAACACCGTTGTCCTTGCTAAAATTCTACCCTGAAGCTGGGTCGATAGAGGGGCCACAATTGGCTGGTATAGCTAGAGAAGACAGTTCAACAGATGCTTTTCAGATGGCTGTTGAAGATGCCTTAAAGGCAATAATTAAATATAAGAACCGAAGAAGTACCATGCTGGATCAGACCAAGGGTCCATCTAGTCCAGGACTCTGTTCACACAGAGGCCAACCAGCCATCGGCCAGGGATGAACGAGCAGGACATGTGGTGCAATAGCACCCTCCCGCCCATGTTCCCCAGCAACTGGTGCACACAGGCTTACTGCCTCGAATACTGGAGGTAGCACACAACCATCAGGGCTAGTAGCCATTCATAGCCTTTGCCTCCAGGAATTTACCCAACCCCCTTTTAAAGCCATCCAGATTGGTGGCCATCACTACATCTTGTGGTAGTGAGTTCCATCATTTAACTATGCGCTGTGTGAAGAAGTCCTTCCTTTTATTTGTCCTGGATCTCCCGCCAATCAGTTTCCTGGGATGACCTCCTTTGGGTTCTAGTATTTTGAGAGAAGAAGAAAAATGTCTTCCTCTCCACATTCTCTACACCAGGCATCATTTTGTACACCTCTATCATGTCTCCCCTCAGCCTCCTTTTTTCCAAGCTAAACAATCCCAGTTGATGAAACCTTCTCTCATAGGAGACATCCTGCTTCCAGACCCTTCACCATTTTAGTTGCTCTTTTCTGCACTTTTCCCAGCTCTATAATATCCTTTTTTAGGTGTGGTGTTTGGCCCTCAGTTGCCGTCACTTCGGGGCAGTGATTACAACTGAGGTCCTTCATTTGTTCTTTCGGGCCTGCTCTTCCTCAAAGTCACGAAGGAGTTGTGGCGGCTCACCTGCGATGGCGTTCCTCGCCCGCTTGCCCTGGACAGCCCCCAGCAATCATGAGCAAATGGGTGTCATGACCAGGCCTGTTCCCCTTGGTGTGGGGGAAGGAGTTTCAGGCTATCAATCAGAATCAGATTCTGAAGCTGAAGGAACAGGACTAGAAACGTCCCACCTTACACAGAAAATGGGGGAGGCGATTCTCCCAGGCTCTTCACCTGCCAGGGATGAATCTTCACAGGACCTTATCAGTGAGAACATGAACAACACACAGTCTGTGGGAACTCGGGAATCCTCTGAGGCGGAGGGGACTTCAGAGCTGACCGATTCCAGAGTACGCCGTAGGTTCAAACGGGCGGAGCTGAAGGTAGGCGAGAGGCGGTCAGCTCGGCCAGCCTCTCGCCAAAGGCTTCTTCAAAGAAATCCTCCTCGAAGTGAAAGGGACTCAGGGAAAAGACCATTGCTGAAAGAACAATTGTCTCGCTTAGTTTAGCCAAGGGTTAGCCAGGGCCAGTTGCAAGCCACAATACTGTTGTTGCAGTGTAGCTGGGCTGTTGTATGGTCTCTGGATCCCAAATGTGCAACTAGATCTCTCATCAAAGCCCCATCGCTTTGTAGACCCACAAGACCCGGGGGATAAATATCACTTTCTCATGGTTGGCCTGGGTGGATGAGAAGATTCCTGCACGGCATGAAACAAGGCTTCAGGAGTAGGGATGGCATCACTGGGAAATCAGGATTTTCTTTGTTCGATGTAGTTCAGCGTTGCGTTGGTGGGTTGAGCCATGATTCTTCTCCCCAAACTCCAGAAACTTTTGGTGCAATTTTTTTTTGGGGGGGGAGGTTCTTCAATTTGCATAAATTTCTGAGCATTTTGTTAATGTAAAATAATAATAAATAGGGTTGAATTTGAGTAAATTACCACTGAATTTGTGCAAATTACACAACTCTAGTCATAATTCAGCCAGCCGTAATTTTCACAAATTGCTTGTAAAGTTGGCAAATTGCAGCACCTTCCAAAAACGTGCAAAATTCCTGGAAAATCCACAATCCGTCCTGACTTATTGCAGACCGAGTCGGGCCGCCAGCGCAAGTTGGAACGGAAATGAAGTCTGGGTGGTGGTGGGGAATGAACCAACGAAAACATGTCAAACTCCCCCCACCCCCCAACAGAGTTCTTTAACATCCCTAATCAGGAGTGGGGAACCTCAGGCCTGGGGGGACACATATGTCCCTCCCTCCTGGGGAACCTCTGGGGTTCCCCAGGTGACCCTGCCCACTTTCCTTGGCCCGCCTCTTCCCTAACCCCGGATCTGTTTTGTGATCTCCCCCATTCTAAAGGGCTTGAAACGCCCCCCTAAGGCTCAGTTAGTGCCACAAGAGCTTTAAGCTAAAATATGCAGAGTATTAATTTTTTCGGCTCCACCCCCATTCCTTTTGACCCCACCTCCTTTGCCTTTAGCTGTGCCCACCACTGGCACGTGACCCTGAAAAGCTTTTCCAAAACTGAATTTGGCCCTCAGGGCCGAAATAGCCTCCCCGACCTACCATATATGCTGCCCTTTGCCCTGGGATGATTTGGGAAATTTAGGGAGAGGTGGTCACACCCTCCCAAATATTGGGGTCCCCCGTTTCTCTCCCTCCATCACCACACACAGCCTTTTTGAGTTAGAAATAAATCATCAAGGAATCCCATATTCATCAGAAACATTATGCCACTGAAAACTTCCACAAGGCCCATCGAAACGTTTTGACTGGCGACTCAGTTTTAGCCAGTGCGATCTCTAGTAATTTGTAAAGCAGATGAGGTCTTGCAAACGAAGAGTCTGAAAAGTCTGAATTTCGAAGCGTTGCCAATTCATTCATCAATCCTTTCTTACCGCATATCGGGAAGGCAGAAACTGGGAATCCTATTAAGAATATTTTCAGAAAATTAGCGTTTTCGGCTATATAAACTAGCTATTCCGACACTATTTCTGTTTCTAACAGCCTCAGATCAATATTTTGAAGAGCTAGGGACAAAAAAATCCAGAAACTGATCTATTTATGTTTTAGCACGATGCGATGGAGGGTGAGCGTTAGAGCCCACGAGCGTCGAGAGACCTTTTTGGCTTGTAATTCAGCCAAAGGTTAGAAGTTTCAAAGGAAGAAAGAAAAAAGAAAGAGAGAGAGAGAGAGAGGAAGGAAGGAAGGAAGGAAGGAAGGAAGGAAGGAAGGAAGGAAGGAAGGAAGGAAAGCCAAATCAATGATAATTGCATATGAAATGTGACGGTCTTTTAAAATGAATCCTGCACCTTAAAAACAACTCAACCCAATGGGAATGCAGAGTTCATGGCAGGAATAAGTGGAACACAGGAGTGGTTGCCATGTTGATCTTGAGCAAAACCCAAAAATGTTTCACAAGACACTGATTGGTGCTCTCCCTGACAGATCCAGGACTGGCCTTTGCAAGATCCGTTTCTGTTCCAAGGGGCCCGGGGGGACAATTCTGGTGTCCCTCTAAGACTCCTTCTTGTATCAATTCAACCTCTCTTTAAAAAAGAAAAAGAAGAAGCCGCTCCGCCCCCTGTTTTGTTCAAAACGAGTAGCTTTATGCCGTTGTTTCAAAACCACACTCAAAATGTCTCGAACTGGGGGGCAGCCTGGTAAACCGAGCTCGGTTCTTGGATGCCTGCATGCACATTCCTGCCTGCCACCGGCTCTGTCCCTCCTCCAAATCCAATGCAACCCCCAGTGCGTGAGTGAGCAGTGGGTGAACCACAGCCTTTATATCTCACCCCTGGCATGGCTTTGACTGCTCTGAGCAATTCTTCCTACAGCGAGTTCAACTTCATGCTCCATATTTTGGTGTCAGATTAAAACAATGACAGCAGAGCACACCCTGTTTAGTAAGCGGGGTGCCTTTCTTGGGCTCTATGATTTAAGTTCTGGCTGGTCTACAAATGTCAGTATTCCGGATCCATTTTAGGACATCGAGGGCAGGCCAACGCCATGCGTGTGTCTACCTCAGGTGTGTTCCTCAGACAATGAACTGAGGGCATGGATAAGTAGAAGGCTCCACAATTTTTCTCCCTCTCCCATAATATTAGAACCCAAAGGGGTCATCCCATGAAGCTGATGGGGGGCGGATTCTGGGACAGGTAAGAGGAAGTCCTTCTTCACACAGCACATAGTTAAATGATGGAACTCACTACCACAAGATGTAGCAATGTCCACCAATCTGGATGGCTTTAAAAAGGGGGTTGGATAAATTCCTGGAAGCAAACGCTATCAATGGCTACTAGTCCTGATAGCTATGTGTTACCTCCAGGAGCAGAGGCAGTACGCCTATGTACACCAGTTGCTGGGGAACATGGGTGAGAGGGTGCTGTTGCACCGTGTCCTGCTTGTGGGTCCCTGGTTGTCAACTGGTTGGCCACTTTGTGAACAGAGTGCTGGACTAGATGTTCTTCTGATGTTCTTAATTTAGCTTCTCATGAAGGATGCTTAAACAATCACCATGGGAACAGAACGTTGGACTAGATAGGCCTTTGGTCTGATCCAGTAGGGCTCTTACGTTCTGAACTTTTTTCCAATTACGAACTGTAGAGAAGGGTGGTGGTGGAAGGAAGGTTGAAGGAAGCCCAACACTGATGCTCCAACTCTGACCTGGAGGGTGGATGGGGGCTTTTCTTTGCCTTATCTGGAGGGCACAGATGGTTGCCTCTGACCTTATGCTGCATTTTCCATTGCTTTGCTAGGGGGTTGCTTTGAAGAATACCTGGGTGGTGGCAAATTAATCTCAGGTGAGCAGGGGAGAGTCTGCTCCCCATCTCTGCCATTGACGGAATCAGGATGCTGTACTAGGTGGACCTTAGGCCTGATCCATATGAGATTAGGTGAACCTTCAATCTGATCCATGCTAGACTGGATGGACCTTCAGTTTGATCCAAGACAGACTAGACGGCCCCTTGGTTTCATCCATGCTAGCTTAGATGGACCTTTGGCCTGATCCATACTAGACTGGGTGGGCCTTCAGTTTGATCTATGCTAGACTGCATGGACCTTCACTCAGATTCAGCATGGCTCTTACGTTTTAAATTTTTAGCCTGTGTGGTCAAACGCACACACACTTAACTTGGAACCATGTTTTTTCCCGTCTTTGGAAGAGCCACCTTAAATGCCGTGGAAGAGAGAGCAGTGAGGGACATGAAGGGAGTTCTCCAGGTATCAAGCTGACCTTTGAAAGACCTCTTCAGGTTTGGAATCCACCGAGAAGGTGGCAGCAGATTAAAAGCAACCTGTGGAGGACTTCCGTCCCCAGCAACCCCCTTTGACCTTATCCTGCACCCTACCTCAGTCTGTGCCTCAACTCTCTTGTCCCCTGGGTATTCAGAGCAAAGGTGGTAGTGGACCTAGGAGCAAATACAGAGCTGTTGGGGAAGCATCTGTCTGGCCACCAAATGGCGCTGTCACCAGGTGGTTGCTACTGACCCAGGTGTGAATGACGCAGCAGCAGATGACCAGGAAGAGGAGGAGCTAGCGGACTCCATATAAAGCCCTCTCTGTTCTGGACCTTTGCTGGATTAGAGCGCCTTGCTCCAGCTTCCACACCAGATGGGGCTCACGGGCACTCTGCTATTTTCCTTTCCCAACAACAGCTGCACCCAACAAATAAATAAATAAATAAATAAATAACCTCGCTTAGTACATTCTTCAGATGTTTGACATATGACGGCTGGCCCTGGTTTTGCAATTGTTTTCTTTTCCCGCTTTTCTTTTCTGCAATAAAGCCCGTCACGAGGCACATCTGAGCTCGGGGCTGGGGGAACTCGGCTGAAATCCCCCGTGCCGCCGGAACGCCTCGCCAAACCGCGCCGCCGCGCACGCACGGCCGAGGACCGGCGCGATGGAGCCGTGAGACCGGCCGTGGGCACGGGACATGCTGGGATGGAGAGATCAGCTCCCCAGATGTCAGCTCCTGGGCATTTCGTTGTCGGTTGGTCGGCTCCGCTCTCGCCTCCTGTTTCAGATGAAAGTTCCCCAGCCACTAAACCTCCCTCCCCTCCCCCCGCCCTGACACCAAACACGCTGCAACCAGAGTTCCCATCTGGACGTTGGTCCTTGGATGGGCGCCAAGTCACGGAGCGAGGGCAGGACGAGCCTCTGCACATTTTCCCACGCTGGGGATACAGAGGAATGCTCAAGCAGCAACGGCTACATATAAATGGCCCGCCGAGCCCTGTAAGCCTGCATCAGAAGGGGGTAGGAAGGGGATTTATCTCAGGTGAGCGGCAATGACCCAACGGAGACATCCAACCCAAAAGAACACCAGAAGAGCCCTGATGCTGGATCAGACCAAGGGTCCATCTAGACCAGCACTCTGTTCACACAGGGGCCAACCAGCCGTCGACCAGAGAACAACAAAGCAGGACATGGTGCAACAGCACCCTCCCACCCATGTTCCCCCGCAAGTGGTGCAAACAAGTTTCTGCCTCGAATACTGGAGACAGCACTCAACTATCAGGGCTAGTAGCCATTAATAACCTTCTCCTCCAGGAATTTATCCAACCCCCCTTTTAAAGCCATCCCAATTGGTGGCCATCGCTACATCTTGTGGTAGTGAGTTCCATAGTTTAACCCTGCGCGGTGTGAAGAAGTCCTTCCTTTTATTTGTCCTGGATCTCCCACCAATCAGTTTCATGGGATCACCCCGGGTTCTAGTATTTTGAGAGAGGGAGAAAAATGTCTCCCTTTCCACATTCTCCATACCATGCATAATGTTGTACACCTCTATCATGTCTCCCCTGATCCTTTTCTTCCCCAAGCTAAACAATCCCAGTTGGTGTAACCTTCCCTCATTAGGGAGATGCTCCAGCCCCTTAATCATTTTCGTTGCCCTTTTCTGCACTTTTCCAGCTCTACAATATCTTTTTTAGGTGTGACGGCCAGAACGGTACACAGTCTTCTAAGTGTGGCCACACTATAGATTTGTATAAAGGCAGTATGATATTGGCAGTTTTATTCTCAGTTCCTTTTCTAACATTTTTTTTAGGTCAGAGCGAAAAGGTTCAAGATGCAGGCTCATGGTCCACGGTGACTTTGGGATTGTGCCCCCAGGTGGTGTCCCTCCTACGCCCTCCCCCTATGAGCTCTGGTGGGCTTACCTGGGGAAGAGCCGTATCTCAACGTTGCTGGCTCCAGCACCTGGCATCACAGGGCAGCTGCGAAGGCCCCACAGGGCCCATCGTGGTTGTCTTCCGTGGGTCTCCCTTTTCTGGGACCCTGATGAGTGTCAGGTGGCTTGTAGTCAATGGAACAGTGCCTCCAAGCTGCCTGCCTCTCATCTGGGTCCCAGAAAAGGGAGGCTCAGGGCAGATGTCAGTGGTGGGAGCTGCCCTGTGATGCCAGATGCTGGTGCCAGCCCTCACCGCACTGGGGACATACAGGCTGCAAGAATAGTGCTGCTACTGTGCAAATTTTAGTTGGATGCAATTTCTGTCTTATCTGCCATTCCTGTGGAGGAGTAACCTGGCTATTTATTTATTGAGCTTTTATATTGTATTTTATATTATGGTTTTATACTGTTGTTTTATACTTTGAATGTTTTTAATTTTTGTGAACCTCCCAGAGAGCTCCGGCTATTGGGTGGTATAGAAATGTAATAAATAAATAAATAAATGAATAAATAAATTATTATTGCACTTACATCCCACCTTTTTTCCTCCAAGCAACCCAAGGCAGCGTACATAATCCTCCTCCTCTGCACTTTGTCCTTAAAACAACAACCCTGTGAGGTAGGTTGGGCTGAGAGTTTGTGACTGGCCCAAAGTCACCCAGTGGGTTTCCATGGCTGAGTGGGGACTCGAACCCGGATCTCCCAACTCCCAGTCCAACACTCTAGCCACTGCACTGGACTGGCTCTAGTGTGATCCATGCAGTGGAGGCTGGTGCTTCCAATTTTGGTGGGGCTGTGAATCCGTTTGGGGAGCTACGCAAGGAGCCACCCCTCTACAGGAGCTCACCAAGGAGTTATCTACTGAGATCGGAGCCACCAGCCTCCACTGAGGGTAGTTCATTGGTAGAGTACATGCTCAGCTTTCAGAAAGTCACAGGTTCGATCCCTGGAAAGGTTGGGAAAATTCCTTCCTGAAAACCCTGGAGAGTGTCTCCCACGGTGGGCATGTCTCCCAATGCCTATATCCCGGGATCATCCTGGGATCATCCTTGTGCATCCAAATGCCACACAGGGGATCCCGGGAGCAGGCAGGGGAGATCCCTCCTTTTGCCTGGGATAACCCTGAGGTGTAGAAAGGGCCTCTGCGTGTCAACATCTGACTCAGTACAGAGCAGTTTCCTGTGTATTCCTGTGGTCTGCTGTTTTCCTGTGTTCCAGCCTCAGAGATGCTGCACATGACCTCTTCACCCGACCCATAATTGGCTGCTGGAACTCACGGCCACTAGCTTAGATGTCTGTTTACAAAGAATTACGCTCATTCACACCCGACAGGTCTATCCTGCATATTACCCTACATATTAAGAGTGAACTCATTAACTAAGTGTGAATCATTACCTAGCCAGTAACAGGCTTAGGGAATCCCCGGAATTTGCAGAAGTATACAAACATGTTGGACAAAAAGCAACGAAAAGCAAAAGCAAACGAACAGCCCAAAGGGGACTTCAGCAAGCTCAGTCAGCACGGAAAGCCGACCGGCCGTGGGGAGCAGGAAACGGAACGGAGAATCCTCAAAGAAGGCCTGGCTGGCCACTCCACGCTGCAACATTTTGCTGCCGGTCCCACATCTCAACACCGATTAACCATGCCAGCGAAATGGAACCTCCACATTCAGAGGGAGTATACCTCTCTGGACCCCAAACAGAGGAGGAGAGCTTCTCTCCCTTTACAACCTGCTTGTGGGCTTGTGATTATTTTTCATTTTATTTTATTGTATACTAAGCCGCCCTATATACTGATGGATTCCAGGGCGGTGCACCGTAATATAAAATACCATACCATAAAAGCAACCGGCGCGATCACCCTTTGCATAGCAATAAAAAGGAGAGGCGTCAAAACTATAAAGCAGAGAGAAGCAACTGAGCCAGCGGAAAATACCTGGGAAAAAGCGAATGCCTTGACCTGGCGCTGAAAAGATTGCAACGCTGATGCTGGTCGAATGTCCTTAGGCAGGGTATTGCAAAGGATGGGGTTCTCGTGTCCTTAGGTGCAGTTTTCATTTTACATGGCCCATCCTGAAGGGCCATGACTTCCCTCCCAGTTCACCCCACCTAGGTGGGAGATTCCAGAGTAGATCCTCCGGCCTGGGGTCCCAAGCCACCCTCTAGGGTCCCCCCGAAGGCTACACCCTAGGATGACCAGATGACCCAGAAAATGGAGATCTCTGGGGCAATTGGTTCTGGGCCCCAATTTACCAGGGAAAAGGGCCGGGGGATGCATTGCCGGACTTCTGGGTATGCGTCCTCCAGTCCTCCCAGGGCCGATCTAGCCTTCCCCTGGGCTGGTGAGATCTCGCCGGCCCAGGACAAGGCCGAGATCGGCCTTGGCCCCCAAACGCTGGCGTGCAGCTAAACTAAGCTGGTATTGGCTCCGTCCACCACCACAATGCAGCCTCAAATGGAATCCGGACCTTTGATTAAACAAAGTTCAATGTTCCAGTGACTTTACACCTCTGTTCCCCAGCACTGCTTCTGAAAGAAATCTGGGCCAGATGTACACCAAGCAGGCCAGGACACTTTGAAAATGGTTTGCAAACTGTATATGGAGTGTGCCCTGGGCCACAACAGTTGTTGCTCCTATTATAAACCATTTTAAAGCTGTATTATTATTATTATTATTATTATTATTTATATAGCACCATCAGTTTACATGGTGCTGTACAGAGTAAAACAATAAAATAGCAAAACCCTGCCACATAGGCTTACATTCTAATAGAATCATAATAAAACAATAAGAAGGGGAAGAGAATGCACCAAACAGGCACAGAGTAGAGTAAAACCAACAGTATAAAAGTAAGATCAAAATCAAGTTCTAAAAGCTTTAGAAAAAAGAAAAGTTTTTAGCTGAGCTTTAAAAACTGCGATTGAACTTGTAGTTCGCAAATGTTCTGGAAGAGCGTTCCAGGCGTAAGGGGCAGCGGAAGAGAATGTACGAAGCCGAGCAAGGGAAGTGGAGACCCTTGGGCAGGTGAGAAACATGGCATCAGAGGAGCGAAGAGCACGAGCGGGGCAATAGTGTGAGATGAGAGAGGAAAGAGAGGAAGGAGCTAGACCGTGAAAAGCTTTGAAGGTCAACAGGAGAAGTTTACATTGGACTCTGAGGTGAATTGGAAGCCAATGAAGAGATTTCAGAAGTGGAGTAACATGGTCAGAGCGGTGAGCCAAGAAGATGATCTTAGCAGCAGAATGGTGAATAGAAACCAACAAACTGATGTGAGAAGAAGGAAGGCCAGTGAGAAGAAGGTTGCAGTAGTCCAACCGAGAAATAACCAATGCATGAACAAGAGTCTTGGCAGAACAGACAGACAAAAATGATTGAATACTGGGAAGGGGATAAAACCCCTGGCTATTCCTCACCCCAGTCCCATCACTGCAGAACAGAGAACTCAGTCCCTTCAATGTGTCTCGACTAGAATGGGTCAAACGTGAAAAGATGCGACCCACCAATAATTTAAAGAGCATGCAAGCTTTTGGTCTGCACAGAACTCTTCATCTGGCAAAAGCTGAGCGCAAGATGAAATGAGGAACCCTGATGTTCCATTCTACCCCTCTGTTATAAGGCTGCCTGTCTGCTCTCCATCCCAAAGTGCGGCGTTCCGAACGAATCGGTTTCTCTCGTGTTGCTCAGATTGGCGGCAGGATTAATCCAGCTGTTCATGGGCTGTGCGTGGGTTAGGAGCCCTTGATCGAGATGATGCCCCCATCATGTCAAGGGTTTCACATTTCCCCACAGCATTCTGAATCACCCCATGTCCCGAGTTTCACTTATCAGTCCCCGAAGTGCCTTTTAATAAGTTCCAGTGGATTTACAGCTGCCTTTGAACTGCAATCACAGGCTAACAGGAAGAAAGCGAAGGAGATCTGATTGGGCTTTGCAGGGATCCCATTACGAGAAATAAACTTCAACCTTCAGAACAAACACAACCAAACCGGGGACACTTTTCCTTTACCTACAAATGAAATTTCTATTCATCGATTGCATTTATATCCAGCCTTTCTATCTGGGAGCTTTCATCTTCACAACAACTTTGTAAGGGAGGTTAGCCAAGAGAGACAGTGTGTGCTCCAAAGTTACCAAGCAAGCACCAGGGCTTAGTGAGGGTTCTTCCTAGTTCTAATCCAACATCCATCCATCTGTCTATCTATACCTCTATCATCTATCTGCAGCCTTCCTTAACCTGGGGCGCTCCAGATGTGTTGGACTGCATCTCCCAGAATGCCCCAGCCAGCTGGCTGGGGCATTCTGGGAGTTGTAGTCCAACACATCTGGAGCGCCCCAGGTTGAGAAAGGCTGATTCTAGTGTAAGGATGATTAATTTCCTAATTTCAACCAGTTCACCCAGAACGGTAATCCCCAGACTGCAAGAAGGATAAGTCTTTAACTTGGTACGTCATGGGCACTGCGGAATTCATCACATCGATTAGGCAAAATTATTTGGAAATCAAAGTATGTCCCGCAACCTTCTGTACTCACATTTCGGGAAAACCAGTCATAATTATTCAGTGGTCACTGCAGTCTGTGCTCCTTACCCATATGTTATTTTTTCAGGGTGGGCACGGCAACACCAAGCGTCAGATTTGCACAAAACAATTCTATAACATTATGAAAAGTTAGGGGGGATGGGCTGTAACTCATTGGTAGAGTACATACTTTGGGTTCGATTCCTGGCATCTCCCAGTAGGATTGGGAAAGTCTCGGCAAACCCATTGAAAAGGGTTTATTATAGGATGGATTCCTGCACTGAGCAGGGGGTTGGACTCGATGGCCTTATAGGCCCCTTCCAACTCTACTATTCTATGATTCTGTATTTGCTGCTGCTACGTATTTCTACTGTACTCTTATTTTAACCGGCTTATTTTTAAAATTGTTTAAATAGAAGGCATTTTTTATATTTTGTCAATATTGAATTTGACTGCTTTACAATGGATGGTGCCTTGAGAAGACCTTGGCCTTGAAAGAAATATATTAAAAAAATAAACAAAACAAACAAAATGTAAACAAATATCCCACTAGTAGGGTGTCTGCTCACCTCTGAACTAATCTGAGAACTTCCCCATTCATGGCAAACTTGATTCTTTTGTGGCTTCCTGCACAAACAGTCTTCCAGAATTTAAGAAAGCCATAAAAACTGATCTCTTCCGGCAGGCGTACCCAGTTCAATTTTAAGATGCCTTTTTTAATGGTGTGCTGCTTTTAATGATGCACTGGTTTTAAATGTTCGAATTAGTTTTATGTATTTTATGGTGTTTTTATTTGTGTTGTACCCCGCCTCGATCCAGAGGGAGAGGCGGGTAACAAATAAATAAATAAATAAATAAATTATTATTATTATTGAGCAGGGGGTTGGACTTGATGACCTTATAGGCCCCTTCCAACTCTACTATTCTATGTTGTTGTTGTTGTTGTTGTTGTTATTATTTATTTATTTATTTGTATCCCGTCTTTTTCCCAATGCAGGCCTCAAGGCAGCATTACAAAATTTATAACATATACATTTAAAACCTATGAACAGAAATATACAAAAGTTAAAAATATATTAAATAGTTTCCAATATTAAAACATTTGAGCATTTAAAATACACGACAATTTTAAAAGTCCTTAGCACAGACGGAGGTCCAGATTATTCGCCAAAGGTCTGCCGGAACAAAAACGTTTTAGCCTGCCTCTGAAAGCACATCAAGGAGAAAGCCAGCCTAGCTTCCCTAGGAAGAGAGTTCCAGAACACTGGAGCAGCCACCGAGAAGGCCCTCTCCTGTGTTCCTACCAGGCTATGATTATAAACAGATATGATAGGAATTGAACCTACGCCCCCCACCACAAATACTTCAGGGACAGCATCCTTCCATATTTTATGAATGGTGCCAGCACTTTTAACCTGCCCCTGCCTCATCCTGTGCATTTTTACTGCTGCTTTATGGTTTTATCCCATATTTTTAATTACCAGTTTCGAACTCGACTGGAACATGCATTACAAATGGCCTCACAACCAACCCACTGCCTGTTTGAGGCAGAAAAGTTCTCCGGGGGTGGGTGGGTGGAATTCTCCAAGTTACCATTTGCTCACAAGGAACCCCGGATCCTTTTTCTTTTAAAGGAACATTAAGGGTGCAATCTCATGCATACTTACCTGGGAGTGAAGTCTCATTGAACTCAGTGGGATGTGCTTCTGGGTAGTTTCAGGTCTCGCTGAATTCAATGCAACTTCCTCCCAGGCTGTGGGTTGATCAGGAAAAAAAATGGGCAGAAGAGAGTCAAGTGCCGTTCTAGCTGTCTGCTTTGCACATGCACCCCAGCATGCTCTTCAGGTGCGCATGGCTTATCTTTGTCAGAATGCCTTGCAAGCTATGTAGACTCAAGGTCAACGTCAACAGCCAGGTAAACACCCTTGCAACAGCCGGCTTTCGTGAATCATCCACCCCAGCACTCTGATATAACACGGCAGCTAGACTTTCAGTTGCAGCTAGACTTTGCCCCCTCAATTTGAAGGATCCACTCCAGAAATCTGGCAGAATAATGGGGGAGGAACGCTTCTTCAAGCTGTGAGCCCAGGGAGTACTGCCTTTCAGCACCCTTCTCACCCACTGGTCCACTCCAGTGCTCCGGACTGGGATCATTCTAGCCTGGCCACTAGCACTTCCCCTGAAAAGAGGACTTGCGTTGCCAAAAACGAGGGCGAAAGAGGACATGAATGAAATGAAATCGATAGAACGAAATCGATCTGCACGGAGCGGTGCAGCGCTTAGAGTGTTGGGCTGGGCGTCGGGAGAGCCGAGTTTGAGTCCCTACATGGCCACGGAAATGTACTGGGTGACTTTGGGCCGGTGGCAGAGTCTCAGCCCAACCTACCACGCAGGGTTGTTGTGGGGAGGATAAAACGGGGAGGAAGAGGATTACGTGCGCCGCCTTGGGTTCCTCAAGGAGGAAAAAAAGGTGGGCTATAACTATAATGAATGAATAAATAAATAAATAAATAAATCAAACAACAATTAACAGACAGTATTTCGAAATTTACATTCAGACATAGGAATGAGTGTAAGTGCGTTTTGTGTAACTCTGGCCTCATCTACACCAAGCAGGATATTGCACTATGAAAGCGGTATATAAAAGGCAGGAGCCACACGACTGCTCTTCAACAGTCCTGTTGAAGAGCGCAGGGCTCAGTCCTGGGCCCAGTGCTCTTCAACATTTTTATTAATGATTTGGACGAGGAGGTGCAGGGAATGCTTATCAAATTTGCAGATGACACAAAATTGGGTGGGATAGCTAATACCCTGGAAGACAGAAACAAACCTCAAAGTGACCTGGATAGGCTGGAGTGCTGGGCTGAAAACAACAGGATGAAATTGAATAGGGATAAATGCCAAGTTCTACATCTAGGAAATAGAAACCAAAGGCACAGTTACAAGATGGGGGATACTTGGCTCAGCAATACTACAAACGAGAAGAATCTTGGAATTGTTGTAGATCACAAGCTGAATATGAGCCAACAGTGTGATATGGCTGCAAGAAAGGCAAATGCTATTTTGGGCTGCATTAATAGAAGTATAGTTCCAAATCACGTGAGGTCCTGGTTCCTCTCTATTTGGCCCTGGTTAGGCCTCATCTAGAGTATTGCGTCCAGTTCTGGGCTCCACAATTCAAGAAGGATGCAGACAAGCTGTTCAGAGGATGGCAACCAGGATGATCAGGGGTCTGGAAACAAAGCCCTATGAAGAGAGACTGAAAGAACTGGGCATGTTTAGCCTGGAGAAGAGAAGATTGAGGGGAAGACATGAGAGCACTCTTCAAATACTTGAAAGGTTGTCACACAGAGGAGGACCAGGATCTCTTCTCGATCCTCCCAGAGTGCAGGACACGGAATAATGGGCTCAAGTTACAGCAAGTCAGATTCTGGCTGGACATCAGGAAAAACTTCCTGACTGTTAGAGCAGTATGATAATGGAACCAGTGACCTAGGGAGGTCGTGGGCTCTCCCACACTAGAGGCCTTCAAGAGGCAGCTGGACAACCATCTGTCAGGGATGCTTTAGGGTGGATTCCTGCATTGAGCAGGGGGTTGGACTCGATGGCCTTGTAGGCCCCTTCCAACTCTACTATTCTATGATTCTATGATTCTATGTTGCTCCCCGCCTCGATCCAGAGGGAGAGGTAGGTAAGAAATATTTGTTGTTGTTGTTGTTGTTGTTGTTGGTAGTAGTAGTAGTAGTAGTAGTAGTAGTAGTAGTAGTATGGGCCCACTGACACCATATATGACTTTCATACCGCTATATCTTGCTTGGTGTGGCTCCTGCCTTCATACCGCTTTCATAGTGCAATATCCTGCTTGGTGTAGATTAGACCTCTGTGTCCTCTTTTATTCTTTTTTGTTCTGGCAAAGCTTATATTGTTATCCTGTCCTGATGCTTTCTCCCTGGAGCAGCTGGAATGCTTCTGAACATTCTGTGCCACCACACCAGCTCAGTCCATGGTTGTCAAGAGATTTTAATGCCACAAATGTAGTACAACAAAGAATCTGAGCGCAGGGGTGGGGGAAGGCAGCATTGATGAACCAAATGTGCTCCTTTGAGGGACCCCCACCCCCACCCGAAACGAAGAACTGGTTCACGCGTCTTGTGCCCTTCGTGGATAAAGCAGAAAGCTGATGGCGAGCCAAGGTCATTGAGAAATCGAGGTCAAACGCAGAAAGGGGGAGTTGTGCCCTGCTCTATATCGTGGCTTTATTAGAAAAGGCCACCATCTCGTCGTCATGTGGAATCTCGTCAAAGCTGCCCGTTCTCAAGAGAAAAAGAAGAGAGAGATTTCTTTACATCTGCAAGCAATTTGCCGGTACGCAGAGCGTGATGTTTATAAAAGGCCAGAAATCTGGTGCTGAGCTATTTGAAGGAGGGGAGAGAGAAAGGAAGAGGGACTAGCAACACTTTTGAACCTAATTGAAAACTTCAGAGGCACCAATTACGGCGTTTTGCCCATTCCGCTTGCAGTCCTTCCATTAAAATGCACTCAACTGTCACAGAAGTGGAGAAGGATGCATAGTTCAGAGAACAGATCTTTGCAAGAGAGGTTCACGAAGAAAACTTGAACCCTTTAGCTCGGCACATTCTCCACCGACGGGCAGATGCTCTCCGGGATTTCAGGCGGTAGTCCAACCCAAAAGAACTTCGGCTATTGAATGGTACGGAGATGTAATAAAACAAACTCATAAATAAACGCAACTGGAGGGCAGGCTGGGCGATGCCATAGATTCCACTTTATTTCATGGGGAACCAATTGCACAGAGCTGTGATGAAATCCCCAAGCCAAGGTTCCAACTTTTAATAACCACCGAGGAATTAGCGTCCGTTGGAGGAGCCTTGTAGCGTTTATTTTTAGGTGTGAATCTAACAGAACCAGATGCAAACGGGATGGGCGAACTCAAGCGTCGAATGGCGTAGCAAAAAAGACTGTGCAAGTTACTAGACCACAAATATTAGCCCCGCTCGTTACAGTAGATGTCAGTCCGATATTAACAGGGCATGCAACACTCTCTCCTGTGTTCACCAAACGCACAAGAGGAATTGAGAGGCTGCTGTGCTTGCACCTTGGATAGATCCTTTAGAGTTCTGACTGGTGCTAACAGAAACCCGCAGCGGATTCTCCGCCCCACTGACATCGGCACCACCAGCCTCCACTGAAAACGCCTGTCGCAATTATTATTATTATTATTATTATTATTATTATTATTATTATTATTATTATTATTATTTACATTTGTATACTGCCCCATAGACGAAGCTCTCTAGGCGGTTTACGAAGATTAAAAGGACTGAACATTCAAAATCAATATACAAAATTTAAAAACAAAATCGTAAAAAAACCCCGCTCACATTTAAAAACGATTTTTAAACACTCAGCCAGGCCAAAGCTCGTTCTGGAGCCAATTAAAACTCAACACATGCTGTTAAATGCCTGGGAGAAAAAGAAAGTCTTAACCTGGCACCGAGAAGATAACAATGTTGGCACCAGGTGGGCCTCATTGACGAGATCGTTCCATAATTGGGGGGCCACCACAGGAAAGGCTCTCTCCCTTGTTGCCGTCCTCTGACACACCCTGTCATCTGTGTATGCAGATGCAGTGGGAATCGGCCTCAAGTGCATACGAACGTCCATGCAAGCAGGGATCCTGGGCAGAACACGATCCTTTCATGTGTTACAGATTACATCATAGGGCCTGTGTGGAGGTGTAGGCCATGTTTTGCGTATATGTTACCCTCGGGCAGGGCTCCTCCTGTGTTCTTTGAATGCATGTGAGGATATGTGTGAATCTCTCCCTACTGACAGCCTGTAACGAAAAGAGAAGAGGCCACCTATTTATAGCAGGTTCCATCCATGGTCGTTTGGAGGGAATTCTCAGCTCGCCAGAGGTGAGTAGTTTTTTTTTTTTTTTTAACAAGTCTAGCACAGAGTTAGGTACATGGGAAAGGATAGTTTTATACATGCCCCCATGGCAATCAACCTGCCTGGTTAATTGCCATGGGTGCATGTATAGGATTAACCGGGCGTTGTCATAAACACCTGCCGGGTGACCA
Organism: Elgaria multicarinata webbii; assembly: GCF_023053635.1. Lineage (NCBI taxonomy): Eukaryota > Metazoa > Chordata > Lepidosauria > Squamata > Anguidae > Elgaria > Elgaria multicarinata. The sequence goes on from NC_086190.1 coordinate 5,412,303, forward strand.
GGTGCAAAGGATTACAAACACGCTGCAATCCTACCCTCGAGTTCGGCCAGCTGGATGAAGATGGGATTACTACTTTACACCGCCGTAAATCCAAGCTATGCAAGCAAGGCTTGAAGGCAAGTTCCCTGGCGTGCGGTTGTGTTGAGCGAGACGGGCCAACAGTGTTGACTCACCATACGGCTGCTTCTTATCGTCTTATAATAGGAAAACTCACGTTATGTTCACAACAACCCTGTGAGGACGGTTAGGCTGGGAGGGTGTGATCCAATTAGAGCATGTGATCCATGACAAGCTGAAGATTTGAACTTGCTGTCCTGGTCTAGTCTGGTACTCTAACTGACCCTTCCCTAACCTTAGGGTGACCATGTGGAAAGGAGGACCGGGCTCCTGTATCTTTAACAGTTGCATAGAAAAGGGAATTTCAGCAGGCGTCATTTGTATGCATGCAGCACCTGGTGAAATTCCCTCTTCATCACAACAGTTAAAGCTGCCCTCTTTTGTATCTGGTCATGCTAAGCAGGGCTCCTGCAGCTTTAACTGTTGCGATGAAGAGGGAATTTCACCAGGTGCTGCACGCATACAAATAACGCCTGCTGAAATGCCCTTTTCTATGCAACTGTTAAAGATACAGGAGCCCTGTCCTCCTTTCCATATGGTCACCCTACCCAACCTGGTTCCTTCCAGATGTTGTAGGCCAACACAGCTGGAGACTGCCATATTAGGGAAGATGGGAATAGGAAGTTTCTGGGGTGTGTGTGTGGCCACCTTAGCCAAAATCAGGGATGGGCCTCTAAATATAGGGTGACCATATGAAAAGGAGGATAGGGCTCCTGCAGCTTTAACTGTTGTGATGAAGAGGGAATTTCTGCAGGTGTCATTTGTATATATGGAGAACCTGGTGAAATTCCCTCTTCATCAGAACAGTTAAAGCTGCAGGTGCCCTGCCCTCTTTTAAATAGCTCCTGCACCTTTAACTGTTGTGAGGGAGAGGGAATTCCCCCAGGTTCCCCATATATTTATTTATTTATTTATTTATTTATTTATTTATTACATTTCTATACCGCCCAATAGCCAGAGCTCATATATACAAATGGCCCCTGCTGAAATTCCCTTTTCTATGCAACTGTTAAAGATACAGGAGCCCTGTCCTCCTTTTCATATGGTCACCCTACTAAAGATGTTGTTGGACTACAATTACCATGATACCCCCCCTACTGGCATAGCCAATGGTCAGGGATGATGGGTGCTGTGGTCGAGAAAATTCTGGTGGACCCTGGCCTGACTCCTATGCTTTCCTGGGGCAAAGTCCTGCTTCTCCGAAATTTAAGACGACAACATAGCTCCCATCAGTAAATAAAGGGTTTAAAAACCCCTTCTTCCTGCAGTTTACAGTCTACCCCCCTGGCCTGCTCCCCGGCTGCTATTTAAGAAGAAAAATCCAGCAGCTGAGCCCATGCTCCGAGTTCAAGGTAAGAGCTTTAAGGCAACTCTGGACTCATCAGCATTTCGAAGGAATGCATCTGAGCCCGAAAAATAAAACAATGAAAGTAAACAACCAGGAGTCTATGATTAGTTGCTCGAGCTCCGAAGCGATGCCGTGATTGAAAAGGTCTGACAAGGTTAATTGTTGGGGAAAAAACCAGCTCCAGGTATTTTTGCAAAGTACCGAGGGAGCAAAATAACAAGTGGAGATAATTAAGGAAGCAAAGGAGAACCCTGTCCACCTCTCGTAGGAGCTGAGAAGGTTAGCAATGGCGAGGAAGGAAGGGTCTCTTTCATAAAAGGATTATGAAGGGTCCATTGGTGGAAGGGTTTGGGAGCTTTTCGTAAGGTCGCCGGAGAAATCTGCAATGGGTTCAAATGACTCTGGATTTAAATGAATCCAATCTGTGGATTCCATAGTGCGCTGGCTTTTTCCAAATTGTGTGGATTCCATGGACTTGCGGACCAATTTTTTTTTTAAAAAAAAAACTTTGGGGAAATGTGCGCAGATGCGCCTTTGCGCAGGTGAGCATAGCGCAAAGGCGCTTTCGTAACCACGAACGAAATGCTCGTACATCCTGAAAAACAACTCCTATCCATGAGCAGACAATGGAATGAAAGATGCCAGATAATCCGTGAAACACAGAGAAAATGGATTTCACAAAAATCAGCGCATGGCTAGCTTTTCCTGAGAGCGAGTGACATAGAATCATAGAATAGACCACTTCTGTTTGTCCCCGGTTCAATGCCTGGCCATCTCTAATTAGAAAGATCTCAGGTAGCGGGGGATGAGAAAGGCCGACATCAGAAGACCTGGAAGAATTGCTACAAGTCGGAGTGAGCAATGCAAGGCCAGAAGGAGTAGTATTTGGCATTTTCCGGTGTTCCTATATCTGGGTCACAGTTGCGTCAGTGTGCCAGTTGCTTACACTGATGCTGGGACAGCAAGAACCCTGAAGGAGCTCTCCAATGGGAGAAACACTTTGGGGAGCCTCCTTCAGAGTTCTGACTGGTTCTGGCTAAAACCCAGAGTGGATTCACCGCCCCACTGACATCAGAGCCACCAGCCTCCACTGGTTAGAGAGCAGCCTTCCTTCGTGTAGCACGAAACCCTCCAAAGCTTTCGTGCTACATCGCTTGCAGCATTATTGACCATTGGCCCTGATGGCTGTGGCTGATGGGAATTGAAGTCCAAGACACCTGGAGGGCTCCAGGTTGGAGGAATTTTCACTTAGAGTATTGGACCGGGAGACCCAGGTTCAAATCCCAGCAAGCCCCGAAGTTCTCATTGGATCACACCCTCTCAGCCGCACCAAACTGGAGCGTGTTCAGAGGAGGGCAACGAGGATGATCAGGGGCCTGGAAACAAAGCCCTATGAGGAGAGACTGAAAGGATTGGGCGTGTTTAGCCTGGAGAAGAGAAGGACGAGGGGAGACCTGAGAGCACTCTTCAAATACTTAAAAGGTTGTCACACAGAGGAGGGCCAGGATCTCTTCTCGATCCTCCCAGAGTGCAGGACACGGAATCATGGGCTCAAGTTAAAGGAAGCCAGATTCCGGCTGGACATCAGAAAAAACTTCCTGACTGTTAGAGCAGTACGACAATGGAACCAATTACCTAGGGAGGTTGTGGGCTCTCCCACACTAGAGGCATTCAAGAGGCAGCTGGACAAGAATCCGTCAGGGATGCTTTAGGGTGGATTCCTGCATTGAGCAGGGGGTTGGACTCGATGGCCTTGTAGGCCCCTTCCAACTCTACTGTTCCATGATTCTATGATTCTATGACCTTGGCCTTCTTGGAGCGAAGACAGGGTAAAAACGGATCCATTGATTAACTGACTGATTGCATCCAGAAGGTCTCAGTGCAGTTCTCAAAATAAAGCTTTAAACTACACAATATGAAAATGATGGGCCTGTTCAGACAACACGCTAAGCCACGGTTAGGCCGCTAACCCTTCTGCATCAAAAGTGAGCACGTTTAAATTGCGGTTATGTAGCCACCATGGTTCAGGAATGGTTCACACCAGATGCTAAGTCATGGTTCACAGGACACGCTACGCCCCGGTGTTTAGCTCAAAACGCTTAACCCCCATGGCTTAACGTGTCATCCGAACAGGGTCATAATGCTAAAATCTAAAAAAGAAAAGAAAAGAAAAGAAGAGAGTTAAGAACCAGAGCAGAAAGAAAACCAAAACTGGTTATAAAAGTATAATCTAGAAATGTCGAAATACATTTCCGGGAGAGTGGCAGCTCGTAAAAGAGTGAGTTGCAAAGGACGAGCGAAGTTCACCCTCTCTTTTTAATTGAGCAGTAGGTTTTCAGCCCAAACAAGCAAACAAGCAAACTGTACACTAAAAATGGACCACTTATCACAAGAGGTCGGCGAGAGATAACTGACCTCCTATAACCGGAGGCACAACCAGGTCCGCTTAAGCTATTCAGCCAGGAAAGAGTTTCGCTCGGCCGGTTCACAGCACAGCAAGGATCAGATAATTTGTTCCTTTTGCCTCAGCTATCCAACCACCTCTGACTAATCTGTCCGGAGGGGAGGAAAATGACAGAGACTAATAATGAGACAAGTTTGTACCTAATTCAAAGCGAAGGGAAAAAAACTAGAGGAGATATAATCTGAGCGGCCTTAACGACAGGTGTAAAACTTCCCCAGTTTTCATCGGTGCCCTCCGAATGTCACTACAGTTCCCATCAGCCTGAGCCAGCAGGGCCAAAGGGCAGGGATGATGGAGACTCTAATCCAGAAAGAACCAGGTTGAGTAGAACTTATATATCTATCTAGATATACTATATATACACACATATCCCAACCTGGTGCACTCCAGATGTTTCATTTTAGATCACTAAAATGGCCAAGATGCCTTGCGAACTCATGATAAAAGAGCCATAATGAAAATGAAAGACAGACGCCCTTTGAAAACAGATAAAAACGATCCACCGAGGCCGCCACACACATGGCAATGGAAACCATCTCGGCCGGGAAATATCTGTAATTACAAGAAATGTGGGCAAACAGGTTTCTAAAAGACAGCGGAGAAGGACAAGGGGGTTACACAAATTCACGGCAGCTCAGGCTTAGCAATGGCCGTTAGCCATGGTGGTGGAATAGAACCTCCATGGTTAGGGAGTGTAGCTCTCAATACAAGATGTTAGTGGGCGAGTACCATGGGAAGACTGTTTCCTTTATGCCATCTTGATGGTTTCATAGAATCATAGAATGGTAGAGTTGGAAGGGGCCCATAAGGCCATCGAGTCCAACCCCCTGCTCAATGCAGGAATCCACCCTAAAGCATCCCTGACAGATGGTTGTCCAGCTGCCTCTTGAATGGCTCTAGTGTGGGAGAGCCCACCACCTCTCTAGGTAACTGGTTCCATTGTCGTACTGCTCTAACAGTCAGGAAGTTTTTCCTGATGTTCAGCTGGAATCTGGCTTCCTGTCACTTGATCCATTTCCTGCACTCTGGGAGGATCGAGAGGAGATCCTGGCCCTCCTCTGTGTGACGACCTTTTAAGTATTTAAAGAGTGCTCTCATGTCTCCCCTCAATCTTCTCTTCTCCAGGCTAAACAGGCCCAGTTCTTTCAGTCTCTCCTTGTAGGGCTTTGTTTCCAGACTCCTGATCATCCTCGTTGATCTGGATGTGATGTTGAAGCCAAGGAAGATGGAAGATTTGTTGGGTGCTAGATGGGGTAGAAATGGCTGATTCACAAATAGATGGATTGCAACCCCCCTTCCTCCACTAGCCGAAGGAGAGAGAAGGTTGCTAAGGCTGTATATAGCATTAGCAAAGCTTCCAGGAACTCCCATGCAGGAATCCACCCTACAGCATCCCTGATAGATGGTTGTCCAGCTGCCTCTAGTGTGGGAGAGCCCACAACCTCCCTACGTAACTGGTTCCTTTGTCGTACTGCTCTAACAGTCAGAAAGTTTACCTGGGGGGGGGGAGTGTCTGACCAGCTACTGTTGGACATAGGATGCTGAGCTAGATGGATCCAGCAGGGCTGTTATTATGTCCCCAGAGAATCTCCCTGGGGAAGGAATTCTAAGATCAAGGGGCCACCACTGAATAGGACTTCTCTCCAGTAAGCACCTGATCTCCACTGGAGGAGACAGCCAGTGGTTTAGCTAGGGTGTTTTAGGCCCTGTGGATGGTGATGTGCATTATTCCACTTATTTCAAAATGGGGCAAGCCAACCTTGATGTGTGTGGGGTCTTTCTTGCTAATTCTGGGATGTGGAGCCCGGGACTAGAGATACCTGAACAAGGCCCTCAGGAGGTGATCTAAATTGGCGGGCTGGTGTGTGTGGGAGGACACGATCTTCTAGATACCTTGGTCCCACTGGAGGCTGGTGGCTCCGAGGTGAGTGGGGCAGTGGATCCACTCCAGGTTTCAGTCAGAACCAATCAGAACGCTAAAGGAACTATCCACGGTGCAGAAGCATCTTGGACAGCTGCTTTAGCATTCTGACTGAAACCCGGTGTGGATTCATCTAGGGATCTCACTAATTAATTAATTAATTAAATTGATATGTTGCTTCCTGCTGCCAAAGCAGTCCTGAAGCGACTTATATAAGAAAAGATTCCAACTCTCCGTGTAAGTAATATAATGAAGAAGATAAAGTCAATACAACCCATAATCGGTATAACACAACAATACAAATATCAATAGGTGCCATAAAAACGTAATAGAAAAGGAATATGGATTATAAATTTGCTCCATTGAGTTTAGCATATTTTCCAATTCGCAATGACTTGTCCCAAGCATGGACCTAATGCAATATATGGTCAGAAACCTGCACATTTCTGAGACTGTGTTGTGTTTCGCTTAACAAAACAAATGCCTTCCGACAACCCACCCACGTTGAGAAAATGCACAAAGGAAAACACACATATATTTCCAAAATGCGCACAAAGATGCTTTAGTCAGTGGGTGCACGGGACCAAATGCATACATTTGAAAACGTGCACCAAAATGCGTACATTAAAACGAGGGAGGTATGAAGATGCCTACAGATTATTTTTTTTAAAAGTAATAATCGCAAACTAATGTGGAAATGGCACGGGATGAGCTTCACGTTTAAAAGCTGACAAGATCCATCCATCCTGACTCCCATCATTCCTGACTCTGAGTCATGGTGGCTGAGGCTGATAGGAGGTGGAGTCCATGACATTTGGTGGGGCAGCACTTTCCCACTCCTGGTTTGGGACTTTATAAGTAAAACATCGGAACTTCATTCAGAAACTAACTGGCAACACGGTCTAGATCTTCTGGTGCTGAAGAAACGCTTTCCAAGGCAAAACAGTCAGCTTGTTACCTCGATCTAAAAGCGCAAGCCGGGAAAAAAATGTGATTCAAATCTCGTCTCAGCTTCTGGACGCCTGGGACACGCCCTTCAGACTCCATTTCTCGTCTGCAACATGGAGATAAAAAATACTGACCTACTTTACAGGGCTGTCGTGAGGATTACGAGGTCATGAAAAGGACTAGGAGTGCTTGTGATGCTAAAGATTATTATGCTGGAGAGCCGGGGAGATACCATGCTTATCGGGTTTTTCAGACGTGACTTTGAATCTCCACTCAGCCATTATGTTCACCTGCCAGTTGTTATCTTACAGCCTAACCTACATTACAGGGTTGTTGTGAGGGTAAAATGTGTGTTGCCGGGAGAGTAACTTGGAGGAAGGGTGGAAATGTTATTGATAAATGTTATTGTTATAAGTACAGCTTAAGAATGATTTCTCACTTTGAATCAAACAATCTGTTTAGACTACAGTCGTACACGTACCCCCGATTCGCTTCGGAGGCTGATTCGAGGTTTCTAAATTTGCCCCGATTCGAGTCAGGATGATTCGGGCCGAGGCTGACCTGCTTCGGATCTGGATCTGAAGCGAGCTCCAAACACCCAAAGTGGGTTGGGCGTTGGGGGTTCCCAGGTGTGAGGCCAACCGGGATTCCATTGGACTCCCCCCTCCCAGCTCATCCCCCCAAACCCAGAGCCACTGCCCCTGCCTGCCCATGGGACTTACCCAAGCCCCCTGGTAGCTACCCATCCTTGATGAGACCCACCATTGTCAGTGAAGATGGGAACTCTGATGTTTCCTAAATCGAAGGTCTCAAACTACGGTGGCTGTAAAGGGGCATTTCTGAAAATTTGGGGTTCGGGGCTGAAGTAATGCAAAGCCCTAGTTTAGACACACTAGGCACCCCCAGAGGAATGGTACTTGCAATTATAAAGATAATCCATCGTATGTTCCCACACCCACGACAAAGCAACGGTGCCGAATTTAGGTACCCTCTGACATATTATGGACAGAAAATAACAACTGTGCTAAACAGGAATTGTCGGGAGTGCCTGGATTTATCAGGAATTTATCGGCGTATTTCCCCCCCAATAGTTTCACTGTCTAGCCATGCAAATTCCACGTTTTCGTGTCAACATTCCTAGCCTATTCCAGCCAAATGCACGTTTGCCTGGTCCCTATGTTCCGAGCACAAAGTCCAACATTTGGTGGTTAAATTGTAACTTCACTTGAGTATGTGAGGAGTTCGGGAGAAAAATGTGTTTCAATTATTCCCCCCACCCCATTAATATAATAAGTTGCAGAGCGCTCAGTGAATAGAGAAAAATCTCTATTGATTTAGAACAGCTTGTGTTTGGGTGCATAGTTTTAGGTGTGGAAAAGAGGGGGAAAGCACCACGAATCAACTGCAAAAATAGAGAGACACTCTGGCGCTGGTAACAATTCTTAGCTTTAATAGTTTCTTCAATAGACTCCTTCACATAGTCAAAGTATGGAACTCGCTACCGCATAGGGTGACCCTATGAAAAGGAGGACCGGGCTCCTCTTTCTTTAACAGTTGCATAGAAAAGGGAATTTCAGCAGGGGTCATTTCTGTGCATGCAGCACCTTGTGAAATCCCCTCTTCATCACAACAGTTAAAGCTGCAGGAGCTATACTAGAGTGACAAGATTTAAAAGAGGGCAGGGCTCCTGCAGCTTTAACTGTTGTGATGAAGAGGAAATTTCACCAGGTTCCCCATATATACAAATGACACCTGCTTAAGGTGACAATATGAAAAGGAGGGCAAGGCTCTGTATCTTTAACAGCAGCATAGAAAAGGGAATTTCAGCAGGTGTCATTTCTGTGCATGCAGCACCTGGTGAAATCCCCTCTTCATCACAACAGTTAAAGGTGCAGGAGCTATGCTAGAGTGACCAGATTTAAAAGAGGGCAGCTTTAACTGTTGTGATGAAGAGGAAATTTCACCAGGTTCCCCATATATACAAATGACACCTGCAGAAATTCCTCTTTCAATACAACTGTTAACGATACAGGAGCCCTGTCCTCCTTTTCCTAGGGTCACCCTACTACCAAAAGATGTAGGGATGGCCACCAATTTGGATGGCTTTAAAAGGGGGTTGGACAAATTCCTGGAGGAGGAGGCTATCAATGGCAACTTGCCCTGGTGGTTATGTGCAACCTCCAGTATCAGAGGCAGTAAGCCTGTATACACCAGTTGCTGGGGAACATGGGTGGGAGGGTGCTGCTGCATTCATGTCCTGCTTGGGGGTTTCCTGTTGGCAGCTGGTTGGCCATGATGTAAACAGAATGGTGGACAAGATAGACTCTTGGTCTGATCCAGCAGGGCTCTTAATTCTTATGAGAAGTATATATATATATTTCTAACCACTTTCTCATTGCATCATTTTACACACCACTTACCCATGTTGCCTTTTTTCTCAGCTACAGAGTTCCAAACTTTGCAACCTTTCCTTGTAGAGGAGTTGCTTCGGTCCCCTATATATTTGAAGTGACTTGAAGTATCTTGGGTGACCCTATGAAAAGGAGGACCGGGCTCCTGTATCTTTAACAGTTGCATAGAAAAGGGAATTTCAGCAGGTGTCATTTGTATATATGGAGAACCTGGTGAAATTTCCTCTTCATCACCGCAGTTAAAGCTGCAGGAGCTATACTAGAGTGAGCAGATTTAAAAGAGGGCAGGGCACCTGCAGCTTTAAATGTTGTGATGAAGAGGGAATTCCCCCAGGTTCCCCATATATACAAATGACACCTGCTGAAATTCCCTTTTCAATACAAGTGTTAAAGATACAGGAGCCCTGTCCTCCTTTTCATATGGTCACCCTAAAATATCAGCACTTTGCTCATGTTCTACAGGTATGTTTTAGCTGCTTGCCCCACCTAATATGTTTCAGCAGGACTTGCACAGGGCTGCGTTTAGATCCCTGTTTAGTCAGGAACTTACTGGGTAGCCATTAGGAAAGCATTTACTGACAGCCTCTGTTTCCCCTGCCTGTGAAATGGGACTGTTAACATGGCTTTTGAGATGGATGAACTAATTAATGTAAACACAACTGGCATATATATTCTGTGTAACTCAAAAGCTTGCCAACTTCTGAGCTACTGTCACCCACAGTGCAGCAGATAAGGTTTCTCCCCCGCATCCCAAATAGAAGTATCATATCACTGATTTCAAAACAATTTGGTTGAAAGAAACTTACAAAGGTCCCATACAACTTTAAACTTTCTTTCGTCTAGCATTATGGAAGAATGAGCATTTTGTCCATGTAGCACAGACTGTACAAAGCTGGAAGGTGGAGGCTGGGCCCAGGAAGTAGCCCGTTCACACAAGCATGGACCTATGTACGCATACATTTGCGCTCTCGTGTGCGTGCATAGCAAAGGCACACACACCTCTCCCTCTTTTGCAGGCTTGCAAGTTTTGTCTTCCCAGCTTGGTCGGACGTTTGCAGAGCGAACACCTGTTGACCACCAAAAGCTCATATCTGGCCGACGTGGACCAGATATGGGGCGGGCCTAAATTATATAGAAAGATGCCTTCTCCTGACCTGGTTCACACAACATGGCAACCCATGGTGGTCATCACCCTTGCTTGTTACAGAGTGGCTTGCTGTGAATGTCAGAACCCGTCATGGTAGCTTCAGCATGGTTTGTTACCCATGCACAAGCCACTCTGAGAACCCATCACTTCTTGCTGGGTTGTTGGATCTGGTTTGCGGTGTGATGTGTGAACCCAGCGCAATGGCTTGTGCGTGGCTTGTGCGAAAAGGCTATAGAGTTGCTTGGCAAGAGCAGCTGAAAACCCTGATCGCTGTGCTGGCTAAGTCATGCTATTGCTAGCTGTATGTCAGGCTGGCAACATCTGCCTGGCTGATTCCTGTTCATGTTTCTGACCCTGCTTGCTTTGCACAAATGGAAGAATCACACAAACTGGGCAGCGATCGACTGTGAAATTTGTGCAATTTCCTCATTTGCGGAAATTTGCTCAAAAAGGGCAGCCGTTGACTGGCATTTGTGCTGATTTCCTCATTTTTAAAAAACCTTCTGGAATTGTATGCAAATTTAGTAGAAACTAAAGAAGCAGGGGAAAAAATCCAGATATCCAAAAAATGCATCCCTCTCATAGGCTAAAGCATGAAAATGCAAATTTTGTGGGGATTTGCACTTTTTAAAAAACAAAACAAAAACCTTTTATCACTTTTATTTAGCATTTTATTTTATTTTCAATATTTGTATGCCACACCACATCCAATCATTTCAGAGCAGTGAACAGCAGAATAAAATCAACCATGTTTTTGGAAGATTTATACCAGGGCGCATGAAAGAATGTGCATTCGTTAACACGAATTTGCACAGGAGTAGATTTGCGGTACTGTGAATTATTGCAAGTACAGCTACGTTCTCAGACAAACCCGCCCCCCACCCTTATTATTATTATTATTATTTATTTATATAGCACCATCAATGTACATGGTGCTGTACAGAGTAAAACAGTAAATAGCAAGACTCTGCCGCATAGGCTTACATTCTAATAAAATCATAGTAAAACAATAAGGAGGGGAAGAGAATGCAAACAGGCACAGGGTAGGGTAAAACTAACAGTATAAAGTCCGCACAACATCAAGTTTTAAAAGCTTTAGGAAAAAGAAAAGTTTTTAGTTGAGCTTTAAAAGCTGCGGTTGAACTTGTAGTTCTCAAATGTTCCGGAAGAGCGTTCCAGGTGTAAGGGGCAGCAGAAGAAAATGGACGGAGCCGAGCAAGGGAAGTAGAGGCCCTTGGGCAGGCGAGAAACATGGCATCAGAGGAGCGAAGAGCACGAGCGGGGCAATAGTGTGAGATGAGAGAGGAGAGAGAGGAAGGAGCTAGACCGTGAAAAGCTTTGAAGGTTAACAGGAGAAGTTTATATTGGATTCTGGAGTGAATTGGAAGCCAATGAAGAGATTTCAGGAGTGGAGTAACATGGTCAGAGTGGCGGGCCAAGAAGATGATCTTAGCAACAGAGTGGTGAACAGAAACCAACGGACTGATGTGAGAAGAAGGAAGGCCAGAGAGAAGAAGGTTGCAGTAGTCCAACTGAGAATTAACCAGTGCATGAACAAGCGTCTTGGCGGAAGAGACAGACAAAAATGATCGAATCCTGGCAATATTATACAGGAAAAATCGACAGGATTTAGCTACTGCCTCAATATGAGGAATAAAGGAGAGCGAGGAGTCCAATATAAAGCCAAGGCTACGAGCTTCCTTACCCCCAAGGAGATGGAGGACACAACAAACAGACACCTGACAATCCATGAAACACAAATTCCATACAGCTCAAATTCACTCTTAAAACGAAATAGTTGTGCCTCGAAAGCCATTGGTATACATGCCGGCAGCAGGCAGGAGGACCAAGGGGGAAATAAACCATGGCAGACTGAGGAATGCCTGATAGTTTTACAGCAGCAGCAGTCCATTGAATTGGTCATTGGTCCAACCAGTATTGTCGACACTGACTGGCAGAGGCTTTCCAAATTTGCAGGTAGGGCTGTTTGCTAGCCCTTATTGGATAGGCGGACCGTATGAAAAGGAGGACGGGGCTCCTGTATCTTTAACAATTGTACTGAAAAGGGAATTTCAGCAGGCATCATTTGTATATATGGGGAACCTGGTGAAATTCCCTCTTCATCACCACAGTTAAAGCTGCCCTCTTTTAAATCTAGTCACTCAAGTATAGCTCCTGCAGCTTTAACTGTGGTGATGAAGAGGGAGTTTCACCAGGTGCTGCATGCCTACAAATGACCCCTGCTGAAATTCCCTTTTCTATGCAACTGTTAAAGATACAGGAGCCCTGTCCTCCTTTTCATAGGGTCACCCCTATTACTGGAGAATCTGGGGGATTGAACCTGCCAACTTCTGTGCGCAAAGCATGGGTTTTCCCACTGAGCTACGGCGTTGAGCGCATCGGAATGACAGGCAGTGAGAAAACGTTGCACGCGGAAGTGGCAGCTGCTTTGGCTTGACCTAAACCACCCTCTGATGTCATCTGCTCTCAACATGTACCTGCTGGACTATGTTATTGCTGCTTTCCTGTTACTTCCCCGTTGGCGTGGGCCACACGGACCTGCACAGAACAAGAACGCACCACCCCAGCTGATACTTTTCCTAGCTTCATTGCCAGCTGCTCCCAATCCACTGAGCCAAAGCGCCTCCCCCCCCCCCCCGCAAACAGCAAAGATGCTGAGACAACCTGGAGGCCCGACACCAATTAAAACTCAGGCTATCATGGGGCTCCGCGTAATCAAAGCGGTTGACGAGGGGGAGATTCGTTAACAATTATCTCATGTGTGCAGCACTCATCTGCCTCGCCCAGGCTGTCAACTCCCGGCCATCTCCAGTGTGCAATCTTCCAAACCCATCGCTGTTTGGGGCTCAGCAACCGCACCTCCCTGAAGGCTATCATTTTGGAGACTTGGGCCAGGAACGGTTCCTCCTTCACTCCCCCACCTTCAATCCTGTGTGTGTGGGGAAACTGATCATGCCCTATAGCTCTTCAGTTTTTCCTGGTTCTACCAAAGGCCCGGCCTCTTTAGGCACCTCGCCGGGTTTCAAAGTGATTGGCAAAGGTTCCGGAGGCTGGCGACCTCCGTTGCCCACGCAGCCTCCTGTCCCTCATTGAGGTTTTTGTCACACATGCAGACGACAACCCCCCGCCCCCGGACTGCAAGGAACTCCATCCAATAATCGATTCCAGTCTCAGCACGCAATAATATCCCCAACAAAAGGAAAAGGCCTGAGACGGCTGGGCTGTTTCCAGACAGGTAAACGCAGCTGCAAACTCTTTCTACATACCAGGTTTGTTCTCTTCGCTCTCCGATTTCATGCTGGGGAGATCTGCGGGGCGAGGGAAGAAGGTTGGTTTGGAGGCCGGGAGAAGCTGTTCTCTGCTACTTATTCTTCCTTCCTTCCTTCCTTCCTTTCTTTTCCCCCTCTGTGTGTCTTTCTCTCTCCTTTTCCTTTTGACTCCTCCCTGTCCCAGCAGGAAGTACAGTTTGCACTACCTGAACGACTTGGAACCTGACCCGGTTACAGGCTGCTGAGCTTGTTGGCATGATCTCACGGCCGGGACGGAGGCGTGGCCGAGGGAGCTGGCTTACCTGCCTCCGATCGGAGCGCTGCAAGGTGCACCGAGGGATTGCTGGAGTGGACTCCACCGGAGGACGCAGCTGTTTGGCCGTCGACAAGGCAAGGGCAGGAAAGAGATGCCAAAACCCCACGCAGGTCATTATAGCAAAAAATAGGGAGCAGGAAGAGTGTGGGCGGAAGCTGTCCTTTGGGGAGAAGCCCACATTCCTTCCATAGCGCGATGCCACAGGGTGGAGACAGGCTGAAGCGCACACTTTGCGCATAGACAGACTGAGCTTCGCACCTGGGCATCTCGGGTCTGGGGAGAGCCCCTTTCCTGCCATCTCAAAGTCCTGCCGGCATAGGGGTGCGCAGCACATTTCAGGAGGGTGCGCACTCAGGGATATTTTTTTTTTAAAAAAAGGCGTTCATTGAATACTCAATCATAAAGGGCGTTATTTTATGTGTACCGCCCAGAGAGCTTTGGCTGTGGGGCGGTATATAAATGCAATAAATAAATAAAATAAAATATGTTTAGTCATTTATTTATTAAACACTTGAGACGCTGATGACCTACTTTGTGGTGACACTGGCCGAAGAAGGGGCTTACGAGGCGATATTAGCCTTTGGGGTCCCTTCTCCTGGCTTCTTTGAAGTGTGGTTCCTGGCAGAGAGCGTCCCAGCAGAGCGATTTCTTTTTGCTCCTACTGCCAGAAGCAATGGGGCGCTGTTGGGACCGTCCTCACTGCGTCTGGATCCTCCTCTGAATTCCTATGGAAAGCCCCCCCCCACGAAATTGATGCTTATTGCTTGAGACATTAGGGTGTGCCTGGGCTTGGGACCTCGATACTTGAGGGAGCGCCTCTCCTTACATATGCCTGCCCGAGACCTCAGATCTGTTGGAGGAGCCCTTCTCCGCATCCCACCAATGCAACATAGACGCTATGATGGGACAAGGGAGAGGGCCTTCTCTGCTGTGGCACCCCGACGGTGGAATGCCCTCCCCTTGGAGGCCTGATTGGCACCAACACTGGTTTCATGTCGACGCCAGGTAAAAACACGGCTTTTTAACACCTTTGATGGTTCAACTCACTGGCACACTGTTTTAACTGCTTTTAAATTATTGTTTTAACGTGGTTCATGGTTTAATTTGTTTTTAACTGTGCATATGTATTGTTTTATACTGTATGCTTTCATCTGTACGCCACTCTGAGATCTTAATGATATAGGGCGGGATATAAATGTTTTAAATAAATAATAAACCCCGGCACACCCCTTGCGCATCCCTTTGCCTGCTGGGGTTTTTCTGCTGGTCAGAACCGAGGAATGGTTAGCAGAAGGGAGGAACAGGTTCTCAGGATGCAAAGGATTTATTGATACAGAGCCCGACGTGTTTCAGCCTGTGTCCTTTCAAAGGCCTTCTTCCAGGGATTGTCAGAAGTTGTCTACAGATCAGAACAGAGGAATGGATTCCTTTTACTGAGACGGACCATTGGCCCATTTAGCTCAACATTGCGTGCACCAGCCTTCCTCAACCTGGTGTCCTCCAGAGGTCTTGGACTTCAACTCCCATCAGCCCCGGCTGGAATGGGCACTGGTCAGGAATGCTGGGAGTTGTAGTCCCGAACATCTGGAGGGTACCAGGTTGTGCAAGGCCAGCCTACACCAACTGGCAGCGAAGGCTCTTCAGGGCTTCAGGTGGGCTTTCCCTGCCAGCTCTACCTGGAGATGCCGGGATTGGAACCCGGGACCTTCTATGTGCAAAGCAGGGGCTCCGCCCCTGAGCGACACCTTTCCCCTCCAAGTGGAAATCATTTGGTTTATTCCAAATTTAGATGCCTCCTTTCCAGAAATGTCTCCAAGGTGGTGCACACAACAGTTGAAAGCTAATAATACATAAATCATAAAAGCAATAAAACGCAGTTGAAACAACATTGAAAGCAGTGTGAATTTTCTATCATGGGAATGCAGGAAGCTGCCTTACACTGAATCAGACCATTGGTTCACCTCGGGCAGTATTGTCTATGCTGATTGGCTGAGGGTTCTCCAGGGGTCCAGGCAGGGTTCCTTTCCTGCTTTGAGATAGAATTTATGTTCCTTTCCTCCTACAGCCAGTAAAGGCTGGTGGCTCCGACGGCAGTGGGGTGGCAAATCCGCTCCGGGTTTCAGTCCAAGCCAGACAGAACTCTAAAGGAGCTCCCCAAGGTGCGGAAATTCTGACTGGTTCGGACTGAAACCTGGAATGGATTCAACACTCCGCCAACATCAACAGCTTCGTTGGAGTTCTGACTGAAACCCGGAGCGGATTCGATGCCCCACTGACATCGAAGCCACCAGCCTCCACTGCTACAGCAGTCTCAGACAGCCACACGAGCCAAGGTGTCAAAGACCACCCTGGTTTGCACCCCATTGAGGCGACCTCCAACTGGCACTGCCATGCCACACACTAGCCTGCTGGCAAGTGAGCAACAACGGACAGCGCATGGCAAGAAGCAGGGAGGGCGGCGGGGATTTAAAAACAAAAAGCTCTTTTTCTGAATACTTCTACGAAGGCACAGAGCGACATTGTTTGGAAACAGCAGGTTCCGTTCCAATAGTCACTTATTACATTTATATCCTGCCTCGTTTCTTCTCGCGAGGAACCCAAGGCGGGACCCTCCTCCTCTCCACTTTATCCCAACAACCACCCTGCGAGGTGGATTGTAAGCCAAGAACTGAACCCAATTGTTTCTTACGACGTGCCTTGTACGAACGGGCTGCATCAACGCTTGTGTGAATGGAGGCCTCAACGTGGTGCTCCTTCACATTGGGGCCGTAGCTAGACCTAAGGTTTATCCCAGGATTGTCCTGGGGTCAAACCTGTTCATCTAAGTGCCACACAGGGCACCCAGCGCTCAGGCAGGGGCGAACCCGGGATGATCCTGGGTTAAACCTTAGGTCTAGCTACGGCCTGGGTCTGTTCAGACAACACACCAAGCCATGGTTAGGCCGCAAACACTTTTGCAGCAACTGGCGAGCGTGTTTAAACTGTGGCTATGAAGCCACCATGGTTAGGAATGGTTCACATAATGTTTAGCTTGAAATACTTAAATATCATGGCTTAGCACGTCATCTGAACAGGGTCATTGTGGTTTATTAAGCCAAGATTCTTGCCTTATTGTTAGGTGCGAACACAGCATGATGCAGCTTTCAAATCCTTCCGTGAGTTTGCACGTTTACTCATCGTGTATGTTACCAGTGAGCATGTGGCCATGCTCTGAGGTTTCAGACAGGAGTCCTTCCTAGCCGTACTGGTAGATGTTGGGGACTTAACATGGAACCTTTGGCATTGACACATGTATTCTCACTTCGAGCTATGGCCCTTTTTCCTAGGGCTGTGCTTCGCTTCTCTTAGGATCGGAGAAGCAGAAGCGGATCGGGGTGCTTCACCTCCTCTCAAGGCGGAGGCGAAGAGGGTCGGGGGGGCAGCGGAGCGTCGCGGATTGGATCAAGATGAAGGCGGATCCTTTGCCTCGATCCGGAGCTCCACAAAAAAGGTAAGGGGGCCTTACTTGGCGCTGCTGCCGCCTGTGCGGCGACGGCGGCAGAGCCAGGTAAGGGGGCAAGGGGGGGGGGTCTTACCTGGTCCGTTGCGGCCCGTTGCTGGCTTCACTAGAGCCCGCGGCCTACAGTTCCGGGTTGAGCTGCGGGCTCTAGTGAAGCTGGCAACGGGCTGCGACGGACCAGGTAAGTGGTGTGCACAAGGGGTGGTTACCTGGCCCTGCCACCACCACCCGTGCGGCAATGCCGGCAGAGCCAGGTAAGGGGGCAAGGGGGAGGGGGGTCTTACCTGCATCCAGCAGCGGTCCGTCAGCGGCTTCAACTGAGCCCAAGGACTCAAACAGGCCTGGTCTTCCTGTTTGAGTCTTTGGGCTCGGTTGAAGCAGCCGCCGGACCGCGGATGGACGCAGGTAAGGGGGGCCTTACCTGGAGCCAGCGTTGCCGCCACTGCAGAGCTCTGATTCTGATCCGGAGCCCCTTAGCGAAGTGAAGCGGCCCGCTGGCAGATCGGTGCGGAGAGGACACGATCCGAAAGTTGCGGATCGGGATCTGAAGCGGATCGGGGGGGGTCCGTGCACAGCCCTACTTGTCCCCAAAGGAACAATGCAGAATAGCTAACTTATTGGGACCACTTCACAAACAGCATCAGGTAATTTCCAGCGAGACATCTGAATGATGTAGAACCAAGGTGAGCCAACCCCGCGCCCTCCAGATGTTTTGGACTACAACTCCCATAACCTTTGACCATTGGCTGGGGCAGATGGGAGTTATAGTCCAAAACCATGCGCAGAGCTGCAGGCTGCCTTACCCCTGGTGAGCAATTTCAGAAGCATTCCTCTGGTGGACACATCTTGTGAAGGCTTTAGCCTCCCCAAATAAACGTGTCTTGCTAGAAAGTTGGGATTTAGCTTGACAGAGGATATCAGTTTGCTCTTTATGAAACCCCCCTGGAACTGTCAGACAATAACCATCAAGGTAAGCAATGCTAATGAAGTCTGGAGTCAAACTAGTGCCCTCAAACTGAACGGCACAGCTCTGCATGGCTAATCCCTTAAGCCAAGCAGTTTGCTAAGACTTCAAAATCTTTCAGTCTTCGTCCCGGATTCATGTAAGCACAGAACTGGAAACGGAACGAACGAAGGGAATGCATTTCCAGGCGTCTTGAGGGCCAAATGACACGGGACCCTTTCTCAAATAGCCAGTGTGCTCTCTTTCAAGTGGGATCGGGACCAGGGCTGGCCCTACCATAAGTCAGAGGGAGGTACCTGCTTCAGGCAGCATATACTGGGAGGTTGGAGGACAGCAAGGGGTTGGAGGAGAGAGCTGTGAGCCGTGCGGTCTGTCTGACAACCCCTACACTGCCTTCAGGTGCAGTGGAGGGTTTATTTATTAATTTATTGCATTTTTCCTCTCTAAGGAACCCAATCCTCCTCCTCTCCATTTTATCTTCACAGCAACAACCCTGTGAGGTTGATTGGGCTGGGAGTCTGTAAGAGCTTCCATGGCTGACTGGGGACTAGAACCCAGATCTCCCAACTCTAGGGTGACCAATTTGGAAAGGAGGACAGCGCTCCTGTATCTTTAACAGTTGTATTGAAAACGGGAATTTCAGCAGGTGTCATTCGTATGCATGCAGCACCTGGTGAAATTCCCTCTTCGTCGCGACAGGTAAAACTGCAGGAGCTGTACTAGAGTGACTATATACAAAAGAGGGCAGGGCTCCTGCAGCTTTCACTGTTGTGATGAAGAGGGAATTTCACCAGTTGCTTCATGCATTCGAATGACACCTGCTGAAATTCCCGTTTTCAATACAACAGTTAAAGATACAAGAGCCCTGCCCTCCTTTCCATAGGTTCACCCTAGAGTTGGGAGATCCGGGTTGTATATAGGCTGGTATTATTGGCATTTCTCAAGTTGTGTCTACACTGCAAGCATCTCTCCACGGTCTCAGACACAGGTCATTCCCAATCCTACGTACCTCGAGATGCAGGAGGTTAAACCAGGGACCTTTTAAAGGTAAGGGCACAATCCTATAAAATGTGCTGCCCCCCAACCCCGAACCTGGAGTCACCCTTGGAATGAGGACTGCGCATCTCAGATCCAGCCCACAGGCAAAACTCTTGCATCGCTTCGAACACAGCCCTTCCCAGTGGCGTTCATTTGCATATTTGGGGGGAGCCGTCTGAATTTGGTAATCAAGGAATGCCCCTCTGTGCGTGAACTCTGTGCGCCTTCTTTCAAGTAAAGGCGTCCTGAGCGGTTGGTGCTGGCAGGAAGAATTTTGCCTGCAGTGATGCATTGATGTTCCTAACGGTTGTTTTATTGCATTTAGCGGTTTGAGGGTCGTTTGCTGCTGTTGGGATACGGAGAGAATTTGTTCACCGTACAGCAGTGAGGCTGCCAAACTAGTAGGGGAAGGGATACGGTTTGGGGGCTCAAAGAGGAGGGTTTCAAAATCTCACAGGACTCCTGCCGATGTCACAAGGGGCTTCCACGGCACCAAGTGGTCTGAAACAGTCACAAATACCTTTCTGGAAAATCGCTTTCTTAACTCAGCCTGACCCAGAATACAGCTTGCTGGGGTTTGCCCGTCACTGCTCCCTTGCATTGTGGGAAGATGGTCTCCACATGCGAGGACCAAGCAAGCAAAAACTGCTCCCCAGTGGCAAAATGCTTGTTGGTGTGGACGATTTCCAAAATATCCCTTTGAACTGGTGGTGTGCTGGATTCCATTTTGGGGAAGTTCTGAGCAGGCACATTCCCGTGGTGGGCAAAGCTGAGGGCTAAAGGAGTGGCAGGGAAAAGTGGGCAGGGCCATCTGAAAACCCTGGAGGGCCAGGCGGAGTTCCCAGGCCCTTTGCCTCAGGTCATCCTTGTTTTAAAAGCTCCGTGACAAGGCGGTGAACAGTTCGCAGAGCCCTTAAAGAAACAGGTGCTACTTCCAGGTTAGGAAATAGGAAGCAGGTTGTCACCATTGGGACCCATAGGAATAGGGTGACCATATCAAAAGGAGGACTGGGCTCCTGTATCTTTAACAGTTGCATAGAAAAGGGAATTTCAGCAGGGGTCATTTGTATATATATGGAGAACATGGTGACATTCCCTCTTCATCACCACAGTTAAAGGTGCAGGAGCTATAGTAGAGTGACCAGATATAAAAGAGGGCAGGGCACCTGCAGCTTTAACTGTTCTGATGAAGAGGAAATTTCACCAGGTTCTCTATATATACAAATGACACCTGCAGAAATTCCCTTTTCAATACAACTGTTAAAGATACAGGAGCCCTGTCCTCCTTTTCATAGGGTCACCCTACATAGCAATGCCTCTGCCAGAGAATATTCCAGAGAATATTGAGGGGAGACATGAGAGCACTCTTCAAATACTTAGAAGGTTGTCACACAGAGGAAGGCCAGGATCTCTTCTCAATCATCCCAGAGTGCAGGACATGGAATAATAGGCTCAAGTTACAGGAAGCCAGATTCCGGCTGGACATCAGGAAAAACGTCCTGACTGTTAGAGCGGTATGACAATGAAACCAGTTACCTAGGGAGGTTGTGGGCTCTCCCACACTAGAGGCCTCCAAGAGGCAGCTGGACAACCATCTGTCAGGTATGCTTTAGGGTGGATTCCTGAATTGAGCAGTGGGTTGGACTTGATGGCCTTAGAGGCCCCTTCCAACTCTACTATTCTATGTTTCTATGAGTCTATGTCCCAGTGAGGCCACCTGGTGGACCAGATGTCAGCATGAACACCTTGGGGCATGAGTTACTTTCTTCACGTGCTTCCAGGGATATACTGTATGCAAGAACTAGAGCCATAATATGCTTTCAACGGCATGTGTACAATGCGGTTATCATCACTTAGAACTCGGAAGCCTTCCAAGAACAAGGGCTCTCAGTTGTTTGCGACGCGTAAATAGGAGTAAATAGCATAAAAGTGAATTAAAGGTCGTTCTCAAGGGAAACCAAAGAAGGGGGCTCTTGCTTTAATGCCGCCTAGGAAATGGAGCTGAAAGGGAATCTGAACAGAAGTGGGCCGGCGGCCAGCGTGGTAACCCAAAGCCACAAAGCCATGCTTGCAAAACAAAGCTGGAAGTGCGGCAGTAGGGGAAATGGGATTAAGTGCAACCGTGCGCAAGCAACGCATTTCGCTCGCTGCAGGTGGACTCTCTGTGCTTCAAGGGGGAGGCCCTGTCAAGAGCCCAAGCGTGACTTTCCTGGTCTTTTATTCGCTGGAGGAAGCAAAGACGGGCGAGCCCTCCGAAGCTTAACTTGGAAACTTATCTGAGATCTTAAAACAAATACAGAAATAAACCAGAAAGTCTTGGGTAGTTCCCCCCCACCCCGTTTCTTTTCCGGTTTTGTGCCAATCCAAAACATTGAAAAATTAAGCATCGATGGCGTGAATCTTTGAAATGGATGCACTCTTCTCCCACTGATTAAAGTGTTCCTGTGCACGTTTTCCAAAACGATTAACTTTTTCATGTTTCAGGGTCCCTGAATCCCACTGCAAGCTTAGAAAAGTGACCGCAGATTGTGTCTGAGACGGGTTTGGTCCGGATGGTGAAAACTGGGTAAATCTTGATCAAAACCAAACTGAAACGAATCTCTCAGGCATCCCTAAGTTGATGCCCTGCCTTTGCCCGATGTGTGCAAAATGGGCTCTTTGCGGCCACACCTGTTCCTTGGGTCATCGCTGCAAGCTGGGCCCTCTCCCTTCATTTCCGCAACCTGCATCACTTATGGTGAAAAGCTGCACATGTCTACTAGGAAATGAGTGGGGTACCGCAGGGCTCAGTCCTGGGCCCAGGGCTCGTCAACATTTTTATTAATGATTTGGACGAGGAGGTGCAGGGAACGCTGATCAAATTTGCAGATGACACCAAATTGGGTGGGATAGCTAATACCCCGGGAGACAGAAACAAACTTCAAAGTGATCTTGATAGGCTGGAGTGCTGGGCTGAAAACAACAGGATGAAATTTAATAGGGATAAATGCCAAGTTCTACATCGGGGAAATAGAAACCAAAGGCACAGTTACAAGGTGGGGGATACTTGGCTCAGCAATACTACAAACGAGAAGGATCTTGGAATTGTTGTAGATCGCAAGCTGAATATGAGCCAACAGTGCGACATGGCTGCAAGAATGGCAAATGCTATTTGGGGCTGCATTAATAGAAGTATAGCTTCCAAATCACGTGAGGTACTGGTTCCTCTCTATTCGAACCTGGTTAGGCCTCACCTAGAGTATTGCGTCCAGTTCTGGGCTCCACAATTCAAGAAGGACGCAGACAAGCTGGAGCGTGTCCAGAGGAGGGCAACCAGGATGATCAGGGGTCTGGAAACAAAGCCCTATGAAGAGAGACTGAAAGAACTGGGCATGTTTAGCCTGGAGAAGAGAAGATTGAGGGGAGACATGAGAGCACTCTTCAAATACTTAAAAGGTTGTCACACAGAGGAGGGCCAGGATCTCTTCTCAATCCTCCCAGAGTGCAGGACACGGAATAACAGGCTCAAGTTAAAGGAAGCCAGATTCCAGCTGGACATCAGGAAAAACTTCCTGACTGTTAGAGCAGTATGACAATGGAATCAGTTACCTAGGGAGGTGGTGGGCTCTCCCACACTAGAGGCCTTCAAGAGGCAGCTGGACAGCCATCTGTCAAGGATGCTTTAGGGTGGATTTCTGCATTGAGCAGGGGGTTGGACTCGATGGCCTTGTAGGCCCCTTCCAACTCTTCTATTCTATGATTCTATGAAGTCACACTGAAATCAATGGGGCTTAGTCCCAGGGAAGTGAGTCTGGGAGGACCACTTCTCATTCCTTAGGACTTTCCCTTAAGCTCTTAATTTAGCTTCTCTCTCTGTTTCAGGTTTGTTGACCCTTCCGCTCGCTATCATCTTGGGAAAGCGTTAGCTCTTGTTTTAAGTGGGGCTTTTCCAAGCCAGAAATACTTCTGCCTCTCGCCCTCCGCTCCTGTCCCTTTGCAGGCTGACGAAGGAGTCAGAGAAACGAGGCGTGGGAAACCGTTGCTCTCAGTAAGCCGTAAGAGTAACTCTCGCAGGGATGTAATGGTAGTTCTCAGTGGCAAACGTCTCTCCCTCTGGGGAACAGAAGGCCTCCCTTTTCCACAAGCAAGAGAATGCAACCTATTTATTTGTTTTAAGGATTAAATGGCTCTACTTTGCTTTTCCTGTTGAAAAAGGCATGGGAGGAGGCCTCACCACAGAAGCAGGGTCTGGACGGGTTGACTGTATTACACACAATTTAATCAGGATGCTGGATAGGCGCAATATCACATAGGTAGTTTCTTCCTGCCAGCCCATGTCACATTTACATTTAAGTCAGGTTTGGCAAGGGAAGGAAATGGCCCAATGTTGGGGTTCCTTCTATGACCTGGACCCCCAGAGCAACACCTTAAGGATCTCTGCCTCCTTAAGAGTCTGGCCTTCCATCTGTTTACCTTCCCCTTCCCAAGAACTTGTGGTTTAGGCTGTAGACATGGGGTGAGTGATACTCCAGACACTTGTGGCTTATCACAACAGTTTACTACTAAAGTAAAACAAGCAACTTACAACTGAAGGAATTTAGTCAATAGAGCTGAGTTGCACAAAGGCATTAAAAGAGAATAAAAGTCGCAAAAATGCAAGTTCTTTTACCCTAAGCTGCCCCTAGACTTCTCCAGGCTGCTTCTTCCTGCTCCATCCTCCTGCTATGGTCTTCCCGGCCTCTCTCCTGGCTGGCACTCTCATTTTTATACCCTCTTCCCCCAAAGTAAGTACTGTTCCAACTTTGAAAAGGATTGGGAATTTAAGGGAATGGAATTGAAAGTTAAGAACGAGATTAAATATTTGGGAATTAAAATTACAAAAAATCTAGAGAATTTAGAAAGGGAAAATTTAACGAGGTTAAAGAAGGAGGTACTAGAGAAATTGGAGAAATATAAAAGATTAAATTTATCTTGGTTTGGGAGAATAGCTTTGATAAAAATGAAGATATTAGCTAAAATTAATTTTGTATTTAGGATGCTACCTATAAAAATATCAGAAACCGAGATAAAAAGTTGGCAAAATATTATTAATAAATATTGTAATGGAGAAAAGAGAGCAAGAGTGAATAAAAATAATTGGTACCTAAGCCAAAAAAAGGGGGGAATGGGTCTCCCAAACATAAAATTATACTACGTAGCAAATAGATTAAGACATGTTGTAGAAGCAATTATGGGAGTAGGAGATTTATATTGGATGGAAGAAAAAATCATAAGTAAGGTAGAGATGAATTTGGAGAATGTTTTTTTTAAAGATGGAGGAAGAAAGTGGGTTGGAAGTATAGATAATCCACTCTTGAGGACTCAATGGGAAATTTGGAGTAAATTTAAAGGGAAGCTGCTTCCGAGCAACTCTCCCTTAGCACCGATAATAATGTTAAAGAATTTCCCAGAGGATCTAAAGGGCAGATTATGTAAAATATTAAAAGAGAAAAATAAAATAAAATTAAAGGATTGGGTAAGAGATATTAAAACAAGAGAGGATATGGAAAATTTGTTAAAGGAGAAGAAGCTATCTTGGCTAGAATATGGTCAATTAGAACAATGGAATAAAAAGTGGATTAAAGATAATAGAATGTGCAGAAAGATGACGAGGTTTGAAGAATTAGTAGTAAGTAAGGAGAAAGGAAAAGGAGGTAGTATAGTTTCAAAAGGATTAATGAGTGAAATATATAAAATATTGTTAGAGAAGGAGTTTAGAGAGAATACGGAGAAAATGATTTGGGAATCAGATTTGAAGATACAAATAGGGCGACAGAGCTGGGAGGGACTATGGAAACAAAGAGTGTTGAGAAGTTTATCAGTAAGAATAAAGGAGAATTATTTTAAAATTTTATGGAGGTGGTACCTAACCCCGGTTAGATTGAATAAGATAAGTAATCAACATTCAGCAAATTGTTGGAGAGGATGTGGGGAAAAAGGAACGTATTTACATATGTGGTGGCAATGCAAATATGTACAAAGATTATGGAAGATGGTGTTCTCAGAAATTGAAGAAATAGTGGGAATGAAAATAGAACAAACACCAAAAATAGCATTGCTGTCACTATTTGAAGATATAAAGTGTGGAAAAGGAACTATAGAGCTGATATCGAGTTTGTTGGTTGCAGCACGATTGATGATAGCTAGGAACTGGAAGATCCAAGGGGAATATTCTATTGAGGAATGGTATAAAGTAGTATGGGACATAGCCATTAATGATAAACTGACATGCAATATTAAGTGGAGAAAAGGCGTAACTAAAATAAATGAGTTCGAAGGAATTTGGAAACAGTTCCTAGTGTTCGTGTTTACTAAGGGAAGTGGGAAACCACCAGCAGAAGAAATGATTAGATTTTGGACTCAAGAATGATCCCGAGGTGGGGGGTGCACTTTTATGTTAAGAATGAAGATGTTGTAGTGTGATAAAGCATATGTAATAGTTTTTGATATTTGTACTCAACAATTATTCAATATGTATGCAGCAGATATTTGATGTATTTTTTTTTCTTATTGTGTTTGTTTCAGTTATATTTTGGAAATGTTTATCTATGTTTATATAGTGTTGAAAATGAATAAAAATTATTATAAAAAAAAGAAAAAAAAGAAATGAAACTTCACTGGAGAAATGAAACTTCTCCTCTCAGGGATACCCCCTCCCAACAGGAGAAACAACAACCCCAGGCCTCTATGCCTGAGTTTATTACCTTGCCCCTGTAGGTCTCAAACCTTCACAACCAGCGACAAGGATCCTTGAAGAATTCAATTTTTGTTAATTCTGATAAGAGTTGACCAGATTATGGATGGTCCCAAGGGGAGGCATGTTTGGCCGCTTGCCAAGGGTCCACAGCCTAGCCGGGGCCCACTGACAAAAGCTCCCTAAGAGTAGCTCCCCCTCTTCACCATCACAAACTGCTTCTTCACCTGCCTCTTGTTCTGGCCCAGATAACAGTGGTGGTGAGAAGGAGGAGAAGGAGACGCCATGGCCTCCTTGCTCCCCGGTTTTCTACCTTCCAAGCAAGCCAGTGAGTGGCAGTAATGAGGAGCCAGAGCAGGTGGTGACCATGGTGGTGAGAAGATAAGACTCACTGAGGGAAGGCGCCCAGGGAGGGCTCTCAAACACCTGAAGCCAACACTGGACCTGATGTGCAACCCCTGGCCTACGGGTGAGTCCAAGCCCAGTTATCCACCAGCTTTTGCGCTTCCCAAACGTTATCAACGTAGCTCTCAGCTCAAAAATGTGTGGGGCTTGTTACATCCCGCTTGGATTACTGTAACACACACTGCGTGGGGCTGCCTTTGAAGACTGTTTGGAAACTGCAGCCAGAGTGTTGACCGGGGCTGGTTACAGGGAACATACAACTCCCCTGTTCAAACAGCTCCACTGGCTTCCAGTTTGTTTCCGGGCACAATTCTAAGTGCTGGTTATGACCTATAAAGCCCTATATGGCTCGGGTCCAAGTTATCTGAAAGACCGCATTCTCCCATATGAGCCTGCCCATGCTCTGAGATATTCTGGGGAGGTCTTTCTCTCAGTCCCACCAACACCCCAGGCATGCCTGATGGGTACGCGGGAGAGGGCCTTCTCGGTGGCTGCTCCAGGGCTTTGGAACTCCCTTCCCAGGGAAGCTCTACTGGCTCCCTCCTTGATGGGCTTCCGGAGACAGATAAAACCCTTTTTGTTCCGAAGGGCCCTTGGGGAATAGTCTGGACCTCTCTTAATGTGCTGGATTTTGTATTGTCATTTGTCTTTTGTTGGAATTGTTTTAATAGTACAGCTGGTTTAATTACATTTTTAGCTTTTGTGTATTTTCATTGATACGTTTTAGTGGCGTACGTTTCGATTTTGTAAAGCCGCCTTGAGTCCCAGTATTGGGAAAAAGGCTCGGATGCAAAAATACCATCAACACCAACACCAATAATAATAATAATAAGTCTTGTAGCCCAGATCATGCGCACTGAGAGGTGGAGTGAGTGGCGGATGGGTACTGTGCCTCCTTGTGCGCGTGAACATGGCAAGAGATGGATGTTGGATGTTCTTCCCTCCCACTGCAACGACTTCGTGGTCTTACGGATCAGGTCCTTTTATGAAGGTCGTCTGGAAGTGCCCAGATGGGGAAACGAGAGCTTTAAGGGACGTTTCCGATCCGATGTGTTTGCCGACTGCCTGGCAGCAACGAGCATCTCATAGCGCTCGCGTAATCTAGAATGATCATAATTTCAAGGAGACCAAATGATCACTTTTCCAGGACTGAGAGCTGCCCCCCCCACACACACACAACGCGAGAACCAAAGCCTGATAGCTTGTAATTATTTTGGAAAGGACAACGGGTGTCACATTCATCACCATGCCGTTAGATGACAAGACATGTCACGAGGTTCATTAATTCCCCATCCTTGTTACCGCTGTAGCAAATGAGGAAGGACAAATGTTGACGCACGACACACACACACCTCTCTCGATTACAGCCCTGGCACTTTCGGAAAACAGAGCTGTTCGGAGCCATTTCCTGCTCCCAACGCATCAAGAGGGGGGTGGTTTTTTGCGGCTTTTTTGTTTTGGCTTGGGCTGTAAAAATTACAAGCACTTATTTCACGCCTTTAATGTTGTTCCCATTAGATATGTTCCTTCACATCCTCAAATGCCATAATCAGACTCCGCAAATGGCATGCAAAATTAACAACAAAGATCAGACTAGAGCACAGACGAAGGAGAGATGGGCGGCGGGTGGGTTTAAAAACGAGAGAAAAACTGGCAGAATGAAAAACAGCATCAATTAAATCGAAACAACAACAGGGCTATGCACTGCCTTGGGGGCCGAACCCCAAATCTGATTCAGCCCGCTTCAGCCTGAATCCAGAGTGGTACCGGATTGGGACAAGGCACCCCAAAGTGGAATGGAACGGGCACAGTGGAAAGCCGTCCATTGAGTTGATAGGCTTGCTTTCTTAGGCTAATTCAGCTTAGAGCAGCCTTCCTCGACCTGGGGCGCTCCAGATGTGTTGGACTGCAACTCCCAGAATGCCCCAGCCAGCGGCTGGGGCATTCTGGGAGATGCAGTCCAACACATCTGGAGCGCCCCAGGTCGAGGAAGGCTGGCTTAGAGGATAGCTCCTTGCATTCACACTCCCTTGAGGTGGGAAGAGGTGTCTCTTTACCAAATAAAGGTTTTGTGGATTGCACGGCAGACCTCTTTATGGACTCACATCTCAATGGGACGGCCTGGAATCACGACTGCAGTGACCCCTCCCCTGCCCCCATCCACTTGAGGCAGAGTGATCCCCCCAGAAACAGGTACATTTTGTCGTGTTTCTCCAAACCTTTCGCCTTCTTGGGAGACAATGATAAGGCCTGCTAAGTAATCCACAAAGCTTTATTCGAGCAATAAACGTCTCTTCCCACCTGAAGAGAGTCTAATCTCTAGGAACTTTCCCTTAGGCAAAACTATGCAAACTAAGCGAGACAACTGTCCTTTCAAGAAGAGTTAACTTCAGAGAGACTCGTTGTGATTCAGCTTCTGATGGGATGCCAGACGGGCTGACTTTCTCTCGCCTTCTTTTAGCTCTTCCCATTTCAGTCTGCGGCATATTCTAGGATCGGCTAACCTCTCCATGCTCTCCCTTTCGGAAGAACATTGGCTTCCCACTGACTGTGTATTGTTTGCCCTTGAGGAGATAAGCTCTGGAGAGGGTTCGCTCCCAGCTGGTGAAGAGCCCGTGAGAGCTTTCTCCCCCGCTGGTACAGGCTGGCCTGTTTCTGGCGCCGACTCCTCTACTTCAGAGGCTGATTCTGATTGATCACCTGAAACACCTTCTTCCAACCCAGGGGGAGCAGGGCCGGGCATGACACATTTGCTCCAATGTGCAGCTGACCAGAGACACCCATGATCAACTACTGTCCTCCACTGGTCCCAACATGCCCAGTGGGTACCACCCACCACTGGACTCCTAGCTTAATCACTCAGCACCGCCTCTCAGCTCTGTTCCTTGCTTAACTAGTGGTCCCTGGCTCATCTTTGACAAATATCTAGGGCTCAGCCTTGGATAAGGATTGCGGAGCAATGAGAGCCTTATTTGGCTGAATGGCGGCATAAAAATCCTTAAATAAATAAAATAAATAAATAAATATGCAGCACTCCCCCTTCGGGTGGCCGTGCGTCCTATTTTACGGAGGGGCATCCTCTATGTGAAAGGCTGCCCAGTCTACATCTGGATCAGTCCACATCTGGATGAAAGGCAAAGTTCTTTTACCCATCAACGCTCAGTCAGGTGCAGAGGTCGCTACGGTGAGAAGAGCAGTCTTCTCTAGCTAAATTATGAACTAGCACATGCAATTCTTATGCAAACCAGTGTCCTCTTTTGTTCTCTTCTTTTGGTGCATCTCCTCTTTTGATGCATTATGTAAGTGGCCACCCTTCCACCGCTGTGAGCAACTAGGTAAAATGGAATATATATGCTATCCCCTCCTTTTTTTTTAAGGAAACTAATTTGATTGCAACCAGCAAACTGTATTTCAGCCTGCAAAAGCGGATGCCGCTAGAAATGTGTTCGTCGTCAACACGCCAACACAGCAGCCCTTCTGGAACGAATTCTCTCGGCTGCTCCTAATTGACTCAAACCTAAAGCGGCCCCTTTAAAGCCTTTTAACCAATTTGGGACTGTTGTTTTCTGCTCCCGATCGCACGTTGCTAACGGCGTATGCTCCATCTGGGGGCCCAGGCTGGGCTGGAGCCTCGTGGCAATAAATCCCCCCTCCCCGCCTAGAAGGCCACCTGTTGGCAAACAGTGCGTATTCCTTGGCTAATCGCCACCAAGGCTCTGACGGATCCTCGGAAGGTCCCCCCCCCCACTCTCCTGGGGTTAATGGATGCCTAATGGGATCGTTCCGCTGTGCAGAAAATAGCTGCAAATGCTCCGAGTTAAGCACAAAAGGGAAGCGGGAGAAACAGAGGGAACCTCAGTTTCTCGCTTGAGGAAGCCTTGTTTAAAACATGCATAATAACCCAAAGTTGCCTTGTACGGTTGCTCTAGTTCCCTGAGAAATGGGATTCATTTCTCTTCACACCGCCCTTGCGGGGAAGGTCATGCACAAGAATGGTTTGGAAAGGGAAACCCGGGGCCAGGGTGCAAACAATCCCATGCCCCCTCTCATTTCCAGGACTTGTGGATGAGTCACTTGGTCGCTGGTTGAACTACAGGGCAGGTCAAGTCTAGACACAGACACACAGTATCCCAGCATCCTCCTGGACCAGAGGATCAGGTGACCCCAAAGGGCCAATCAATAAACTCGGCAACAAGGGAGAGGGCCTTTTCAGTGGTGGCCCCTCAATTCTGGAATGATCTCCCCAACGAGGCTCTTTTCGGCGCCAGGTCAAGACTTTTCTCTTCTCCCAGGCATTTAACAGTATTTAATTGCTTATGCTGAGTTTTTTTTAAACTGACCCCAAAATAGTTGTTTTTAACAGATTGTCTGTTTTTGTTTGTATTTTATGCTTTTTATGGTTTTAAATTTTGTATATTTGTTTTAATGTTCACTGTTTTTAACATTTGTAAACCACCCAGAGACCTTCAGCTATGGGGCAAATATTATTATTATTATTATTATTATTATTATTATTATTATTATTATTATTATTATTTTATTTTTATTATTTCCAATAAAAAGCTCCCAGAGTGATGCTAAGAGAAGGAGGCTACTAGATGACTCCTCTGTGTTGCCTGGCTATCTGCCTGCCCCAATTTACTTGCTAGCCATGGAGTCCAGGGCCGGACCAGGACATTTTGCTCCCTGAGGCAAAGGACAAGATGGCACCTCTCCCATTCCATGGGCCAAAGCCGGCTGGACTGGCAGTTGATTTTTTTTCCTTCAACAATAACAGTCCTGGCTAAACCATGAATTTATCTAACTGCTGGATCTAACTACTGCCTTCCTGGATGTGGTATTCAGTGGGACCTGCAACAAAAAGTTGCAGCGTAAACTCATCTCCTAACCGAAGTACTCCCGCACAAGGTCCCAGCCAGCCATGTGCACCAACGGCCCCGAAGTGAGGTTCCATGGCCAAGTGGAGATTAGATTAGTTGGAAGGATTCTGTGGACTTGCAGACCGTTTTGTTACATGTGTGTAAATTTAGTCATACAAAAATATGTAACATCCTTAGTTTATAGAATCATAGAATGGTAGAGTTGGAAGGGGCCTATAAGGCCATTGACTCCAACCCCCCGCTCAGTGCAGGAATCCACCTCAAAGCATCCCTGACAGATGGTTGTCCAGCTGCCTCTTGGAAGCCTCTAGTGTGGGAGAGCCCACAAACTCCCTAGGTAACTGGTTCCACTGTCGTACTGCTCTAACTGTCAGGAAGTTTTTCCTGATGTTCAGTCGGAATCCAGCTTCCTGTAACTTGAGCCCATTAGTCCATGTCCTGCACTCTGGGAGGATCGAGAAGAGATCCTGGCCCTCCTCTGTGTGGCAACCTTTCAAGTATTTGAAGAGTGCTATCATGTCTCCCCTCAGTCTTCTCTTCTCAAGGCTAAACATGCCCAGTTCTCTAGGGAGATCATTCCACAGCCAAGATGCCACAGAAGAAAAGGCCCTCTCCCTAGAATCATAGAATAGTAGAGTTGGAAGGGGGCTAAATGGCCATCGAATTCAACCCCTTCCTCAATGCAGGAATCCACCTCAAAGCACCACTGACAGACGGCTGTCCAGCTGCCTCTTGAAGGCCTCTAGGGTGGGAGAGCCCACGACCTCCCTAGGTCATGGGTTCCATTGTTCTTATCTCGTGTTCTTATGCTCATAGATGAGATGGGCGAGGTCATGTGGGGATGAAATCCATGGGGTCCCTCAAAGATCTGTTTAGAACATGAGGAAAGCCATGATGGATCAGACCAAGGTCCATCTAGACCAGCCCTGACCAACCTGGGGCCCTCCAGAAGTATTGGAGTCCTCCTCTCTTCTAGAATCCTAGAAGAGTAGAGTTGGAAGAGGCCTACAAGGCCATCGAATCCAACCCCCTGCTCAAGGCAGGAATCCACCTGAAAGCATCCCTGACAGAAGGCTGTCCAGCTGCCTCTCTTGAATGGATAATAAACTCCCAGCACTCAGCCAGTGCCTTGACTTCACCTGGGTGTGTGTTTTACACATCTCAGCTTCTCTTTCCTCCCTCCTCGGTGCTTAACGACAAAGCACTCAAGTTTCACGGGCAGAGGACGGCCGCTCGGCTTCTGTGCAGAGGGATCTCCGAACGCAAAGCTCCTGAAACGGGCTGATGTGCTAATTAAATTGGCCGCGCGGCTGGCTTGCAAAATGAAGTGCCGTTTACCAGAAAGCCTGTAATTTGCGTGTTGTGGCAGGGCGGGGGGGGGGGGGGGAGAGGGGAAAATAAAAGAGATGGCCCAGTGTCCTTTCGCTACCGGCTGGGAGAACACGGATATGGATTAAGGAGGCCGAGGCAGCGCACGGCCTGGCCTCGGCTTAGAACTGCTGTTGAACCCAATCAAAATCAATACGGTTTGCCTTTTTTAAAAAAATGAGATTAGAGAAAGAGAGGTGGAGGGAAAGTTCCATTTAAGATAGCTTCGGTTTTATTCCGGCCGCTCCATTATTCATCAAATCCCCTTTGTCAGACATGCTGTAGTGAATACATTATCATACGCGGCGGCTGCGAAAGAGCCGATCACCACAGCTTTAGATTTTTTTCCTCCCAGCATGCATAGCAAGCTCTGGTTGATCCACAACCTACAGATTGACCCAGAGAACTATTTCAATTAACTGGTTGATGCATTCTATTGATTGCTTGCCTCTCCTCCAAGGAGCTCAAGATGGGTTCCCCTTGGTTTTTATCCTCACAACAACCTAGACGAGGTTGAGCGGGTGACTGGCTCAAACTCACCCGGCCAGTGGGGATTTGAACCTGGGTCCTTGTAGTCCTAGGCCCAACATTCTGCTATGCTGTACTGTGTCCTCTGCTAGCTTGATCCTCCTTTCGGGGCAAATGTTCTGGAGCGTGTCATGAGTTTCAGATGGACAATAAGAAACAATGGCCCCGTTCAGAAGACACCTTAAACCAGCCTTCCTCAACCTGAGGCGCTCCAGATGTGTTGGACTACAACTCCCAGAATGCCCCAGCCAGCTGGCTGGGGCATTCTGGGAGATGCAGTCCAACACATCTGGAGCGCCCCAGGTTGAGGAAGGCTGCCTTAAACCATGGCTTTAACCACAGTGCTTAAACCAGAAAGCCAGGCTGTGTTCAGAAGACACGTTAAACCACGGCTTTAACCATGGTGAATAAAGCAAAAAGCCTTATACACCGTGGTTAAAGGTGTCTTCTGAACATGACCTGGCTTTCTGGCTTAACCACTACGGTTAAAGCCATGGTTTAAGGTGTCTTCTGAATGGGACCAACATCTGGAGCTAGAAGGGCCAAATCTGCCTCATGGAAGGGAGACCAATGTGTAACTCTTTCTGTCCCCAAGGTCTAACTCCAAAGCAAGAGGTTTGCCGAGGGGCTTAATTGCTGTGGAGCTCCCATGGGGTTATGGAATTTGCTATGTTATCCTATATCCAGCCCTGTACTTCAAATCTACATTTGCACACAAGCTCTGAACCCACCCACCCCAACACATAGTTCTTATTTTTTTATATATAAAAAGAACAAGTTCCTAGCCCTTAAGATGTCAAAAGTATGTTCGAGGAAGTCTAGACAGACTGCTGGCTCTGTTCTTCTCCTACTCTCAGGGCAGGGGTTCTTTGCAAAGTCAAGATGTTGCATCTGGGGATGGCGGAGAAATCCACTGCGGACTGAAATAGGGTCAGATCCTCAGGAAATCCACAATGGAGTAGCTCCGCTCACCTCCGAGTTTGTTGGATTTCCTGTGGGGCGGCTCTCCTCCATTATAAACAGCCATTAGCCAAGCACGGGAAAATGGCGGCCATAATTTGCGTCGTTTACGGCATTTGAGGCTTTAAGCCCTCCCTTCTATGTCCATGGTGTCCGTTTGTGCTGCCATTTACATAGAAGGAAGCACTTTATAGTAACAAATGCTGTAAATGACACAATTTACGGCCGCCATTTTCCCGCGCTTGGCTAATGGTGGCTGCCATTAGGCGATTGCACCGTTTGGAATGCAGGAGAGTCACCTTGCAAAATGCGAAGGATGCATTAAGGGTCCGGGAAAATCTGTGGGTTCCCAAGCAGCCTGGATTTCTCTGCTGCGGCCCCTGGGTGGTTCATACATCCCTAGTTGTATCACAAGCAAGTTCCTAGTCCTTATGGTGCAAAGGTATGCTGCATGGGTATGTACAGTTGACTTCTTTTTTTCTTTTCTTTTCCCATTCTGGAGGGCTCTTCTTCCAATTACAGGAAAAAAGTGTGTGGGGTGGAATAAACCTCGAAATGAATAAGATTTGCAAAGGACGACCGACCACAAAACCATCATCCCCCGAGAGATGAGGCTTTCATTGTCCCATTGCATGGTCAAGTCTTGCTTGTTTGCTCATGACCTCTTCCTTTTGCCGGTTGTTCTCAAACCGTTGACAAATCCTCCGCACGCCATTCAGGGCAACACGAGATGTCACCCCACATCAGATCCACGACCCATCATATTTTGCATTCTGCCCTCTGTCAGACACGATCAGGCGGCGGGTCTGTCAGCTCCCGTTTCCTCCTTCGAGCGGTGCGCGCAAGACGGCGGCTGGTGACGCTCATAATCTACCTAACGGACTGCATCAGACGGTTCCGTTTCAGCTGCGGAGAGGCCTTTGTCTCCTGAAGGGAAACGCTCCCCTCCCCGGCACGGTTTGAACTGCCCCCTTGGCTTAAATTATGCAAACCGAATCCCTGCAAATGGTATTCGCCACTGAACATCTGTCTTGGCCTGTTTTCAGCCTGAGGACTCTTGGTTGAGTGAGCAACTTCCCCCATGCTGGCTTCAGAGCACACGACAGGTGGCAGCGGTAGGATCCCCAGAAGAGCTGGGCGGTTTCCGGGACACCACTGTGGCAGGAGCAAGACGTCGGTGGCATCAACTTCAGTTTCATAAGGTTCTGGCTGGGCTGCTTAAACTAAGGGTGGGGAACTGGTGGCCCACAGGTCAGATACAGCCCACGGGATCTCCTCACCTGATCCCTACAGCTTGGAAAAAACTCCCATTGGAAATGACAGGAGGCTTGGTGCAGGGGGCAATAGGCTTGGATAAAATCTCCCATCAGAGTTGACAGGAGGCTTTTCTCAAGCCTTATTGCTGTGCAGGGATTGATTTTTTTTTTTTAAGGGGGGGATAATAGCTGGCAAGGAAAGGATTATCCCAGTGTGGTGTAATGGCTAAAGTGTTGGACTGGGAGCCGGGAGATCCGGGTTCTAGTCCCCACTCAGCCATGGAAACCCTCAGCCAGTCACAAACTCTCAGCCCAACCCACCTCACAGGGTTGTTGTTGTGAGGATGAAATGGAGAGGAAGAGGAGGATTATGCATGCCGCCTTCGGTTCCTTGGAGGAAAAAAAGGCGAGATAGAAATGCGATAATAAATAAAAATAAACAAAATAAAATCCCCCCCTCCCTATCTTCAGTGACTCCTCCTAATAGAACCCCCATGCAGCAATCAGGCTCGAAAAAAGCCTCCTCTTAGCTCCACTGGGAAGTTTTTCCCCAAGTTTAATTGCTGAGTGGCAGGAGGGGATCTTCATGCGTTATTGCTTAGATTTATACCTCGCTTTTCCATCAAAAGAATGGGTGAGAATGTCTCCGTGCACCTGGAACCTCCATGTCCAGAGGAAACATGGAGCTTAAAGATTCTTCGTAGAGTTAGATGGGACCTCAAAAGTCATCTAATCCTACCCACTGACAGCTCAGGAAAACCACTGTTTACAACACCCTCGATAGGTGGCTCTTCAGCTGCTGCTTGAAAACTAGGGATGGGCAGATGTCTCAGTTTTGCCAACATTGACAGATGGGTCTTTTTTCTTTCTTTTTTTTAGGTAAAGTTCATTCTGACCCATTGCTGCTCGTGCCGGCAATTAAAGCAAAACAAAACCCATCCGTGCACAAATTCGTACGCATTACCCGTGCACAAATTCGCATGCATTAACGCCAACTCCCCCCCACCCACCGGCGTGATTTTAAACGTAGGCATTTTGGTAAATCCATTAAAATAAAAACCCTTCACAGAGTGAACGTCTCACACAACCCCTACTGAAAACGGTTGGACTACTGCAACCTTCTTCTCTCTGGCCTTCCTTCTTCTCACATCAGTCCGTTGGTTTCTGTTCACCACTCTGCCGCAAAGATCATCTTCTGGGCTCGCCGCTCTGACCATGTTACTCCGCTTCTGAAATCCCTTCATTGGCTTCCAATTCACTTCAGAATCCAATATAAACTTCTCCTGTTAACCTTCAAAGCTTTTCACGGTCTAGCTCCTTCCTATCTCTCCTCTCTCATCTCACACTATTGCCCCGCTCGTGCTCTTCGCTCCTCTGATGCCATGCTTCTCGCCTGCCCAAGGGCCTCTACTTCCCTTGCTCGGCTCCGTCCATTTTCTTCTGCTGCCCCTTACGCCTGGAACGCTCTTCCAGAACATTTGAGAACTACAAGTTCAATCGCAGCTTTTAAAGCTCAACTAAAAACTTTTCTTTTTCCTAAAGCTTTTAAAACTTGATGTTGTGCAGACTTTATACTGTTAGTTTTACCCTACCCTGTGCCTGATTACCCTACCCTGTGCCTGTTTGCATTCTCTTCCCCTCCTTATTGTTTTACTATGATTTTATTAGATTGTAAGCCTATGCGGCAGAGTCTTGCTATTTACTGTTTTACTCTGTACAGCACCATGTACATTGATGGTGCTATATAAATAAATAAATAAATAAATAAATAAATAAATAATAATAATAATAATAATAAAACCTCCAAAGGAGGGGAGTCCACCACCTGCCAGGCACATTTGAGCTCCCTGAACGTTCACTTGAAACCTTCCTTTATGCCATTTTCTCTGAAATCACAGAAAACAAAATTGGGGCGGAATGCCATGCATGTTTAGAGAGGAAAAGCATCCTATAATTCCAAAGTAACATTCAACCATCAGTCCAGTCAGCTTCTGTGTGTGCTGTGGTGTAGCGGTAAAATTGAAAGTGCACTTCCTCATCGTGACAACTTGCCTGAACTCTGTCCGCCACCCTAGGGAGAGTTTGAACATGCAGGTGGTGGTGTGGATCCAGACTACAAAACCAATTCTCGCAGTTTGAAGCGCCGATCCTTTTTTCATTGGCCATTCAAGGAGAAGCTACCTCCCACCCCCACCCAAACACTTTGCAGTACAACAGGGAACAATATCTTATTCATTTCTCCTGGGCTTCTGTGAGGATCACAACTAAGCTCAGAGGGAAAGGGGAATTTTGAAGGGGGTGGCAGATGAACCAGCACCCCTGCCAATAAAAACGTGGTGGTGCTCTAATCCCGTGAGCCATGAGTCTGCTACAACACAGTGTGGGTGTGGAATGGTAATGGTTAGGCCTGTGCAACCATCCCCCGATCCACCTTGGAGGCCGATCCGCCTCGGGGCTGCCTGACCCACCTCGGCGCCTAAGCCGAGGTAAGATTCAGGCCCTCTGAGGTGACTCGGAGTTTTCTGGGTGCCGGCTGCACAGCCATGCTCCACCCCCACCCCCCAGTCTCCTTACCTGCTGCTTTCGTCCCTGCCGCCATCTTGGTTCTGGCCGCTTCCGGTGCTGGCGCTGTAAGTGAAAGGCAGTAGGCCACGCAATTTTAAGTTATCGCACAGCCTCTGCTGATTAGTACCTCCATGGCCACCGTACTTCGTGACCACAGAGGTACTAAACACAACAGAGGCCACGCGATATCTTAAAATTGTGCGGCCTACTCCCTTTCATTTCTGCGCCAGCACCGGAAGCCGCCAGAACCAAGATGGCGGTGGCGATGGAGGCTGCA
The DNA here is from genome assembly GCF_023053635.1 of Elgaria multicarinata webbii. NCBI lineage: Eukaryota > Metazoa > Chordata > Lepidosauria > Squamata > Anguidae > Elgaria > Elgaria multicarinata. Next base: position 5,450,717 of record NC_086190.1, read on the forward strand.
AGTAAGGAGTCTGGTGGGGGATGGGGCCGGCTCCGAAGTGCTAAGGCAGCCCAAAGCCAATTTGCTTCAGCTTCGGGCCGCCTCAGCCTTCGTCCTAACTGCCTCGGATCCAGTTTGGAAGGGTCCGAATCACCCCGATCCGCTTCGGATTCAGGGTTCAGATCCAAGGCGGTGCACAGCCCTAGTAATGGTGGGGGTGGGCTCCCATCTTGCCCTTCACTTCAGGCAGCAGAAGGCCTTGTACCTGGCCTGTTTCTGCAGGATAAACACACCCAACTCCTTCAACCTTTCTTCAAATGTCGCCCATTATTGTGTCACCCTGCTCTGCATGTGTTTCGGTTTGCCTATGTCCTTCTTAAGCTAAGTTGCCCAGATCTGGATTCACTCCCTCTGAATATCAGATGCTGGGGATAAACAACAGGAAAGAGCTTTTGCCTTTGTGCAACTCCTTGGAGGCCAGCCACTGACGGAAACAGGATACTGAACTCCACAGACCTTTGATGTTCTTACAGAACCGATACTACTTGCGCTTTAACTCCCATGGCAACTATTCCGTTTTGTTTCATCCTCCCCTTTTATTTACCACGGACATGCTTATTTCTTATTTACACGCACTTTTTAATGTATTTCATGCTGAGGATGAGAAAGGACCGGTCAGAGGCTGATTTATGCAGGAAAAAATATCACGTAAAAAAAAAGAAGCCTTGTAAGATTCTATTTTTTTTTTAAAAGGACTCTTCTGTTTCATGATGTGAGTTTGTCCTAATTCTGCATTTTAAACTTAATTCTGCCTAGTGAGAGGAACATACAGGAGCACTCCTGGAGGGTTTATAGAAACAATCTCTGTGTAGATTTTACTGCTAGGATGTTTCCGCATAATCACCCTTGGGGAAATAATAATAATAATAATAATAATAATAATAATAATAATAATGATAATAATAATAAGTCAACACTGAAGGCCAAAACAGGCACATCGGCCCAGCTATTCACCAGTTTGCCAAGCAGCAATTTAGCTTCCGAGGAAATGTTCCCCGTTCATTTCGTGATGCCCCACTTATCGACGGATCTACTTCAGGAAGAGAAGCATAATTTCACCAAGAACAATGTATCACAGAAGGAAAATAGTTGTACGCTACAGGAAGGCACCAGACAGCCAGGTGAGGAACCGCGCGACTTGGAAAGTTTTCCTGTTTTCCAGAGAAGATCCATTTCTTGGCTGAAGCGGAGACAAGAACTAAGTATGACTAAGGTGAATCCAGACATACTTCAAACAGCTGAGCAACTGAAATCAAGGGGTCTTCAGGTCAAATGGGAGTTGTCATGACTAGTCCTTTTGATTTCAGTGGGACCTAAGTTTAAATAATTTAGTATGAATCCACTTCAATGGGTTGGATCCAGGCTTAGGACACAATCCTATGCATTTTTTTTTTAAAAAAAATCTTTTTATTGTTTTCTATCTTCATAGAATCATAGAGTAGTAGAGTTGGAAGGGGCCTCTAAGGCCCTCAAGACCAACCCCCTGCTCAGTGCAGGAATCCACCCTAAAGCATCCCTGTCAGATGGTTGTCCTGCTGTCTCTTGAAGGCCTCTAGTGTGGGAGAGCCCACCACCTCCCTAGGTAACTGGTTCCATTGTTGTACTGCTCTAACAGTCAGGAAGTTTTTCCTGACGACCAGCCGGAATCTGGCTTCCTGTAACTTGTGTTCATGGACCTATGCAAGCTGGGAATGGTGGTACCGAAGAACATAAGACGTGCCATGCTGGATCAGACCAAAGGTCCATCTAGTCTTCCTGACTGTTAGAGCAGTACGACAATGGAACCAGTTACCTAAGGAGGTTGTGGACTCTCTCACACTAGAGGCCTTCAAGAGGCAGCAGGACAACCATCTGACAGGGATGCTTTAGGGTGGATTCCTGCATTGAGCAGGGGGTTGGTCTTGAGGGCCTTAGAGGCCCCTTCCAACTCTACTACTCTATGATTCTCACACTAGAGGCCTTCAAGAGGCAGCTGGACAACCATCTGCCAGGGATGATTGGACTCGATGGCCTTAGAGGCCCCCTTCCACTTCTACTATTCGGGGATTCTATGATTCTAGTCCAGCACTCTGTTCTCACAGAGGCCAACCAGCCATCGGCCAGCGACCAACAAAGCAGGACATAGTGCGTTTTGCTGGTGCTGATGGATGAAAATGTTGTTTCAGCACGTTTTGTATGAGGATTGACCCAAGTTCGTGAAGTTCTTCACTTTCGGGAGAGAAAGAACTTGAGATTTTAAAGATGCAAATTGGGGTGGAAGTGAAACTGAACGATTCGCCCACCCGTAGTCCTGAGTCCCATGAATGGGAAGTGTTTGGCTCGGGTGGAAGGAACAGCTCCCTTTCCCCTCCAGCTAAAGCACTGCATCCTCTTACCAACGCTGAAACCTGCAAAGTTTGCTGCAGCAGAATCTTCCGTGCCCTAGAAACTGTCTCTCTCTTTTTGTTCCCTGTCAGCTCTTTATCAGAGGGGCTAAGCTGTGCTAGTTTCCCCGATAATGCGGAAAAAAAGTAAAATAAAAGTGCCAGGGAAAGGTGGCCTGAAGACGAAACACAGGGGTGAGACCCAGTTCTGGTGTTTTGCAACCTGGAAGGAAGCCACGAAACAAGGGCGGTATGTCAGCAGGCCTTGGGGGACTTACGTTTCGCAGAAATAGAAGACAATACTTAGGGGAGGGCGGAAACTAATTGCAGGGGTCAGGATCCCAAAAACAGCTATCTGAAGACTGAACATGCATGGTGGAATGCTGGTGAACTGTGGGGAGATGAAATGGCATATTCAGGAAAAGGGCATGTCTGGCTGGCACGCTGAATGGGAGAAGTCCACACTGTAACATTTGTTGCCGGGTCCCACTAGTCACACACACTAGTCTCTCTCTCTCTCTCTCTCTCTCTCACACACACACACACACACACACACACACACACACACACAAACATATAATCTAGATGGGTACACATATACTCATCTAGAGTATTGCGTCCAGTTCTGGGCTCCACACTTCAAGAAGGATGCAGACAAGCTGGAGTGTGTTCAGAGGAGGGCAACCAGGTTGATCAGGGGTCTGGAAACAAAGCCCTATGAAGAGAGACTGAAAGAACCGGGCATGTTTAGCTTGGAGAAGAGAAGGCTGAGGGGAGACATGAGAGCACTCTTCAAATATTTAAAAGGCTGTCACACAGAGGAGGGCCAGGATCTCTTCTCGATCCTCCCAGAGTGCAGGACACGGAATAACAGGCTCAAGTTAAGGGAAGCCAGATTCCAGCTGGACATCAGGAAAAACGTCCTGTCTGTTAGAGCAGTACAACAATGTTAGCAGTACAACAACCTCTAGGGAGGTTGTGGGCTCTCCCACACTAGAGGCCTTCAAGAGGCAGCTGGACAGCCATCTGTCAGGGATGCTGTAGGGTGGATTCCTGCATTGAGCAGGGGGTTGGACTCAATGGCCTTGTAGGCCCCTTCGAACTCTGCTATTCTATGATTCTATGATTCTATTATATATGGGCAGGGAACTAGGTAGCCAATCAGCAAGTTTGGAGCATATTTGGTGATGCCTTTTTTGCCCCTTTCACATTGGAGGAGCCAATCATGTTCTCCCGAAAAGTTTTTGAAAATGTAACCATGGCACTTTGGAGCTCTGGGGAAAAACACCACTTTTAAAATCTCTTCACTGGCTGCCAATTAGTTTCCGGGTGAAATATAAAGTGTTGGTTATCACCTTTAAAGCCCTACACGGTTTGGGTCCAGGCTACCTGCAGGATCGCCTTCTCCCGTACAATCCGCCCTGCACACTCAGGTCCTCTGGGAGGAATCTACTTCAGTCAGCAAAAACTAGATCGACAACTGTTACCCAGAGGACCTTCTCTTCTGCTGCTCCCAGACTGTGGAATGGCCTGCTGGAGGAGACTCGTCAACTTAACAGTCTACTAACATTCAAGAAAGCTATAAAGACTGATCTCTTCCGGCAGGCCTACCCGGTGGAATTTTAAGATTTTTTAGAATGTTTTTAGGATGTTTTAACAACACATATTATGTTTTAATTCAGTTTTATGTATTTTGTATTTACTGTTGTTCCCTGCCTCGATCAAAATAGAGAGGTGGGTAAGAAATTATGATGATGATGATGATGATGATGATGATGATGATGATGTAAATGGCTCAAGATGTAAAATATGGCTGTACAGCGTCATGCAACAACAACGTTATTAATACCAGTCTACTGTTGTTCCTGACAGAAGGAACATAAAGCAGATTTAATTCTTTAGCATACATACATATATATAAATACAGCAGAATTAAGAGCCCAACCAACACTCAAAAACCTGATTTGTTGGGGTTCAACTGGCGTCATTTTCCAGGGAGAGGAAACAGAAGGGACGGGTGATTAAGTAGAATGTCCCTCTCAGAAAGTCCCAGCTGTATGTTCCCCTATTCCACGTCCCACTCCTCCTGTGCTCCAGCTTCACTAGGAAAAAAAACCTAAATCCCGAGAGTGTACCAATTTGTTTCAGCTTTCTATTCATTGGGGAGTGTTTTGAAGGTATGGATGCAACAGGGACGGGTGGTGATCTGCTGTGAAATTAAATGTGAAGTCCAAAAGGGAATCCCAACTGAACTGAAAAGACACCGTGCATTAATATTACGGTACGGCAGAAGAACAAGAGGCTGCACGTTCAGAGCTCAGCCTCATTTCTACTTGCAAAAAGATGCAGGCCTGCCCTGCTCACCCCCCCTGAATGGGAGCGCGAGAATGCGTCCAGCCAAAACGCTTGCAAATTAGCAAACCTGTGCATGCGTTCAATTTGCGCAAAGTTTCCCATTCGTTTTGCGCAGATTTCCGAAGTTGCATACATTTCAAAACTGAACATGCTTTAGGGGCTAGGGGCAGGGGAGAAGTTGCTAGATCCTTAAAACAGTTTACTCCTATCTCTCATCTTTATCAGTTATCCTGGTCTGCAGCAGCCTTTTAATTTTCTGCCAGAAAAATCCCAGGGGTGGGGAATTCTAGCCCCCTTGTTCTCTCCTCTCAAAGGGTGCCTGGTTTACTGGCATCCTAATAAAACTCTGTAAAAAAAACCAGTCTTGACATGTTGCACTAAAAATCACGCGTGGCATTTTATTTACTTGTATATTATTTGAGAATTTGTCAACTGCTTTCATCTAGAAATGTTAAAAGCGGTGAGCGCAAGTCATTAATAAAAAAACCAAACCCCAATACCTAAAAATATTATACTGCATTCTACGTCTGCTAAAATACACTATGAAGGCTTGCGCAAATAGATGTGACTTCAACGTGCATATAAAAATAAGAAAAGAAGGTGCAAGTTTAATCTGACATGTGAGATAGTTGCTAGAGGGGCGAACAGAGTTCTGGGCTCCATCAGAAGAAGCAATGTATCAAAGATGCGTGAAGTCCTTATTCAGCTCTATTTGGCACTAGTGAGACCACACCTGGAGTATGATGTATTATTCTAGGCACTACGTAGAATCATAGAATAGTACAGTTGGAAGGGGCCTATAAGGCCATCGATGGCCTTATAGGTCCCCTGTCTACAACATTTCAAGAAGGACGTTGACCGGTTAGAAGAACACATTCAGAGGAGGGCAACAGAGATGGTCCAGGGACTTGAGGACAGGCTGAAGGAACTTGGGATGTTCAGTCTGGAGAAAAGAAGATGGAGACTAGATCTACACTACTGCTTTACTGAAGTGTGTTCATAACTGTTGGAGCATAATCCACAATCCTGGTTTTTAGTTCACTTTTGTAATGATTTGACACAAGATGTAGATCTGGCCTGAGGGAAGTCATGTGAGCAGCATTCAGGTACATAAAAAGGTACCACAGAGAAGACGTCCAAGAGCTGTTTTCCACGGCCACAGAAATTAGGACCCGAAATAATGGATGTAAGTTACAGCTACCTGGATTTCGATAAAATATCAGGAAAAACGTTGTGACAGTAAGATCTGTAGAACAGTGGAACCGTCTCCCTACGGTGGTTGTGGGTTCTCCATCTCTGGAGGTTTTTAAGAAGAGGCTGGATGGCCACCTCTCATGGATGGTTTAATGGGTTCTCCTGCACATTGCAGAGGGTTGGACTAGATGGTCCTTGTGGCCCCATCCAACTCCACAATTCTCTGATTCTCTGATCTTAATACAACTATGCATGCAATCACCTTGCTTGCATTATTATCGTTTTTTGAAGTGTTTGATCCACGTTCACCAGCGCGCAGGCACCATGGGTAGATTCTGCACGCGTGCGCGCACGGACCCACACAAATAAATGTTTTCCTAGCATATCTGTAACCCAAACACCATCTCGGCTTTTACATCAATGAAAGAAGGGCTATTGAAGAGCTAATGAATGTAGCATACAGAGGACGGAAAAAACCCTTCAGCAATGGTGATGGTGGTGACGGTGGTGGGAGGCCTCCGGCAGCGATATGAGAAAGGCGTTACAAATACATCCTTGTTTTCATCTGTGAAAACGCTGAAGGGTACGACGGTTGGGCATGTGTGCCTTTTGCGATTGTGGACGCCTGGGTTCCTCTAATTTTCAGGGCCCTTGTGTAAGCTGCCGATAACGCTCCTCCGTCGGCCGTCCGTGAAAATGTATTTACGCTCTCTGATCTTCCATGTTACACTTCATGCTGCCAATGGCGGCAAGCGGAGGATCAAGCCGGAAAAGAAAGCCAAGCGTTTGAACACAGTCTTAATGGAATCTCCCAACGCACTAGTGAGCAGTCCGTGTGGCCAGCAAGCAAACAATCAAACAAATGAATCCCAGAAATAAATGCTGATGTTTGTTTGAGCTGTTTGCAAATGGAAGCCTGTGCCTCTCTGCCCTCCACCTAGAGATCTCTGGATTTTACGAAATCTGTCCTGTGTGTGTTCACGGACAGTTTCGAATTTTTCATTCCATTATGCAGAAAAAATACGCCAATAATTCCGTTAGGGAGTTCTCAACAATTTACGTAATTTATGTTAGTACGTAACGTTTAGCGTCTTGCCCCCGGCCCCTGTTCCATTAAACTTTTCCCTGAATATATTTTCCAGGAAGGCTTATGTTTGAGGAGAAACGTGAATAAGTTTCAGGAAAGTAAATATCCCAGTGGCCACATTGATCCAAAGCAACCTAAGATGATTCAGATCGATCCAACCTACTTCGGGATGCTTTGGACCGACTGGCCCCACTTCGAATGCAGGCTGATTCGGTCTTTGAATTCAAATCTGGATTCAAAGTGGTGCATAGCGCTTTTATTTACATACTTCCTTGAAACTCTTCACCACATTCTTATTAACTGCAAGATTGTTTGAATAATAAACTCCCCCCTTGTTTCTTACACTATCACAGGGTGGGGTTCTGAAGTAGCCCTACTACAATCATAGAATCATAGAATAGCAGAGTTGGAAGGGACCTACAGGGCCATCGGGTCCAACCCCCTGCTCAATGCAGGAATCCACCCTAAAGCATCCCTGACAGATGGTTGTCCAGCTGCCTCTTGAAGGCCTCTAGTGTGGGAGAGCCCACCACCTCCCTAGGTAACTGATTCCATTGTCATACTGCTCTAACCGTCAGGAAGTTTTTCCTGATGTCCAGCTGGAATCTGGCTTCCTGTCACTTGAGCCCGTTATTCCGTGTCCTGCACTCTGGGAGGATCGAGACGAGATCCTGGACCTCCTGTGTGTGACAAACTTTTAAGTATTTGAAGAGTGCTCTCATGTCTCCCCTCAATCTTCTCTTCTCCAGGCTAAACATGCCCAGTCCATAGGGTTTTGTTTCCAGACCCCTGATCATCCTGGTTGCCCTCCTCTGAACACGCTCCAGCTTGTCTGCGTCCTTCTTGAACTGTGGAGCCCAGAACTGGATGCAATACTCAAGACGAGGCCTAACCAGGGCCGAATAGAGAGGAACCAGGACCTCACGTGATTTGGAAGCTATACTTCTATTAACGCAGCCCAAAATAGCATTTGCCTTTACTGAAGTGGCACTTGTTTTGATGACATTGCATGTATTGTTTCATTCACATGCTGCCCCTCCCGTTTCCCCATCGTTTCTGGGACAGCGTCTGCCAACCGTTCTTCAATCAGAAAGCTAAATGCATACGGTCGTTCAAGTGGTACATCCCAGAGCGAGCCCATTTCTGCTTCCTGTGGATTTGTTATCTGACACCAAACAAAGCAGCTCCTAATAGGGGATAAAACCTCTCGATCGCATTAGAGAAATAACCCAGAAGCCCCACTGGGCCGCAGATGCTTTGCCACATGGGTGCCATATCAAGTTGGGGAAAGATGGCCTCATACGTTCTTAGTAGGGATGTGCTCCACTTCACCTCGGACCGGAGAAGCAGGAGCGGATCGGGGGGCTTCGCCTCCTGTTAAGGCGGAGGCGAAGAGGATTGGGGGAGCCGCGGAGCGTTGCGGAGCGGATCGAGGCGGAGCGGGCCCGATCTGCAATTTGCAGATTGGGCGCGAAGAGGATCGGGGGGTCCGTGCACACCCCTAGTTCTTAGGCAGCTGTTGTATTCCATGTCAGCGAATCTATTTCTAAACATTTGAAAGAATATCTGAGATATTCAGGTTTTCCCCCCAGGAAAACAAAAGAGGTGGGTGGTATGGGTGCAAGTTATAGAGAGATGTTGTTAAAGGGGGAAAAATATTACAGAGGAAAACATGCAAAAGTGACATGGGTCAGAAATAAGACAGAGATACCCATCCGGAGCACAGGGACCAGATCTGTGCACTTCTACATCAATAGAGGAGTCCTGGTGCCCCTTGGGAAGAAGTCAGTGGTGCACATTTACTTATTAATATCTTCGGTTCTCAACCAGCTGGGGTGGTTTCAGATACACAATGTGGATCAAGCTTTTGGACTGAGATAGTTCATAGTGAACAAAGAAAGGTAACAAAAGGGAGCCAGTGTGGTGTAGTGGATAAAGTGTTGGACTGGGAGTCGGGAGGTCCGGGTTCTAGTCCCCACTCGGCCATGGAAACCCACTGGGTGACTTTGGGCCAGTCACAGACTCTCAGCCCACCCTACCTCACAGGGTTGTTGTTGTGAGGATAACATGGAGAGGAGGAGGAGGATTATGTACGTCGCCTTGGGTTCCTTGGAGGAAAAAAGGTGGGATATAAATGCAATAATAAATAGATAAATAGAGAAATGGTAACAATCCAGGGTGACTTCAGAGAGGGCAGCTCTGCCTGCAGCGTGTGAGAGAGTCTGTCTTGTCAACTTCCCATCACACTGGTGGTGGTCATCTTTATTATTTACTTATTTATTTATAGTATTTGCATCCCATTCCTCAGTAACAAACAAACCAAATCCAACAATGACAACACGGACACAACAACAAAAGCCAGCACCTGCGGCAGCTTAAAACCAATCAGCTAAAGAACAGTTCCTGCCTGCCTGCTTACAATCTCAAAAGATGCAACATATGAGGAAAAGCGATGCGGAGGGAAGAGGGGAAAAAAAAGAGGGGACATTTTCAGCAGGGGTGGAGGAACGGGCCTCGTTCGCCTCTCATCGTCTGGGTGAGAGGCAATCCCACTGGAGTATGCCCCAATGTCTGCCTGCTCCTCATTCCTCACTCCTTTTCCTTTCCCACAAGGCAGTTGACGTCCATAATCCTTGGAGGGGGAAACGGTCCAACCGGAGCAGGCCCCGGGGTTCCCTGTGCATGCTCCTGCCTCCGGTCTTTCCTCGCGATCGTGCACACAGGAACCGCCACACCCTGTGTGACCAGTATCGAAAGAGAAGGATGCAAGGGCATGAGGCAAAGTCTCAGCTGGGCCACAACTGCATGCTTTACATGTTGTACAACCTGAGGGGAACCTGCTTTTCAAAGGCGGGAATTCAGATGAGTCCATGGACACATCACAAGCTGAGAACCCTCTTTCAAAATGGCCTCCGAAAAACCCAAAACCGAACGCCTTAAAGCCAGTCCCCCACGTTGACCTTTATCTCAATCTCCCTCCCCGACTGGAAGAGAGAGACACGAAGACCAACAGCACACAGCGGCCCCCTGGTTCAGTGATGTATGAAGGCTGCGATGGTAGCTGACTTTCCCATCACTCAGTCCAAGAGAGGATTGCCACTTAATGGGACTGTCGATCTTCCTGACAGAACTCGGTTTGGGCTCCAGAGTGGAGGGGAGGGCTCCTTTCTGGTCACCCCCCCCCCACATCACTCCAGAACAAAAGGCAGCACAATATTTAGACACCGTCAGGGAGCGAATGCACAACGCTCTGACGCCTCTGCGAAGGAGAGCAAAATGGCTCCCGAACCAAGCCTGATTTATTTGAACCTCTTCCCTCACATAGGACCGTAAAACGCCACAGGAAGACTTCCATGTAGTTGCTTCTGGCTATGGCAGGAGTCGAAGCAGAAACTTAAAGGCCCTGCCCAGCTCTGTCCAAAAGTAAGGAGAGATAGGGGACCAGCCGAAAACGTCTCCTCGTGCTGATTGGCCAGAGTGGGTTAGGTGATGCTGCATGGCCCCTACAAAAATATTCAGCTCAGCATCGCTCAAGATTCTGAGCAATCGGCAGAACTGTGTCCTGACTTGCCTTCAGCGGGAACCCATCAGGCAGCTGGGATTGTTCAGCTTGGAAAAAAAGGAGGCTGAGGGGAGATGTGGTAGAGGTGTACGAAATCATGCCTGGTGTGGAGAAGGTGGAGAGGGGGACATTTTTCTCCCGCTCTCAAAACACTAGAACCCAAGGGGTTCATCCCATGAAGCTGATGGGTGGGAAATTCAGGACAGATCAACACAAGGAATTCTTCACAAAGTGCCTAAACTATGGAACTCACGACCACAAGATGTGGTGAGGGCCACCAATTTGGTTGGCTTTAAAAAGGGGCTGGATAAATCCCTGGAAGAGAAGGCTACCACTGGCTACTAGTCCTAATGGCTACCTGCAGGGTCAGAGGCAGTAAGCTTATATACACCAGTTGCAGATGGTGCTGTTGCACCCGTGTCCTGCTTGTGGGTCCCTGGTTGACAGCTGTTTCACCACTGCATGAACAGAGTGCTGGACTAGATGGACCCTTGGTCTGATCCAGCCTCAGGGCTCTTCTGATGTTAAGGCAGACAGAGGCTCAGCACCATGGAGAGCTCTAAGCACACCACTTGCTCCAATGAAAGCTGGAGGCTGGTTGAGGCCTCATGCCTCCCTTGGGCTTCTCCCAAGAGCCAACCCGGCAGGCCTGAAGGCAAAGACTGCTCTTCCTCTTCATGGTTTCCCCCTTGGCACACGACTTGCCTGCTTGAGCAGGACTTGTGGAGCGGGAGGTGCTTGGTTCTGTAGCAGAATCGGGGCCAACGGGAGACTTGGGCCTGCAGGACCAGAACCATCAGTTTTGAACTGGGAACCTGGTGGTATTCAGCTGGTGGTATTCAACCCTCCATGACGTTCCGCCTTTCCTAAGTTATGGGTCCCTTTTGGCTTCTTTCCCTGCACTTTCTCTTCACTTTGTCCTCAACTACAGACAAGCCAGGTTGGTGTCCGTCTCCCGGATGATCCAAGCCCAGGGGAGGCCTCTTCAAAGGAAGAGGACTGGGATTTCCCAGCAAGCCCCACTCGCACAGAAGACACGGCGCAAACTCAGCAGTCCCGTTGCAAGGATGCTTCACTTGAGGTCCCCAAGGCCCCCGTCAACTCCATCCTGAGCCCTGCTCAGGTCCCTGACTCTCCTCTCTCATCTTACAGCTCTCTGGAGACCAGCACTGATGGACCAGGTGGGACATTCAGAGGCATTGCCATAGTGCCCGCCTGGCTGCGAGAAGATCCTTTCCCCCATGGTTTACTCAGGAGGAAGGGGCTCTTTAGGAAGAAGGGTCTACTCATGAGAAGCAAGTCCAACTGCAACTGGTCCTTAGCCTTTCCCATAGACCTCCTTGCTCCAGCCATGTGCTCAGGACAGTCTGACAACAGCAGCTTTGCAACAATTTTTTAAAAGAAAGAAAGAAAGACAGACAGACAGACAAACCTGTGACGTGTAATTTGTGACGTCACAAATCAAGACTCTGAGCCCTGTGATGAGGATTCCCACCATCCGGCTTTTGGAAGAGCTGCACAAGGCAACATTAATTTTTCAACGAACCAGCCCACAAAGCCTTGGGATGACTTTTTTTTGCAACCGGGGGCGGAGGGGGGGGAATAATTCAAATGTTGAAAAAGTCACTTTCCTCCCATACAAGCCTGCCAATGTGTACTGCGGTGTCGGCCCCAAGAGGCCTGGTCCATATCCCTGTCCAGTCAGAGGAGTGGCAGGTGAGTGCAAGAGACGGGGTCTTTTTTGTCATGGCCTCTAACATTTGGAATGCATTTCTTTGGGTGGGTGGGTGTGTCGTCGGCTCTCTCTGCTCCGTTTTGGGCAGGTGGCAAAGATGTGTCCCTTTCCATAAACCTTTGGGCTTAATTCTGGCTGACTCATAATTCTTGACTGCAAAAGTATTGGCCATTCTATTGGGTTTTGTTTGTTCCTTTAGTTCATTTCTATGTCACGATTATTTTTATTGCTGCTTTTATACTGAGAGCCATCTTGGGGGGTCAACCCAGCTGTGAAAGGCAGGGCAGAAATCTCTCCCCCCTCAAACACAAATAAATAAGCAAACTTCACCAGAAATGCAAATAATATAACTTCACCAGAAATACACATCAATGCCAAGTCTGAGTCCTTATTTGAACTCGTGCGCCTAAGAACATAAATGCAGTGCATTATCCCTTGGATTGCATTGGAATCTCTCATCATGAGTATCTGAAGTATAAAGAAGGCAAAATTATGAATGGTGCATTCCTCTGAATTATCAGAACCTCAGCTGGAGAGGCTGGAAAATGTTCCACGAATTTGAATTTGAAACGGAGTATTTCATTCACCGCTTTGAAAAACCCTCTTCACTTACTGAATGAAAGCTTGCAAGAGAAGACTTCTTTTTTTTTGCCCATTCATGCAGCATCCATAATATCAGACACAGCTGCGGGAACAATGACGTGTTTTGTAATCATTAATTCAAACACTACCCTTCTATAAAAAAAAAAAAGCGGATTTTTTTAGGTCAAGTTTCTTTAGTGCTCCATAGACGCACACAGAGAGTTTTTTTTAAAAAATATCAAGAGTTTTTGTCTTGCCCCAGATGAAACAGAAAGGAAGTCAGGAGGAAAGGTATATTCTATATAACCACAGCCTAGATTCTTGGCAAAACTGCTTACAAAAAATATGTATATTAAGAGAAATTTGCAAGGGAATGCATATGAATTTTCATACTGATTTTTTTAAAAAACAAAAACCCACAAACCGATGCAGAAAGATCAGAAAAAACGAGAAAGCAAAATTGGCTGATTTGTCAATCCCTAGCTTTGAATGATCGAGAAAGCAGAAGGGGAACCAAATGGCATTTGACACATTCCTTTGTCAAGGCATACGGTCACATGAATGAAACACTGCAAAAAAGTCATCTTGATGTGATTGTTCACATGGTTGCACTGAGATTCTTTTTGTGTGGTGTTTTACCTATGCTCAAGAATGCATGTGTACATCAATAAAACTATTGAGAGCCAGTGTCGTGTAGTGGATAAAGTGTTGGACTGGGAGTTGGGAGATCTGGGTTCTAGTCCCCACTTGTCCATGAAAACCCACTGGGTGACTTTGGGCCAGTCACAGGCTCTCAGCCCAACCCACCTCACAGGGTTGTTGTTGTGAGGATAAAAATGGAGAGGAGGAGGATTATGTACACCGCCTTGGATTCCTTAGAGGAAAAAAGGCAGGATATAAATGCAACAAATAATAAATTGATAAATACTCTAGATTACAAATCTTGAGATGTAGCAGCAGAAGGCTTAGACCTGGCTTTGCATAGTTTGCTGTAGGATTCTGGTCTTTCCATTTTTTTCCATATCTTTCTGCCTGTGCTCCATTACCAATGTGCAATGAGAAAACCCTAACCCACCCACCCCAAAAAGCAAACATAATGGGATTGTATGCGTGATTGCATCAGTATTCTTTTCATGTGCTGTTTTGCTGAGGCTCACATACATATGTTTGCATTGCTAAAGCACTGCAGAAATGCAACGGTGATGTGACTGGGCATACACAGTGGTAGCAACATTTTTTTTATGGCGTTTTATCTGTGGAATAGATTCTTTGCTGGGTTGCGGTGCTGCGCTTGACAGATGAAGTTGAGAAGGACGGCCAACATCCAAAGCGTTTGAGGAAACTGCTGTATTTTGAACGGAACCAGGAACACACAGCCCCCTTCATGGAATTCTCAACACAAGTTCCCCTCTTTACAGCATTCCAGGCAGGACAGGATTTAAAAAGTAGTTGTTTCCATTATCACAACTGTATTACCGACTTATCAACTCTGTTGGCAGCTTCTCTACCATTTTTCATCCCCCATTATACCCTGTGCATAGCGTCATTATGGGGTGGGAGAAGGGGAAATGGTGGCCACCACAAATAAACGTTGGCAAGTATTCTTAGAAAATTATTCGAAAGTACCCTATTTTGCAGGGGGAGGAGGGGGGAAAAAGCACAGAAATTTTCTCAGAAGACTGAGTAATCCTCCTCAGTATTAAGATCCCTCTCTCTCTCTCTCTCTCTCTCTCTCTCTCTCTCTCTCTCTCTCTCTTTCTCTCTCATACAAACACACACATCCCCAAAAGACCTCTCTGTAAACACTGCTCTGTTTTAAAAAAATTCTCACGGCCCGACAACAGTTCCAATCCGGAGGGAATGAATTGCGTCCCTCATCGGGTTACATATCACACGGCCTCTCGCTTGGCACTCCCTGATTAGGGACACGTGAAACCTTTCCTATTATTTCCGCGGAGATTTTCAATTTGCTGAAAAGGAATAGCGTAGCTTTGGGACGCTTTTTCTTTCTTTCTGGGAGCGGTGTGTGTGTCTGATTCTCTGTAAAGTGGCCCTGTTAATTCTGCTCGATCCCTCATCAGCTTTTCATATCATCGACCGTGTGATCCTCCTTGATCGACTCCATGAGATGGGCGTTAGAGGCACTGCGTTCCGGTGGTTCCGGTCCTACCTGCAGGGTCGATTTCAGAGAGTAACATTGGGTGATCATTTCTCGGCCCCTTGGCAATTCAGCTACGGGGTACCGCAGGGCACTATCTTGTCCCCAGTGTCATTTAACATCTATATGAAACTTTTGGGGGTGGTCAATAGGGGATTTGGAGCAAAATGCCATCATAGAATCATAGAATAGCAGAGTTGGAAGGGGCCTACAAGGCCATCAAGTCCAACCCCCTGCTCAATGCAGGAATCCGCCCTAAAGCATCCCTGGCAGAGGGTTGTCCAGCTGCCTCTTGAAGGCCTCTAGTGTGGGAGAGCCCACAACCTCCCTAGGTAACTGATTCCATTGTCGTACTGCTCTAACAGTCAGGAAGTTTTTCCTGATGTCCAGCTGGAATTTGGCTTCCTTTAACTTGAGCCCGCTATTCCGTGTCCTGCACTCTGGGAGGATCGAGAAGAGATCCTGGCCCTCCTCTGTGTGACAACCTTTTAAGTATTCGAAGAGTGCTATCATGTCTCCCCTCAATCTTCTCTTCTCCAGGCTAAACAGGCCCAGTTCTTTCAGTGTCTCTTCATAGGGCTTTGTTTCCAGACCCCTGATCATCCTGGTTGCTGATGACACACAGCTCCGTCTCCCTGGGACATCTGAATCAGGAGAGGCTGTGCAAGTGCTAGATCAGCGCCTAAACTCAGTAACGGGCTGGATGAGGGCCAATAAACTGAAGCTGAATCCTGGCAAGACAGAAGCCCTGTGGGTGAATGGTTCCCGAGTCTGCCTGTTCTGGATGGGGTTGCACTCCTTTAGAAAGATCAGGTTCATAGTTTGGGGGTACTCCTAGATCCGACATTGTTGCTGGAGGCCCAAGTGACCGCAGTGGCTTGGAGTGCCTTTGCCAGCTATGGCTTCTTCAGGACAGGGATAGCTTGACAACAGTGGAACAGGCATTAGTGACCTCAAGACTGGATTACTGCAATCCGCTCTATGTGGGGCTGCCCTTGAGAGTGCTCCGGAAGCTGGAGCTAGTGTAGAACGCACTTCCCAAAATTGATATGCAAACCAGAACACACTTATCGTTTTATTAAAAAATGCACATGTTAGGGAAAGGTGAGCACAAAAGTTGCATATATCAGTGGGGAAAAAAAGCATTTTATCACTGAACACGGCTTTCAGAAATGTGGCTATTAAGAAAAATGACATCCAAAAACGTATATATTAGGAGAAATGTACAGTACATGAAAATGCAGACCAATTTCCTTGTAGACTTTTTTAAAAATCACAAAGTGATGCAGAAATGAGACAGAATGAACTCGAGAATGGAAAGATGAGAAGCTGAAATTGACAAATGCATCCTTGTGTTTCAAGAACTTTTCTCTGTGTCTTGTACTGACGTGCACGGCACGGCCTCAGTGTATTTTATAAATGTGTGGGGATTTTACATGAGTAAAACACTGTGTGTTTTCTCCTTTTTTGCCGTGTTTTATCCACGCACACAACTCGCATCCTTAACGCAGAGGTGAAATGAAATGCACAGGAAGGGAAGAATTCAGAGCTGATGCGAAAGGCACATCCTCAGGTTCTGAAATTATGTCCAAAAATTCTCCTGATTAATCCAAACTTTGGGAGGAATGGGGCACAGGACAGAAGGAAGCAGAGTAACTACAAAACTGGGATGTTACACCTCAGCTTCATGGGCCAAATCCTGCCCTTCCAGGATCCCAATTTTAGCCCCCCCCCCGCGGGCTCCAAATATAGCCACACAGCCCCCCTTTGCCCCACCACTGATCATTAGGCATCTCCTAGCTTTTGAACAATCCCCCCCTTCTAAAAGGTTGAAATGGAACAGTCTACCTACATGGGTTGTGGGTTCTCCATCTCTGCAGGATTTTAAGAAAAGGCTGGCAGCCGCCTCTCATGGATGGTTGAATTGGTTTTCTTGCACATTGCAGAGGGTTGCACTAGATGATCCTTGGGGTCCTTTCCGACTCCACAATTCTATGATTCTATGAAATGCCTCTCTCCTAAGGCTTGGTTACTGGGATAAGAGCTTCAAGCTAAAATATGCTGGTATTCTGGCCACACCCCTTTTGATTTGGCTCCACCCACCGCTGAAACGTAGCTCCTAAGAGCATCCCCAAAATTGAATTTGGCACCTTGGACAGAAAGGGGTTTGATGCCACTTCAATAATGGAATGGAGGAGATTCTTTGAGCCCTAGTTAGAGAACAGGGCAGGCTGGTTAAGGCCACATAAAGCTGCTTGTACACTCCTGGTTAGATGCGGCTTTTGATTCCTCTTTCCTTATAGCGACGTGACACGACCAGTAAGTTTTACAAATGAGAGAAAGCATTCCCTTCCCATCCGAGTGCAAATGACCCCGAGGAGAGAGTCCCTCTGGGACTCCAAACACTGGTGATGCAAAAGAAAATACAATTGTCCCGAAATGACGCCCCGGATGGAAAAGCATGGGTCTCTCCAGCATTTAGCTGCTGTGAACTCAGCAGTGATTTTGGAGGGGCAAAAGAAGCGAAGGCAAAGTGCCACAAATTTGTCCTGGTGTGTATGTGTGTATGCTATATTTTACTTCTAAATCCCAAGCTCTTCCACGTATAATGACGCATCCCGGTGCCATTTAATCAAATAACGCAATCTGGAATTCTCCTCGCTTGCATCTCCCAGTTAATCGCCCTCTTTGTTTCCTTCATGAAAAATATTAAATCCACCAAAAGGGGAATAAAGTGTTGATTAATCCAATTTACCGAGTTTCAGTGACTGCATGCAATGTAGCAGATAAAAACAGAAGATCCACTAGGTCCCCACCGTGATCAGGGGTCTGGAAACAAAGCCCTATGAGGAGAGACTGGAAGAACGGGGCATGTTTAGCCTGGAGAAGAGAAGATTGACATGAGAGCACTCTTCAAATACTTCAAAGGTTGACACACAGAGGAGGGCCAGGATCTCTTCTCGATCCTCCCAGAGTGCAGGACACGGAATAATGGGCTCAAGTGACAGGAAGAGCCAGATTCCAGCTCGACATCAGGAAAAACATCCTCACTGTTAGAGCAGTATGACAATGGAACCAATGACCTAAGGAGGCTGTGGGCTCTCCCACACTAGAGGCCTTCAAGAGGCAGCTGGACAACCATCTGTCAGGGATGCTTTGAGGTGGATTCCTGCATTGAGCAGGGGGTTTGACTCGATGGCCTTAGAGGCCCCTTCCAACTCTACTATTCTATGATTCTGTGATTCTATGATGTTGTGCTTGGTGCTTCGGATATAGAATTTGGAGCGGCACATCAGGGGCCAGACCTAGCCGTGACAGTTGTCACGTCGTTTTGGTCTTGGGCACCCGGTTTTCTCAAGAAAACAAAAACAAATGAGAAGGTGTGTTTGTGGTGGCGGGGGTTAAATATCAATTAGGACCACTGTGGGGACAAGGTGTTAAAGTACCCCCCTCCCAATGCTTTAATATCATTTATAATAATTCAACTGCTTTTATTTATTTCATTGCTGTAATCCAGGGCCGGAGTAAGATATGTCGAGGCTCTAAGCCATATCAAAATTCAGAGGCCCTGTACCATAAAAATAAAGAGAAAAAGGATATTACACTAGAATGGAAAGGGTAATGAAAGGGTACCACCCCGCATTACGGGGTGCTTATAGCTAACCTTTTCTGAAGATGTGTATAAAAGGATTAATAAAGTAAGTTGATTTGAACTTCTTTTAAACGGGCTGTAGACTGCACTTATTTATTTATTTTAAACTTTTATATCTCACCCTATATCAATAAGATCTCAGGGCAGCATACAGATAAAAACATATAGTATAAAACAGTAAATATACACAGCTAAAAACAAATTAAACCATAAACCAAGTTAAAACAATATATAATTTAAAAGCAGTAAAACTATTAAAACAGCTAAAACAATATGCCAACTTATTGCCTCCAAATCTAAATGCAGTGTTGCTGCAATTCCTCTGTATAAAGCAACTCCGCTATAAGTCAAACCAGACTTTCCACCATATTGAAGCCAAAGCAATTTCAATTCTAATGCACTTGAGTTGTCTCTTGCATATTTAGAGGACCCTCGTAATCTAAGGCCCAAGCCATGACTTACTTGGTTTGTTAATAAATCAAGAAATGTTTGGAATAAATAAAATATATCCATCAGCCATGCAGGGCCAAACCAAGTGGCAACTGCTACATATAATTTGGACCTGAGGCTGCAGCAGAAAGACCAGCAAGTAGCTGGAGACAGATCACCCCATCCTCCAAGAGTAAATGGAACCATAGAGTTGGTGGTGGCTGGGAAGACCACCCAGTCCATCATCCAACAATGGAGGATTTCTGATACACCAGTTCCACAACTGCAAGAAACGGGTAGAGTAGTAAATCTTGAAATGCAGGGGGTCATCATGACACTCCACCTAGCCACGCCCCAAGGCAGCTGCGTTGATCCAGATCAACAATACAATTCTAACCATTTTCATCTCTCCCAAGACTAGGTCTTTGGCAAAGCTGATGGGCCTTCATTCCCCATTCAGGACCAAGTCAACCCAAAATACTTTGCTCACAAAAATATAGTGTTGCTGAGACTTTTAGCATTTACTTCCAGCTAGGGACCTGGAAATCAGGCCCTTTTAGGGCTCGTCGACATCTGTTCCCCACTCGGCTCAGCTTCCATCTCTGAGTGGAGCCGTGGGTTTTCCCTGAACTCTGGAGACATTTTCCTCCCCACTTTTTTATTTTATAAAATAAAATAAATTTATTTTATTTATTTATTACATTTTGATACCGCCCAATAGCCGAAGCTCTCTGGGCGGTTCACAAAAATTAAAACCATAATAAAACAACCAACAGGTTAAAAGCACAAATACAAAATACAGTATAAAAAGCACAACCAGGATAAAACCACGCAGCAAAATTGATATAAGATTAAAAAGATTTTTTGGGTGTGTGTGTGTGTGTCAAAAGCAATTTGTCTAAATAGAGATCTGTGCAAATTGCGGTCGAAATTCGCCCCCACAATTTGTGTAATGTACACAAACTGTAGCCCAAACCATGTAATTTGTGCAAAGTGTGCAAATTACGCCATTTTGTGCATATTACAGCTATAATTTGTGCAAATTAAAACAAAGCAAAACAGGAAATCCGCTAACTGGACAGTTAGCGAAAAACACATCAAAGTCGGGCGACCACACAATGACTTTGAATAGGCAGCCTCCCGGATTTCTAAGAATCCGACCTGCAGACTTCTGTATTTATTTCTTTATACTTAGCCAAAAATCTATGCAAATTCATTTGCAGGAAAATATGTTTGTTTCTCCTGAGACATATGCCACGCTGGAAAATAAACGCGGGGAAAAATCAACTGGAATGGGGGGCAAATAAGGCTAATTGTGATGTCCTAATGTAAAAGATGGAAATTATTTGCATATTTTTCTGTGTAACGGGAAAGAAGGAACTCGAATCCGTCTGTGAACGGATGAATGAAACCACACAATCCACACGAAACGCACACGGGGTGGATTTCAGAAAACTTCCACCCATCCTTTACTGCAATATGGGAAGCTGAATTAATCCACAGAACCAAAGTCAAATTCCCCACCCCACCCCAATGAATAGTTGCAAAGCCCTGTGCGGTTCGACTTTCAGACTTCTGCGTTCTCCCCGCACCCAGCTATGACTAAAGAGCAAGAACATGTCGAAATGCAGCTCTCATGCTCCAGAGATCTTCACGTCCCTAAGGGTCGTGCCCCGTCCGTGTCGGATTTTAATGCAAATTACACAGGCGGCTTGTGCGACAGCGGAGACGCCCTTCTAGGTAATAGCCATGAAATCGGCATTTCTCAAAGAAAAAAGGAGAAAGGGGGGGAATTATGTGGACGGAGTAATTTGCAAGTACTTCATCTAGCGCTCAGCAAACAAGGGTTGAATAACAGCAAGGAGCAACAAAGCCGGTGTGTGTGTCTCTCTCTGTGTGTGCGTGTGACATCTCCCCTGCCTTACACTCGCTCCACGTGACAGCGAGAAGGAGCCATCAATTAAGGGATGTGACACCCCTGTTCCCTGCTAAATTACTGCAACTCATTTTCTCAGTTTCACTCCCCAAAGCGCAAGGGAGTTCAACCTTGCAGCCGGTTTGCAACGCACGGCCCCGAGCCGCCGGAAGCCTCGAGAATTCTGCTCCTCCGAATGTAATCCCGATTTCCAAAGTGGAATTCCCGGATTGAAAAGCTGCTGTTGCCCAATTTCAAATCTGGGTTTTGCACAGAGTAAGGATCTGTTGCAGTGGTTTCAATTGGGGGCTGTAGGTGACCACCAGTGGTGTACGTCTCTTGGTCTGTCGGCCTTCCTGGGTATCCGTACGGCCCTGTCAATCTTGAAGTTTAAGGTTTTAAATCGTGTATATTTGTTTTTATCTGTGTGGCCCTCTGCAGTTCCCCTGATCATAGATTCATAGAATCATAGAATAGCAGAGTTGGAAGGGGCCTACAAGGCCATCGAGTCCAACCCCCTGCTCAATGCAGGAATCCACCCTAAAGCATCCCTGACAGATGGTTGTCCAGCTGCCTCTTGAAGGCCTCTAGTGTGGGAGAGCCCACCACCTCCCTAGGTAACTGATTCCACCGTCGCACTGCTCTAACAGTCAGGAAGTTTTTCCTGATGTCCAGCTGGAATCTGGCTTCCTTTAACTTGAGCCCGTTATTCCGTGTCCTGCACTCTAAAAGGCCACACCCTTTTAAATGGCTCTACCCCTTCTAACCCACAGTCTATCATTCGGTAGATTTCCTGCCTTTGTGCGGTCCCACCCCATTCTAAAAAGTGGAATACTTCCTCTAAGACTTATTTACCTAAAATATGCTTGTATTTATTATTTATTTAAAACATTTGTATCCCGCCCTAAATCATTAAGATCTCAGAGCGGCGTACAGATAAAAGCATACAGTATAAAACAATAATTATGCACAGTTA
The DNA here is from genome assembly GCF_023053635.1 of Elgaria multicarinata webbii. Taxonomy (NCBI): domain Eukaryota; kingdom Metazoa; phylum Chordata; class Lepidosauria; order Squamata; family Anguidae; genus Elgaria; species Elgaria multicarinata. Next base: position 5,472,764 of record NC_086190.1, read on the forward strand.
AAAACAAATTAAACCATGAACCAAGTTAAAACAATCTATAATTTAAACGCAGTAAAAGCAGTTAAAACAGTTAAAACGATGTGCCATCTTAGTGAATTTAGCCATCAAAGGCTTTGTTAAAAAGCCGTGTTTTTACTTGGCGTCGAAATGCAATCAATGTTGGTGCCAGTCGGGCCTCCAAGGGGAGGGCGTTCCACAGTCGTGGTGCCACCACAGAGAAGGCCCTCTCCCTTGTCCCAACATAGCGTATATGTTGCATTGGTGGGATGTGGAGAAGGGCTCCTCCAACAGATCTAAGGTCTCGGGCAGGCAGATATAAGGAGAGGCGCTCCCTCAAGTATCGAGGTCCCAAGCCGTTTGGGGCTTTAAACGTCATTACCAGCACCTTGAATTCCGACCGGAAGCGTATAGGCAGCCAGCGCAGTTCCTTTAAGACCGGTGTTATGTGGTCTCTGTAAGATGTACCCGCCAGCAGTCTAGCTGCTGCATTTTGCACTAGCGGCAACTTCTGTGTCGTCTTCAAGGGCAGCCCCACGTAGAGTGCATTGCAGTAGTCTAAGCGGGAAGTTACCAGTGCATGCACTACTGTGGCTAGGTTGTCCCTGTCCAGGAAAGGCTGTAGCTGGCGGATCAGCTGAAGCTGACCCCAAATATTCCATGCCCCAGAGTCCACCTGGGCCTCCAGTGACAGTGATGGGTCTAGGAGTACTCCCAAGCTATGCACCTGCTCCTTCAGAGGGAGCGCCACCTCCTCCAGAACAGGTTGCTTACCCAGTTCCCGGACTTGGGAACCACCAACCCACAGAGCTTCCATCTTATCAGGATTCAGCTTCAGTTTATTGGCCCTCATCCAGCCAATATGGGGGTGGGATTTAGGCCCCTCCCCCTTTGCCTCCAGCCCCGCCCACTACCGGAACATGCTACCCCCAACGCTTCTCCAAAATGGAATATCATTCTTGGGCCTTCAGAGGCTCCACACAGCCAGCGTGGTGTAGTGGTTAGAGTGTTGGACTGGGACTTGGGAGATCCGGGTTCTAGTCCGCTCTCAGCCATGGAAGCTCACTGGGTGACTTTGGGCCAGTCACTGGCCCTTGGCCTAACCCACCTCACAGGGTTGTTGTTGTGAGGATTAAAAACATGGAGAGGAGGAAGGAGACCATGTTAGCTGCCTTGGGTTCCTTGCTGGGATATAAATGTAAGAAATAAATAAAAGCAATAAATGCTTTTAGCGCAGACAAGACTGTACCAGACGGACCAGTATCTGTCTGATTCAGTAAAAGACAGCTCCCTGTTCCATTTATCATGCACCAATTGTTCCTTTTCTGCCGCGGCATGATAGGATGTCTCAGAGCAGTCATGCGTGGTCGTACAGCCCTGGCTCAAATCCTTTGGCAACCACGCCACGAAGCCCTGTGGCCATTGGTGGCAGCGTCGCGTGCCAGGAAACAAGACGTTTGACACTCCTAATGGCCGCGAACAAAAGGGGGTCTCGCCACTATCACATTTTGAATCATGCTGCATCCATATCACCTGCACTGATGGGATTATTCGGCTGTTGTTATGTACGCCTCGTGATTCAGTAACAAAGCCGGCGTGGCCCCCGGGGGTGGATAATACCAGAAGATTATTGGGCTGGATTAGCGTTTAGCCTGTTATGAATCGTAAATTCAGGTAGCCCGAATAGCAATCAGAGAGTGGGGGGGGGGGAGGGAAATGCAATTCAGATCTGACAGTATTCAGCGCGTGCTCTGCTGCACTTTGATGTGGGTACAGGCCTGCCGTCTCTCAGCCTGGACACTGGCTGCTGTGCTTTCAAATTTCCCGGGGGAATCAGAATAGGAAGGAAGAAATAGAAAAGAAAGGAGGGGCTGTGTTTTCCTTTTCTCCGGTTTCAACCAGACTCTTGAAAGGCAGTGTCTATTATTATTATTATTATTATTATTATTATTATTATTATTATTATTTGCAATATTTATATACCACTCCCCATCCAAAATTTCAGAGTGGTGTACAAGATAAAATAAAATAAAAACAGAATAAAAACATATTAAAATAGATCTTTGAAGAAGCAAAATGTACAGTGAATTAAGGAAAGGCTTCTTGGAATAAAGATGTTTTCAGGAGGTGCCAAAAGGAGTACAAGGTCGGAGCCTGCCTGACCTCCAGAGGCAGGGAGTTCCACAGGAGGGGGGCCACCACGCTGAAGGCTCTTCCCCTGGTGGATTCCAATCGGAGGATGGGTCTATGTGGAACCACCAGGAGCAGGCCCTCGGATGACCTCAGTGACCGGGCAGGTTGGTAAGGGAGAAGGCGCTCTCTCAGGTATCCTCATCCCAAGTTGTTGAGGTACTTGTACACAAGTACAAGAACCTTCAACCTGGAAAGCGGCAGCTCCGGACAACAGCTGAGCTACGACATTCTGCACTAGTTCCAGCTTCCGGAGCAGCTTCAAGGGCAGCCCCACATAGAGCGCATTGCAGTAATCCAACATTGAGGTTACTAATGCCTGTTCCACTGTTGTCAAGCTATCCCGGACCAGAAGAGGCCGTGGCTGGCGATCCAGCCGAAGCTGGTAAAAGGCCCTCTGAGCTGCGGTGGCCACTTGAGCCTCTAGTGACAGAGATGGATCTAAGAGTACCCCCGAACTACAAACCTGAGACAATGAGCCTCCCAGACTCGGGAATGTCTAAGAGCGATGGATCCATTTTACTTGGGATAAGCACCGGAATGCAGGGCAGGGGGAACGGGGTGGGCTTGACAAGACTCATGGCCGCCATGGATTTGTGAAACTCCGTGGAATGGAAGTAAGGGCGGTTATGATATATAAAGTAGAAATCACATGTACTGCAGTGGCGGATCTGTGCTGCTACAGACTTTCAAAGTTGCAAAGGGTTCCGGGGGTGGGTGGGAAAGGAGAGATTTTCAGAGTTTTCCAGTCCCTCTATAAGAGAAGAGTAGTCATTGTGGAAGACTCCCTTCTGCATGGGATTGAAACCCAAGTATGTCGTGAAGACCCATGGACTCGCCAGGTGTGCTGCCTCCCTGGAGCACAGATTAGAGATGTGACTGAAGGGTTACCGAAGCTCCTAAAGCCCACGGACACATACCCCTTTCTTCTCATCCATGTGGGAACAAATGATGTCGCCAAGCAGAGCTACGAAGAAATCATTTCAGACTATGAAGCTCTGGGAAGGAAACTGAAGAACTTTGGGGCCCAGGTAGTTTTCTCATCCATCCTCCCGGTTCTTGGAAGAGGATTAGAAAGGGAAAGAAAAATACTCCGGATGAGCGACTGGCTACGAAGGTGGTGCCGACGTGAGAATTTTGGATTCTGGGACCACGGGCTACGCTACTTGGAACATGGACTGCTGGCAAGGGATGGGTTGCACCTCACAAGGGCTGGAAAGAATGTGTTCGGCCACAGCATGAAGAACTTGATCAGGAGGGCTTTAAACTGAATCTTACGGGGGCGGGTGACGTAAACCTGGAGGCAACAAGGGATGAAGGCCAAGGCACCACAGTACAGAGAACAGCTCCAATAGTGCCCCCAAATAGTGTCCGCAACAATGTAAGAACAAAGACAGACTATAAAACACATGGTCTTCGATGTCTATATACTAATGCCCAGAGCATGGGAAACAAACAGAACGAACTTGAACTCTTATTACATGAAGGCAAATACGACTTGATAGGTATAACTGAAACTTGGTGGGATGACTCCCATGACTGGAATATAGCAATTGAAGGATATAACTTGTTCAAAAAGAACAGAAGAAATAGAAAGGGAGGTGGAGTTGCACTATATGTTAAAAATACCTATCCCGGCACAGAAATACAGGCGGATCAGACTGGGAGCTCCATTGAGAGCATCTGGATTAAAATAAATGGGGCAAGGAATAAAAAGAACATGATAATCGGAGTCTACTACTGACCACCCAATCAAGGAGAAGACGAGGATGAAACTTTTGAGAAACAAATTGCCAGTGTTTCAAGGAAGTGTGATGTAGTAGTGATGGGGGACTTCAATTACCCTGATATCTGTTGGGAGACCAATACTGCCAAAAGTGGCCCCTCCAAGAAATTCCTGACATGTGTGGGTGATAACTTTCTCCTACAGAAAGTGGAGGAAGGAACTAGAGGATCGGCAATCCTTGACTTGATATTGACCAATAGGGATGACTTAGTGGATAAAGTGGCAGTTACGGGAACTCTGGGGGAAATTGACCACATCATACTTGAAATCTTGATTATGAAGGAGACAAAAGTTGAGTGTAGCCATACACGTACTCTGGATTTTAGGAAAGCTGATTTTAATAAACTCAGAACTATGATAAGTAAGGTCCCATGGCAAGTGAGCCTAATGAGAAAAGGAGTGCAGGATGGGTGGGAATATTTAAAAAAGGAAATTTTAAAGGCACAGTTACAAACAATTCCAACAAGGAGAAAAGATAGAAGACAACAGAGGAAACCAATGTGGCTCCACAAAAAGCTTAGAGATGACCTGAAAACAAAAAGGGATACATATAGGAAGTGGAAGGAAGGCCAGGCTACAAAAGAAGAGTACAGACAAGTGGCGCAGAAGTGCCGAAATGGCGTCAGGAAGGCTAAAGCTCAGAATGAGCTGAGATTAGCGAGGGATGCTAAAAGCAATAAAAAGGCTTTCTTCAGATACGTGAGTAGTAAAAGACAGAGGAAAGAAATGGTGGTTCAACTGCTTAATGAGGATGGCAAATTGATAACAGACGACAAAGAAAAGGCTGAAGTGCTCAATTCCTACTTTGCCTCAGTCTTCTCCCAAAAGCGGGTCTATGACCCCCCTGGAAAAAGTGAAGCAGAAGTTGAGGGGGCAGGATTGCAGTTTGAGATTGATAAACAAATGGTCAGAGAACACCTAATTTCCTTGAATGAGTTCAAATCTCCAGGGCCCGATGAACTGCATCCTAGAGCAATGAAGGGGCTACCGGTGATTCTATGATTCTAAGCCTCCTTTGCTCCTATACATGTGGTCATGGCAGGGTTGCTTCCTGCTGAATTGAACTGCAGGAATCAACCTGCAACACTCTGAACCGTTCAGGTGTCTACAAGATTTGATACGTATTGAAGGAATCCTGATTTTGGGAATTTTTTGTAGGATGCAAGGATGTGGTCACTTGGAAGAAGAGCAAAACACAAAGCCAAGCGAGAGAAGGCATTTCTAGATGGTAGGTGGGGAAGTGGTTCGGGGGCAGCAGCATCGTTCACGCTCTCCAGCTCTGCAGCTGTGCTGCGTCTTGCTATAGGACTCCTATAGGACTCCGCAGCTCCATTCTGATGGCCCTTCACCTCGCCCCGATTTCTCCGTCTTGACTACAGAGTAATTCTGCAGTCATTAGAAGCCCCAAACCCATTATTTTCCCGGCTCGATGTTTTGATCTGTCGCTCTCAATTCCCCCATCATGATGCTTTGAAATTGCTTGTTGTGTGTTAGGCACCCCTGCTGGTTTCCTTAGCCTGTTTTTCCAAAGCGTTCAGGCCTTTATTTTTTTAAATGACACTTATCACCACCTCGATGTCCACAGCAGTCTTTTAGGCCAGCAACATCTGTCCTGACTCATTGATCCCATCCTCTAACTCAGGTTTCCCGCATCTCATGCTGAGTTTCCAGCTGACCAGGGAAAAGTGGGGAGGGGGGAGGTAAAAACACAATCAAAGAGGGGTTCCATTTATCTAAAAGTGTGGAACAGAAGCGGCTCTTCTGAGGAATCCTACTTAAAGGAGGACAGTTGAAAAATGTGCACCGGCTTTTCAGAAAGGCAAATCATGGGGTTGTAGCCAGTATTAGTCCTACTTAGAGTAGACCCACTGTAAAGAATGGAACTTAAGTTAGACTAACATTGGATACAGCCTATGGTATTTGAAGAATCACTTTCTTCCATATGAAGCCAAATTCTCCAGATTTGGTCTTGAAACTCATTCAAACTCTAGTCTGTATCAGATAGCAAGGTTTGGGTATTTATTTATTTTTCACATGAAAATTGTGTGTATTCCCCACCTCCACCCCCAAATGTATACATCAATTCTGTGCATCGCTGACATATACGCATTCCTTTCCCGTTGATTAAAGTGCATCGGTGCACATTTTTCAAAAGTATGATTTTTTAATGTGCATTTTTCAAAAGGTACACATTTTTTTGCGCATTTTTCAAATGTATGCATGCTGTTAAACATATTTTTAGGGGGTCTGCGAAACACACTGCAAGCTCAGAAATGAATCACAGAATCATAGAATAGTAAAGTTGGAAGGGGCCTATAAGGCCATCTAGTCCAACCCTTTGACAGCAGATTCTGCCTGACACTGCGTGTTCAGTCCAGAAGTTGTAAATCCTGATAAAAAATGAACTGAAACAAATTTCTCACACATCCCCTTCAGTTAAGACACCTTTAACAGTTAGTTGTGACTAGAGGTGGGAGAGTTCCTGGCTTGTGTGAGATCGGATTGGAAATAAGCTGGGCTATTTCACAGGCACCCCGAAGGGAAGTAGCTCGATATATTTCTGAGCTGATCCAGATTTGTCCACTGAACCCATGGTAAGGGAACCTCTGGATTATGGACCTAATCTAGCCCACAGAAGGTCCCCACCTGACCCACAACATGTTCACAGATACCTTCAGGGTGTGTGCCTTGGCCTCCAATCCCCAAATGAAGGCCCATTGTTATCTCTATCCCATCATAGAATCATAGAGTAGTAGAGTTGGAAGGGGCCTAAAAAGCCATCGAGTCCAACCCCCTGCTCAATGCAGGAATCCACCTGAAAGCATCCCTGACAGATGGTTGTCCAGCTGCCTCATGAAGGCCTCTAGTGTGGGAGAGCCCACCACCTCCCTAGGTAACTGATTCCATTGTCGTACTGCTCTAACAGTCAGGAAGTTTTTCCTGATGTCCAGCTGGAATCTGGCTTCCTGTCACTTGAGCCCACTATTCTGTGTCCTGCACTCTGGGATGAGTGAGAAGAGATCCTGGCCCTCCTCTGTGTGACAACCTTTCAAGTATTTGAAGAGTGCTCTCATGTCTCCCCTCAATCTTCTCTTCTCCAGGCTAAACATGCCCCATTCTTTCAGGCTCTCCTCATAGGGCTTGTTTCCAGACCCCTGATCATCCTCTGAACCCCCTCCAGCTTGTCTGCATCCTTCCTGAAGTGAAGTGTCCAGAACTGAACACAGTACTCAAGATGAGGCCTAACCAGGGCCAAATAGAGAGCAACCAACGCCTCGCATGATTGGGAGTTATACTTCTATTAATGCATCCCAAAATAGCATTTGCCTTTCTTGCAGCCATGTCGCACTGTTGGCTCCTATTCAGCTTGTGATCTACAACAATTCCAAATTCCTTCTCGCTTGTAAAATTGCTGAGCCAAGTATCCCCCATCTTGTAACTGTGCCTATGGATTTCATTTGGAGTGGAGGCTTCAAAGTGCTGTGGTGCAAATGACATCTCCTTGGATGAAGAAAGTGTCATCTCCTTGGCTAGGGAGCTGTCAGGTTTGGCCTAAAGTTGGGGGTGCAGCCAGCTGGACGCAACCCTCACAATGCCTTAAAAATGGTTTGGCTTTGCTTCGGGCTCTGGCGCTTGACCCAGGAGACGCCAACCGCAGACCCCACCCAGGTATGGGTAGGATAGAGCGAATGAGCACGGTCTGAACTGCTAGGATTCTCCAAACACCATTGCGCTTCTCGTCTTGTGCCCGATTTCCTGTTTGGGTTCGCGATTGCTGCTCGCTCTGCACAAACAGGGAAATTGCGGAAATAGAGCAGGCACGAAAAGTTGCGCGGAATTCTCCAAATATGCGCAACTTGACTAACCGGCAGAACTTTCCTCCATAGATTCAAGCAGAGCTTTCAGTCTGCAGGAGGACATTTGCGCAAGTTAGGAAAATGGGGCAAATTGAAACTGGGAAAGTTGAGCAAATCAAGCGCATGGCCCATTTCGGTGCATGCGCGCTCACGCCCGCGATGGCATTCGGGGCTTTGCACAGGGCACACGTGCGTGTTTTGTGAACACCAATGAAATTCTCATACATCCCCTAGCTACAGGGGGTTCTGAATTTTAACCATGGGCAAAGGTACACATAACCTCTGTGGCCATGGGGCAAACAGAGGCCTTAGCTAGACCTAAGGTTTATCCTGGGATTGTCCCGGGGTCAACCCTGTTCATGTAAATGACACACAGGGGATCCCGGGAGCAGGCAGGGACGACCCCGGGACGATCCCAGGATAAACCTTAGGTCTAGCTAAGGCCTCAGCCTCATGGCCACTCATAGCTATTGGCTGTCATGGAATACATCCGGCCGTGAAGGGTGGGATGTCAATTCCACAAATAAATTCTTAAATTCCCTTTTTGCATCTGCAGGTTGTGAAATAGAGTGCTGGTTAAATCCCAAATCCATTTCCGTTGTCGAGATCAATTCCCCGGCGCTCTACTTTTTTCTCCCTTTTTCAATTTAGTGCAGCAATTGAAATGATAAAGGAGAGCTAGAAATATAGCCCAAATCAGAGTTAAGGTAATCAAACCTTTCGGAAAGTGTGGAGGAAAAAAAATGAGCTCGAAACTCTTTACACCGCCTTCTTTTTCCTAATTAACAGGTGTGCCGGCGGATAATCACCCTGTTTGCTTTCTCACATCATTCTAATCTCACTGGAGGCAAAACGCCAAGTTCAATAGGCAGTCCCTTTCTGCTGTGAGTTGCTTTTTCTCCCTGAACAGTAAAAAGAAGATGAAAGATTTCCTCTGGAAGTGGTGGAGTTCATTACAGAGCAGTGCCAGTGTTCAGGGGCAACTTTTCCCTGCATTGCGTATACTAGGGTGACCATACTTTGGAAACCAAAAACGAGGACAACATGGTCGGCCCCAAGGGGGCGTGTCCAGCACCAAGGGGGCGTGCCCACCCGAACATAGCCTTGGTCACATGTCTGATTTTACAGCACACATTTAAGACAAATCTGTTCTACATAACATCTTAATGTTAAAATCACTGAAATAAGGAACAAGTGAGAGATTCAATGTATCTGAAATTAACTTCACTCATTCCTACTTTTGTAGGTTTTGCTGTACTTTGAAGCTCTGTTTACCTAAACAGACAGATCTGTTTCAAACTTGGCATAGCTAAAGTCCTTGTTAAGAGCAATCATGGTGCCAAGTTTCATCTCTTTATCTTTAAAAATAATTTATCTCCCATAGTTGGTTTTTAAAGTATCATTAGGTCATTGAGAAGGGAGGTGAAAACAGGGCATTTGTTTTTTGACAGGCATATTGAATTCAAGCACCAGGTTCAGTCTTTCGGGGGAATGACTGGGTAAGATCTCACCAGTGGGTCCCCTTAAACCAGGCTTTCCCCAGCTGGTGTGCCCTCTAGATTTGTTGGACTACAACTGCTATCATCCCTGACCTGACCATTGGCCATGCTGTCTGGGATGATGGGACTTGTAGACCCAAACCATCTGGAGAGGTCAGCAAAGCCTCCCTTTACCAAAGTGGAGGGGAACAAAGAGAGGTTTAATCAGAGCATCCAAGACTCCTCAACTCAGATGGCTCATGCAAGCAAGCCAAGCTGCATATCAAGTTATATATTTTTTAAATCCTCACCTCCCAACTTTCTGAGGTATATCAAAAGCAGGGCGTCATCATTCTCCACAGAAAGACTACTCAAAACACACCTACACAACTACCACGGCTTTATAATATGCATGATTCCACTCTGGATCTATAAATACAACCCCAAATCAGTGGCTCTTTCTTTCAGATTGGGATCCCAAGTCACCTGTAAACAAACACTGAAATTAGGCCTGAGAGGACAGCAGCGATTTTAGCACTTCATTGCTTCTGCACTTTGGTTGGCCCTGCCTCCCTTGCTTCCTGAATTCCAGTTGAACTGGGAGAAAATCTAAAATGAACTTCAGAACTGGAGTACGCTCAAGTTTGCTGCACCTTTCAGTTGAGTTGCGTTTTATTTGCCCTCTGCTTTACTAGTGTGCACAGGGGGTGGATCAAACTAGGGCTGTGCCCCGCTTCTCTTCGGGTCAGAGAAGCAGAAGCGGATCGGGGTGCTTTGTCTCCCCTTAAAGTGGAGGTGAAGAGGATCAGGGGGGCAGCGGAGCATCACAGAGCGGATCGAGACGAAGGCGGATCCTTCGCCTCGATCCGGAGCTCCAAAAAAAAGCTCCCGGCCAGCACAGCCCTTCCCAACACATCTGGAGGGCAACTGGCGGATGAAACCTGCATCAGTAGAACGGTGACATTTGCAATGTGAAGTTCAACTCAGCCATCGCAGGTGTACCGTTTTGCATCCAAGGCACAAAAAGATGTACCTCTGATGGGGGATAAAACACAGGGAACGATTTCTACTGACATTCCGGGCAATGGGAGGCTGTCATGTTTGATTGGCACGTTTGTCATGCATACTGAAATGCCGAGAGATGAGCCTTCAATACGAGGTTCAAGGCTTTGGGCTCAAAGCCCAAACCAAAGCTCTATTTTGCTACAGGAGGAGCCTAAAACAGAACCAAACAGATGCAGCTGGAATGAGATATATTGCCCAGAGGGAATTTTGGCTAAACTGTGTATTGCGTTTAGTCAGCTCACACACATGGCCAGGAGCAGCAGGCAGCTGGTCCCTCGAAGACATGCAGCACACTGGCTAGTGAGGGAGAAATTTCTGCATTGCCTTTCCATGGAGTGTGATAGCAACGGTGTGTGTGTGTGTGTTGTGAGATTGCTCTACTGCGATGACAACAGAGAGGCAGGCAAAGCAGATGCCAGCTCCATACACTTTGCCTCCCAAAGGCGCTATGTCACAAGTTGCACCCCAGGACTGCTTGTGAGTCCTCGAAAGATGCTGGAGCAGACCTGCCAGTTGAATGCTGAATTAGCTTGCTACAAGGTATCACAGGGTGCTTGTGAAAATATCCCTGCTGGAGGAATCCTCCTCGAAGCTAGAGCCAATGCCAAGGGGCTGCCCATGTCAGCAGATCTAGGGAAACCTGGGACCTCAGAGGAGATCACTACTAGTCTGTCCCTGCAAGAGGAGGTGATTTCTGCCTCTGAGGGGGAGGCTAGGTGACAGTGCCGAGAACACTGCTGTCTCAAGAGGCAAGGTCAATAGGGCTCCACTGAGAAGGAGTGCTCCTTGGGAGCAAGGCCCTCCTCCTGAGTAGGGCTTTTTTCAGAGAGCTTGTAACACACTGCAGCTGAGCGGGTGGGGCTCAGGAAGCTCTGACTATATCAGTCTTCAGTTTCAGCCTAGCTGAAACAACATTGTTCAACAGCTCCTGTGTCTTGTACCTTTATTTCCACACCGTGCCTCGTGATTGATCCTTTGTACTATTGACCCTTGGACTTCCATTTGACTGTGCTTCTGGACTGTGTATGGTAACTTACTGCTTGATCATGCTTTGACTTGGATCTGGACCGCTCTTGCCTTAGCCTGATCCCATATCGAACTGGACTTTTTGTGCCTGGTTTCTTGAACTACCTTTTGGATTGCCCCATAATTTGCTCTACTGTGGAGTCAGTCCCAGGAGAAAGACCACAACCATCCCAGGGACCACAACCTCTCCTTGGAAAATTAGGTTGTGTATCACCAGTGGAGTAATGGAAGGAGTATAAGTGAGAGCAGAGATCCAGGACCTTTTTCAGGGCAGAAAGAGTGACATAATCTGCCAAAGTGCCTGCGTAGAGCAAGGGGATGAGGTGATAATGAGGCTTTCAAGCCTGACTATTGTTTATTAGCATGTAGGAAGTTGGAGAACGAGGAAAATAATCGAACCGAGGCTGGACACTTTGGGCAATATCCAATTGTGATGTTCTGCAAACTCAAATAACATTAGTGGAGCTCCGTGGAATCTTTCTGTTGTGCAAGGAGCTCCCCATTATGCTTGTGCAACCAAACGGTGGCACAATCATTTGAACGAGGTGTTGCACAATGGGTAGGCTGCCGTATGGGTGCAAGCCGCAGGGTAAGTAGTTGCTCAGGGAGAATGCGCAGCGGGTAGCACCCTGCGTTGCACATGATGCAAAAGCTCTTCTGCCACCGTACTGCCACACACACGACTTCCGCTGGACCATTCTCTTGCGCATCATTCAGAACCCCGTTTCCGCTAGTGAAGTGCCATTTGGGCTAACGGAATGACACTGTTGGCTACTGCCCTTTCCTTCGGCTCCTTTTCATCGATGGTGTTCCTAGCTGTTCACATGGCAACACTTCTTTGCAAGCTGTTTTGCACCGGTAATTAAAGGCTAAAGTTGCATTTTCAGATGGCAGAAGTGCTTTGCTTAAAGCGCAAAGCATTTCAGAAGTTGATTGTGTGCAGTCACCACATAGTTCAATTGTGCTGAGACGGAGGTAACTATCCATAAGACTGCAGCTATGATCAGGGGTCTGGAAACAAAGCCCCATGAAGAGAGACCAAAAGAACTGGGCATGTTTGGCCTGGAGAAGAGAAGACTGAGGGGAGACATGATAGCACTCTTCAAATACTTGAAAGGTTGTCACACAGAGGAGGGCCAGGATCTCTTCTCGATCCTCCCAGAGTGCAGGACACGGAAACACGGGCTCAAGTTACAGGAAGCCAGATTCCAGCTGGACATCAGGAAAAACTTCCTGACTGTTAGAGCAGTACGACAATGGAATCAGTTGCCTGGTGAGGTTGTGGGCTCTCCCACACTAGAGGCCTTCAAGAGGCAGCTGGACAACCACTTGTCAGGTTTAAGGTGGATTCCTACATTGAGCAGGAGGTTAGACTTGATGGCCTTATAGGCCCCTTCCAACTCAACAATTCTATGATTCTAGTTACAATTTATCAGTTCATTATTTGATTTGTGCGCCCTTCCTTCCTTCCAAGAAAACTGGAAGGAAAACTGTTATCATCAATAACACTTATTTCAAACAATAATAAAACCAATACATTAAATAATGTATTTAATTTATATAATTTAATTTATATATGTATTTAATTAATTTATTTTAAATAATAAAACCAATACATTAAAACACAGTTAAAAACACAACAATGGCAGAATAAAACCTGCACCCAACCCAACAGGCCCACATGCATGCCAAAGGCCCGTTTGAACAAAAAGGCCTTTGCCTGCCGGCAGAAGGAGGCTCAGAGAGGGAACACCCTAGCCTCCCACAAACTCATAGAAATTTCCTGCCCTTAAACGGTCCCTCAAAAGCACATGGAATTTTCATCCCAGGGCTAAAATCAACTTGCATATCTTTGCCTTTCCTCATAGGGGAGGTGATCTGTGGCTTTAATCATTTTTGCTTGCCTGTTTGTGGTTTGTTCAGCCCCGTAACATTCTTTGAGAGCGGAGGGAAGGTGCACCTCACCGCTTTTCACCCCCAGGTAGGCCCGGGGCAGGAGGGATGGATGGATAGTTTAGTTAAATCGCAGAGCTCTTGACTTCTTTTCTGAATTCCTAAGGAGGTTATGCCCAAATAAATGTACCTCAAATTTCACTAGAGATAGAATTTGATCGCTAATGAAGATGTCCAAGCTCTAACCGCCCTCCCGGCTTGAAATGTTTTCAACTGCATTTTACTGACATCCTTTTAGCTCTTCTTAAAACTCCTCCCAATATTTCACCCAAATAAGAGACTTCTGCTTTTGCAGAAATCCCAGCAAAGCAAGGCCAATAATGCCTTTGCACAAGGGAAGTTCCCATTCTCCCCACCCACCCGGCCACTCCCAATAAGGTCAGTGGGCTTTTCGTGACAGCAGATGGAAACGTAATATCATTACATGCCGCCAAACTAGCAGTAAACAATGTGCTTTCGCTTGACTGACATGTGGCAAGGTCTTCACACCATCTGACTTGCAGCCAAAACCAATTGCTGACTGGCTGTCACTTCCGCTCCTTGTCTCTGGCTTCACGGACTCAAATGGCACTGACAAAGAATCACCCGGACAGGCTGACAATCCAAAGCGAAGCATATGAGCCTGTATCAAACAGCAGCAGCCTTCCCCAGCCTGGGGCCAACCGGGTGGGAGACTTGAACTGCTGCCACAGCCTTGTTTTCAAAAACACACCTGGTCGCCACGGGCATCCAGAAATTCAATGCAGGCGAGTGGGCTGGAGCAGCAGGGACAGGCCTCTCCATTGGTCGTCCACCGGTCTGCTTGCTTTCTGTGTTGGGTGTCGAAGAAGGAAAGTGTGTTCCTCTGCTCAAAGGGCATGCATGCATTGATAGAACTCTGCAATGTTTGGTGTGTTTATTTTATAAGGGTTCTTTCTGTGTGGTGTTTTACCAATGTGCAGGAGTGCCCGTGAGCATCCATAAAACACTGCAATTTTTGGTGTGTTTAGTTTTATAAGGGTTCTTTCTGTGTGGTGTTTTACCAATGTGCAGGAGTGCCCATGAGCATCCATAAAACACTAATTTTTGGTGTGTTTAGTTTTATAAGGGTTAATCACAGAATCATAGAATAGCAGAGTTGGAAGGGGACTACAAGGCCATCGAATCCAACCCCCTGCTCAATGCAGGAATCCACCCTAAAGCATCCCTGACAGATGGTTGTCCAGCTGCCTCTTGAAGGCCTCTAGTGTGGGAGAGCCCACAACCTCACCAGGCAACTGATTCCATTGTCGTACTGCTCTAACAGTCAGGAAGTTTTTCCTGATGTCCAGCTGGAATCTGGCTTCCTGTCACTTGAGCCCGTTATTCTGTGTCCTGCACTCTGGGAGGATCGAGAAGAGATCCTGGCTCTCCTCTGTGTGACAACCTTTTAAGTATTTGAAGAGTGCTATCCTGTCTCCCCTCAATCTTCTCTTCTCCAGGCTAAACAGGCCCAGTTCTTTCAGTCTCTCCTCATAGGGCTTTGTTTCCAGACCCCTGATCATCCTGGTTGCCCTCCTCTGAACACGCTCCAGCTTGTCTGCGTCCTTCTTGAATTGTGGAGCCTAGAACTGTTAATTTTTGTGAACCGCCCAGAGAGCTTTGGCTATTGGGCGGTATAAAAATGTAATAAATAAATAAATAAACTGGATGCAATACTCTAGATGAGGCCTAACCAGGGCCGCATAGAGAGGAACCAGTACCTCACGCGATTTGGAAGCTACACTTCTATTAATGCAGCCCAAAATAGCATTTGCTTTTCTTGCAGCCATATCGCACTGTTGGCTTGGGTGTGGTGTTTTACCAATGTGCAGAAGTGCCCGTGAGCATCCCTAAAACACTGCAATTTTTGGTGTGTTTATTTTTTTAAAGATTCTTTGTGTGTGGTGTTTTACCAATTTGCAGGAGTGCCTGTGAGCATCCATAAAACCCGGTGCCCAGAAAAACTTGATGCAGTCGCAGCTACAATCACAGCAGGATTGCCTTTTTTGCAGTGTTTTATTGACGGAACTGTGTGGTGGGAGTTGGCGGGAGAATCAAACAGGGAGAATCAACTGAATGGAAGGCTGCATCAAACACTCCATGCTCTAATTCTGGACTAAACTTTTGAAATTCTATGAGTCAATCTGGAAATCAGGAAGGGTGGAATACCTGGGGAAGGGGACATGAGGAAGAATAAAGGACAGTAAGGTGGGAGACCGTCTAACTCTGCTTGAGAAGGAATTTGGTGGTGGTGCAATTCTGACCCATGGATCTACCACCATCAACCACGTCACGTTTGCTGGCTTAGCACGCAGCAGAGGAGTGATGTGGTGACATTGGCAGCCTTGTAAGGTGCAATCCCAGGGAGTCCGCAGAGAGGTTTCATCATAAAATGAAGTTGTGGGCTCTCCCACACTAGAGGCCTTCAAGAGGCAGCTGGACAACCATCTGTCAGGGATGCTTTAGGGTGGATTCCGGCATTGAGCAGGGGGTTGGACTCGATGGCCTTGTAGGCCCCTTCCAACTCTGCTATTCTATGATTCTATGATTCTATAACCATTTCCCCAAACTAAGAACCCTTGGGTCTCACTTTGGTGAAATCTTAACATCCTCGCAGGCAAAACGAACGTCTTCCCTGATTAACGCAGGGCAGGGCAGGGGCCGTTCAAAATGGGAAGAAGCAAAGCGGAAGGAAGGCGTTGAAAGAGAAAAACGGTTCCTGCAACAGGCAAACGTTAGTTCCCCCAGGCTTTGATTCTGATGAGATGCAAATATGTAGCATCACTTCTCTTTCCGTCCCGCCGGAAAGCCAGGCTGGCTCTGGCATGCCCTGGAACCCCAAGGAATGAGTCAGCTGCCATTATTCATGCAAACGAATATACTTAATTTCCTCTACGTGCGGCAGGTTAATAGTCGGAACAGAGGGGGAAAAAACAGGTACAGAGAAGACATGGGAGGAGAGGAGCAGCTCACGGCTAGGCCGTTGCGCTTCGTTTGCAACTTACACACAAAACGTGGAGCTGGCTTATTATTAGGGAGCTGAGAGCGGGTTTCTTTCAAAATGGATCTTTCAAGCAAAAGAACAACAAAAAAAAAATCAACCAACTAGACCAGCCTTCCTCAACCTGGGGCGCTCCAGATGTGTTGGACTGCAACTCCCAGAATGCCCCAGCTGGCTGGGGCATTCTGGGAGATGCAGTCCAACACATCTGGAGCGCCCCAAGTTGAGGAAGGCTGAACTAGACAAAGAATAATCTCCTCCATCTCCTCTTCTACAAAATTTGATATTGAATATTCACTGGGTATTTGATTATTATTATTTTTGACATCAGATACTTGGTTTTGATATTTGACCGTTTTTGGTATTGAACATGCAATGGCATTCTGTTTTCTGAATGAATTGTTTGGTTGTTGGCATGCAGTGCTATCTCTGGCATCTGGTATTTGACATAAAAGAATTCAGTATTGTGTTGGAATTATCTGATGGCTCACATTCAACTGCATCCATGAGGTGGGTAGGATAGCTGATACCCCGGAAGACAGAAACAAAGTTCAAAGTGATCTGGATAGGCTGGAGTGCTGGGCTGAAAACAACAGAATGAAATTTAATAGGGATAAATGCCATGTTCTACACCTACAAGCCTTGTGTGGCACAGAGTGGAAAGCGGCAGTTACTGCAGCCAAAACTCTCCCCACGGCCTGAGTTCGATCCCAGCGGAAGCTGGTTCTCAGGCAGCCGGCTCAGGTCGACTCAGCATTCCATCCTTCCGAGGTCGGTAAAATGAGTACCCAGCTAGCTGGGGGAAAGGTAACCGCGACTGGGGAAGGCAACGGCAAACCACCCCACTACAAAGTCTGTCAAGAAAACGTCAGCGAAAGCAGGCATCCCTCTAGGAGTCAGTAATGACTCAAGTGCTTTGCACGAGAAATTCCTTTCCTTCCCCCGCCCCCACACCTAGGAAAAACAAACCAAATGCACAGTTGCAAGATGGGAGATACTTGGCTCAGCAATACTACAAACGAGAAGGGTCTTGGAATTGTTGTAGATCACAAGCTGAATATTATTATTATTATTATTTATTTATTTATTTATTTATATAGCACCATCAATGTACATGGTGCTGTACAGAGCAAAACAATAAATAGCAAGACCCTGCCACATAGGCTTACATTCTAATAGAATCATAATAAAACAATAAGAAGAGGAAGAGAATGCACCAAACAGGCACAGGGGAGAGTAAAACTAACAATATAAAAGTCAGAACAAAGTCAAGTTTTAAAAGCTTTAGGAAAAAGAAAAGTTTTTAGCTGAGCTTTAAAAGCTGCGGTTGAACTTGTAGTTCTCAAATGTTCTGGAAGAGCGTTCCAGGCGTAAGGGGCAGCCGAAGAAAATGGACGAAGCCGAGCAAGGGAAGTAGAGACCCTTGGGCAGGTGAGAAACATGGCATCAGAGGAGCGAAGAGCACGAGCGGGGCAATAGTGTGAGATGAGAGAGGAGAGATAGGAAGGAGCTAGACAGTGAAAAGCTTTGTAGGCCAACAGGAGAAGTTTATATTGGATTCTGAAGTGAATTGGAAGCCAATGAAGAGATTTCAGAAGTGGAGTAACATGGTCAGAGGGACCATGTTACTCCATGAGCCAACAGTGTGAAGCGGCTGCAAAAAAAGCAGATGTTATTTTGGGCTGCATTAATAGAAGTACAGCTTCCAAATTGCGTGAGGTACTGGTTCCCCTCTAATCAGCCCAGGTTAGGCCTCATCTAGAGTATTGCGTCCAGTTCTGGGCACCACACTTCAAGAAGGATGCAGACAAGCTGGAGGGGGTTCAGAGGATGATCAGGGGTCTGGAAACAAAGCTGTATGAGGAGAGACTGAAAGAACTGGGCATGTTTGGCCTGGAGAAGAGATGATTGAGGGGAGACATGAGAGCACTCTTCAAATACTTAAAGGTTGTCCTACAGAGGAGGGCCAGGATCTCTTCTCGATCCTCCCCAGGACACGGAATAATGGGCTCAAGTTACAGGAAGCCAGATTCCAGCTGGACATCAAGAAAAACTTCCTGACCATTAGAGCAGTACGAGAATGGAAGCAGTTACCTAGGGCAGTGTTGGACTCTCCCACACTAGAGGCCTTCAAGAGACAGCTGGACAGCCATCTGTCAGGGATGCTTTAGGTTGGATTCCTGCATTGAGCAGGGGGTTGGACTCGATGGCCTTGTAGGCCCCTTCCAACTCTACTATTCTATGATTCTATGATATTTGATTTTGATGTTCAACAGTTTGGGGTATTTGTCGTGCAACGGCATTCTGTATTCCAACTGAATTATTGGAGAGTAGTCAACTGTGGTCAGGTGCCATCTTACGAGATTCTACCCTTCATGCCAGGCAGCATTGAAAAGAAGAATAGATGCCAACAATCCTCAAACCTCTCCAAAGTCAAGGTGGGAGATGCATAATCAGAATTCACCTTTCAAATTCGCCATCTGAATGGCAACGTATGAAATGTTGGCACAATCTGAGCATCTTCTCTTGACTGGTCTTCTTCAGGCTCCCATTAGTTCTCTGCTTTCTGTCCAGCACTCCGCCGCTGAGATCATTTAGGTGGCCTGGTGCTGTGACCATGTCATTCTACTCGAAGTCCCTTCACTGGCTCCCAGCCCCATTGGGATACAATACAACCTCATAGAATCATAGAATCATAGAATAGCAGAGTTGGAAGGGGCCCACAAGGCCATCGAGTCCAACCCCCTGCTCAATGCAGGAATCCACCCCAAAACATCCCCGACAGATAGCCGTCCAGCTGCCTCTTGAATGCCTCCAGTGTGGGAGAGCCCACAACCTCCCTAGGTAGCTGATTCCATTGTCGCACTGCTCTAACAGTCAGGAAGTTTTTCCTGATGTCCAGCCGGAATCTGGCTTCCTTTAACTTGAGCCCGTTATTCCGTGTCCTGCACTCTGGGAGGATCGAGAAGAGATCCTGGCCCTCCTCTGTGTGACAACCTTTTAAGTATTTGAAGAGTGCTATCATGTCTCCCCTCAATCTTCTCTTCTCCAGGCTAAACATGCCCAGTTCTTTCAGTCTCTCTTCATAGGGCTTTGTTTCTAGACCTCTGATCATCCTGGTTGCCCTCTTCTGAACACGCTCCAGCTTGTCTGCATCCTTCTTGAATTGTGGAGCCCAGAACTGGACGCAATACTCTAGATGAGGCCTAACCAGGGCCTTGTTCTATCTTTCACATTTCTAGATTGTAAGGCATTTGGGCAGGGAGTTGTTTTATTGTATTGCTCTTTGTACAATGCCATGTACATTTATGGTGCTTTATAAATAAGCAATAATAATAATAATAATAATAATAATAAGAAGAAGAAGAAGAAGAAGAAGAAGAAGAAGAAGAAGCATTATTTTTAACTCGAGAATGGCCCAATGACCTTAGTTCTGTAGGTTAACCCAGTTTACCCTCGACATACTTGCACATTCAAGGGAACAATCTGTCCTCAAATCTCAAAGTCCAGCTACTTACTGCCTTCACCACCAACTAGGGATGCACGGCTGTTATTAAATCCACTTTCTGTCTGTGTTTCGGAAATTGTGTTTCATTCCGTCATCTGCTTGTTGGTGCAATTGGATTTTTTTATTTTATTTGCACTGATGCAAATTTGTTAATGCAAATTTAACTTGCACTCATTTGTATTAATTAATGCAAATGAGCACTAATGCACATTAATGCAGATTAGCACATTTGCTCTGCATTAGCGTGCATCCAAATTTGCGCAAATCCTCTCCCAAAGCAAACAACCAGTGCAGAAGTCCGCCTGACTTGGAAAATGCCCGTGCAGAATCTAGATCTCAGGTTCAGAGAAATCTGAACTAGAATCATAGAATCGTAGAGTTGGAAGGTCAACAATTCCAACCCCCTGCTCAATGCAGGAATCCACCCTAAAGCATCCCTGACAGGTGGTTGTCCAGCTGCCTCTTGAAGGCCTCTAGTGTGGGAGAGCCCACAACCTCCCTAGGTCACTGATTCCATTGTCGTACTGCTCTAACAGTCAGGAAGTTTTTCCTGATGTCCAGCTGGAATCTGGCTTCCTGTCACTTGAGCCCATTATTCTGTGTCCTGCACTCTGGGAGGATCGAGAAGAGATCCTGGCCCTCCTCTGTGTGATAACCTTTCAAGTATTTGAAGAGTGCTCTCATGTCTCCCCTCAGACTTCTCTTCTCCAAGCTAAACATGCCCGGTTCTTTCAGTCTCGCTTCATAAAGCTTTGTTTCCAGACCCCTGATCATCTTTGTTGCCCTCTTCCAAACACGCTACTTTGGATCCACGGCAGATTTCTCTGGACATCCCCACCTCTGACTAACAATCTTCTGAAATGGGATTCGGACAATCAGGGCCAGGGTTTTGCAGAGCTGACCTCAACGTTCTTTTATGAAAGGCCTTTCTCCTGCTCAACGCGGTGGGCGTTGAGAGGTGGTCAAAAGGTTATACAGAGCCCACTCCAAACAGCGGGACGCAGATAGAACTAGGAGAGTCCGGTGGGTGACCAACTCCGCCACCGTTACCAGTTGGATGCTGAATGGTTGTTCATCTAAAGAGATGCGGCTGCAAAGCCATTTAGAGGCGACAGGTCCGGTGCAGCCTAGCAACGTTAATGACTCTAAGTGATCAACATCCCAGGCAAAAGTTGAACCACTGACCTGTAGCAGAAAGCCGCCATATCCCATTACAACCCCCCTGAGCTGTCCACTCCCTCATTTAATTTCAAGCTGATCCTTTTGCCCTCTCGGTTTAATTTTCCAGGTCCCATTAAAGCAGTCCCTCAATTACAATTTTCACTGTTGTCAATGCGCTCACCACGTCCAGGAACTCCCATCATTCTCCTCTCTGGTTCTCAGAAACAGGTTGCCCACGGTTCACAGTGCCTCGCGGGGAACTTTTCCCTCCCTCCCCCACGTTTTTCAGTAGCACTGTTCACTTAACCACAGAAAGGAGACGTGGATTTGGGGACAGGAAAAAATGAGCACCCAAAATGTGCCTAAAAAATACACATGCATTTCTATGCAGGGGTAAAACAAAGTAAAAAACAAAACTTTGTATGGAAGCGAGGCAGAATGAGTGATGGTTTAATGCCCACTTCTGGCAAGTAACGTATAAAGTTATGGGAGGGGGGGAGTTAGTTTGCATTTACACCCAAACCTGAATCAGCAAATCTCAACCTCACCAAAATTCTGTGAATTCCCTCTCAAAGCCCGTCCTTGACTCAAGTCCATATCAAATTGCGAGGTTTCCCCCGCGCCCGCTTTGCATGAAAACCCGTGCGTATTTTTCCAAGTCTATGCATCAATTAGCTCCGTTCGTCCTTCCATCGGAAGCTGACAGCAGGGGCAGTGTGAGCGACTGCAGCAAGGCAGAGGAGAAGGGAGGCATGCCCGTTTGGGACATTCTCCAGGCCACATCTGGCCTGCATTTCCCTATCTCTGTTCTAGTTGCAGACTAGAACTCTTAAGTCAACAAGACAGGGAAAAAACGCTCAGATGGAACAAACGTCAGTTCTTTTATGTGCCTGCCTGCCAATCTCAGATCAGTTCACACATGCATTACAAACAAATCAGACCATTTCAGCATCTGCAGTTGGCCATTTGGCCGCTGGCCTATTTCGGTCATTAGAGGCCTTTAAAAATATCGTGCTGTATTCGATGCCGTGCAAAAATCAGTCCCCTAACGGAGTTCTCCATTAGATCAAATTGGTTCGCGTTAATTTAAATTGTGTCTGAACTATGAAATGTCTGCTGCTTGGACATTAATGCCTTTCCCCTCTCCCTCGCCCAGCATGGAGCACTGGGAATTGGAGTTCAGTAAAGGACCTAGGAGATCTTCCATGATGAGCATCCCGTCCAGAGTGGGAAGAGCATCTATCCTACATAGGATTCCCATCAGCCTCAGAGTTCATAAGAACGTAAGAAGAGCCCTGATGCTGGATCAGACCAAGGGTCCATCTAGTTCAGCACTCTGTTCACACAGGGGCCAACCAACCATCGGCCAGGGACGAACAAGCAGGACATGGTGCAACAGCACCCTCCCACCCATGTTCCCCAGCAACTGGCGCACAAAGGCTTACTGCCTTGAATACTGGAGATAACACACAACCTCAATCAGAATGGAGAGAGGGGTAAGAAATCATCATCATCATCATCATCATCATCATCATCATCATCATCATCATCATCTATATAAAAGCCCAGACTGCTCCTCCAAGCCAGTTCTAGTTTTTGCCCTCTGGCGCCATCTAGGGACGTTCCTCGGAACTGCGGCCTTCTATGGAAGTTCCAAGAAATAGTTTTTGCCCTCTGGCGCCATCTATCAACGTTCCTCGGAACTGTGGCCTTCTATGGAAGTTCCAAGTTCCAGGAGCTTCCGGCCTAACAGAGGGGCCAAAACCCACTAACCTCCTCACCAGACTGCTCCTCTACACGTGTCGTATGACGGGCTTTTTTACTACTAATAATAACAACAATAATAATAATAATAATAATGATTTAATGCTCCCATTGGCATAGGGGGGAGGGCAATTCCCCAAGGCTCCACAAATTGCTAATTTCCCCCTTCTCATGTGTGTGTGTGTGTGTGTGTGTGTGTGTGTGTGTGTGTGTGTGACGAGCACTAAGGCACAGGTCCGAGTGCATCTGACTGGGTCTGGGAGGGCCAGACACCGGGGGGGGGGGTCCACTGCCCTCACAGACCGAGTCGGACGCTTGCAACCACCCTACAAGCAAACAGAAAAACACAGAGAACTTGTTCCTTTAAAATGACCAGTCAAACTTGTTACTTTCAAAACTCTTCAATTAGACATGGAGTTTGGGAACCTGTCACGCTGCGTCCCACCGAAACCCTGCCTCCCGCCTCCGTTCCTTCTCCTCGGCAATCAGCCTGCCGTTCCGTGCCGACCGGACACACTTCCCAAGAGCGGCACAGAGCTGGGGGGATTGCAATCAGCTCCCTTTCTTTTCATAAATGCACAATCACGACGGCTCTGTAATAAACCCCCAGAAGCCACGGCAATGTGCTCATTCTGGCGTGCAGCTGAAGAAAGCGGAGAGGGTTCTCGTTGCTACGCGGAGTGCTTGAAAATGAGCGCAGGGCCCTGGAGCAGAAATGGTTTGCATGTGGAAATTGCTTAGCGCAGTCTACAAACCTCCATAGCCAGAAATATTTTGCTAGGGGCAAGAAGAAAGGGAAATGAGTAATCCACCCTTGCCCTCAGCAGTCCACATGATTTTGTTACTGAGAAGCTTGGCCATGCTGGCATTCAAAAAGGTAGTTTTTGCCATCACCAAAACACCTTGCCTAATGCCTCTTTCTTCTGGGAAAGGTGACATCCTGGCAGCTTGGAGCAAAAGGATCCTGATGGGAGCCTACCAGCTATGATGGGAGTTCATGGCTTATATGTCTTGTTACAGCCAGCCAGTGTGGTGTAGTGGTCAGCGACTTGGACTTGGGAGACCTGAGTTCTAGTCCCCACTTGGCCGTGAAGGTCACTGAGTAACTTTGGGGCAGTCACTGACTTTCAGCCTAACAGCGTTGTTGTCGTTAGGATAAAATGGAGAGGAGGAGGAGGATTATGTAGGCCGCCTTGGGTTCCTTGTACGAAAGGTGGAACATTTTGGTCCAGTCATTAAGAGCAGTCTGCTGGTTCAGTGCAGGGGTAGTGGTGGTGATATTCTAATGAATTTCTTTTCTGTAAACTTTTATAGTTCCATAAATCTGAATTGTTATTGGTTGATGGGTGAACTCTGCATCCTGTTTGAACTCTGCTAGCCAGACTCCCGCCAGTCACCTGACCCCGGCGTGTGTGCAGGGCTGGCCACCAGATGGTCTACAGGCACCAGGTGAAAGCCCTCATCTTTTTTTTTTTGTCCATGAGGTCTGATTTGCGCAAATTCATGGTGGAAATATTCATGGAAAATCGCAATTTGTGCAAAATCGCAGACATGAATAGTGCAATTTGTGTAAAAATGCAGGGGGTCAATTGCACCGTTCACGGCCATGATTCTGTACAAATTGCAAATTCTGTGAATGTTTCAATCCACAAACTTGCACAAATCATGATTTGCACAAATTCCGATTTGCACAAATAAAAAAAGGGAGAAACTACGGGCTTGCACAACTTGGGAAGCTGGAGGCGGAGATATCCACGAGATGGCATCCAGGGGGCTGAGTTGGCAAAATCCCGCCGATCTCCTAAAACGAATTCCTCCGAGATCCCTAGCTAAGTTCCCCACTTGATCGAAGTACAATGCCTGATCTGCTGTGTGTGCATCACACCTCTGCAAAAGATCCCGCTGGCTCAGCTGAGTACACATGAGTAGATGGGAGTTCACATACACAAGTGATGTGAACTCATGTCCCTCAGTTGCCTGCTTGGTCTCTACAGTGGGTGCAGCAAAGTGATGAAATGATCCAGCATTCCTCCACGAAGCACAGCCATTGGCTTCCACACAGTTCCTACAAGGTTGATCCAGTGTCTCTGGCTAGGGATGTAAGAGAAATTCACTTCAGTTTGGCCCCATTCGGAAGACACCTTAAACCACAACTTTACCTGACGTGGTTAAGCTAGAATGCCAGGTCATGTTCAGAAGACACCTTAAACCAAGGCAGCAGCCATGGTGACTGAGGCAAAAAGCTTTATTCACTGTGGTTAAAGCCATGGTTTAAGGTGTCTTCTGAACACAACCCGGCTTTCTGGCTTAAAGCCATGGTTTAAGATGTCTTCTGAAGGGGGCTAGTGTCTTTGATCAGGGTTTATTTATTTATTTAGACTATTTATATACTGCTCCCCATTGAAAATTTTTGGAGCGGTGTACAAGATAAAATGGGGGAAAAAACCCCAGAATAAAACAGTTAAAACAAAATTTAAAGAAGCAAAAAACAGAGATTCAAGGCTGCATATTAAGGAAAGGCTTCTTGGAATAAAGATCTTTTCAGGAGGTGCCAAAAGGAGTACAAGGTTGGAGCCTGCCTGACCTCCAGAGGCAGGGAATTCCACAGGAGGGGGGCCACCACGCTGAAGGCTCTTCCCCTGGTGGACTCCAATTGTTTACCCAGTTTGCACCTTCCAGATCGAAAATGGTCAACCTGCACTCAAAGTCCATAGACGTCCAAGTATGCAATGTCATTCGCTGACCCGAAATAGCATGTTTGACAGCACGGGTGCGTTTGAAAAATGCACATGGGGGGGGAAAAAAGGTAGTTTTGTAAAACGTGCAGAAAATCACTTTAATCAAAGGAAGACTGTACATTTCAAACAGGCGCACAACTGATGCATATGTTTGGAAAACATGCATGAAAATACACATGGATTTTCGTGACAAAAGGATCCCCCCCCCCGAAACTCGCAGTCTGAGACAAGCATGAGTCGGGATAACCTTCGAAGTAGAATTTGCACACGTGGCCAGGTTGCACTGATTTGCACATCCTGACTTATTGTGCACCTCCATCCCAGAGGGAATGGCGAAGGAATGCTTCCCTGATGCAAGAAGCATCCTCCACCACTTCAGGGAGTGGTATCATAGCATGCTCTAGGTCAGCCTTCCTCAACCTAGGGCGCTCCAGATGTGTTGGACTGCACCTCCCAGAATGCCCCAGCCAGCTGGGGCATTCTGGGAGTTGTAGTCCAACACATCTGGAGCGCCCCAGGTTGAGGAAGGCTGATCTAGATGTACAGACAGCGAAACGAGGGAATGGAAGCAATTCCCTTGTGCTAGCCCATGTGGCACAGATGAGCCCTTCTTGCCACAGCCATCACCGAGCAGGTATTGTTGCATGAGCCAAATGCTCGAGGAGAACGGACAATGTTGACATGCAAGCACAAGCAGCAACGTAATTCTAGTCCATCAACAAAGGATGCGTCTTCATGGCGACAGCTTGGCCTACTTTGCTGTAGAATCCTCAGGATTTCTGAACATGGCCAAACCCACCGGATTCCAGCAGGGATTCCCCAGGTACCAAAATGTTCCTTTCGGAAAACATGGGCCAGAATGAGCAACTTCCTTCTTGTTTCTCCCCCCCCCCCCGATGAAACTGGGCAAGTGAAGGGCCTCGTTTGCTCTCCAGCAAAACTGTTCCTGCCTAGGAACCCTGAGACTTTAGACAACAGCTCATCATTGGAGGAGGCGTTTTGCGGTAAGTAAATATGGCAGACGGAAGGACTTTCGAACCGCAAAGGTGATCAAAACAGAAGAATTCTGACAAATGCAGTTTTTTATGGTGTCCCTTGTTAATAACAAGCAGTAAAACCATCCGTCTGGAGAGAAGAGAGAATATTCTTCTTTCAGGAGCAATAAATCAAAGGATACTCTAGATGTTTATTTTATTTTGCCCTGTCTATAACTCTGCCTGTATTTACATGGTGTGGACACTAACTATTCCTACTGCTCCCAGAGGAACACAACCTGGTGCCCTCGAGATGTTTTGGATTACAATGCCCATCATCCTTGGCAATTGGCTATGCTGGCCGAGACCGATGGGAGTTGTAATCCAAACATCTGGAGGGCACCACTTGCCTACACTGTGTGCCAGACCATCTGGTCTTCCTTGGTGTTAATTTCTCTTTTGACTAAATTTAACAAACTCTGAGTCACCTGGCATGAGTGTTCACTTGGTCCCATTACACACTCCGGAAACCAGTAGTGGCTGAGTTAAAGTCTCTCCTCTTGGGCTTCCTCAGTGAGATGAGAGCATCTTTCTTTGCTTTAATTCCTTTCTATCTCTTTCAGATGGGGGGATACTATAGCTTTTTTTGTTTTTAGTCCTGGTTACGTAAGTCAAATAATAAGTCATACATTTACATTCAATTCCAATTCCCACCTAGTTTCAGTATTGTCATTTATTTCATTATTCCCCACTCTTAAACCCCAGATCACCCATTCACAGACCAAGTTTACTTTCAGACATGTTGAGAAGGTAGGGTGACCCTATGAAAAGGAGGACAGGGCTCCTGTATCTTCGGCACAGAAAAGGGAATTTCAGCAGGTGTCATTTGTATACATGAGGAACCCAGCGAAATTTCCTCTTCATCACAAGAGTTAAAGCTGCAGGTGCCCTGCCCTCTTTTAAAATGGTCACTGTAGTATAGCTCCTGCACCTTTAACTGGTGTGATGAAGAGGGAATTTCACCAGGTTCTCCATATAAGCAAATGACACCTGCTGAAATTCCCTTTTCTATGCCACTGTTAAAAATACTGTCCTCCTTTTCATATGGTCACGCTAGAGAAGGGGACCTCAGTTCCTTAGATCTATGTTCTACATAGCACCGTATATACTGACAAAGGCATTCTCCTAGGTTGACCATATGAAAAGGAGGACAGGGCTCCTGTATCTTTAACAGTTGTATTGAAAAGGAAATTTCAGTAGGTGTCATTTGTATATATGGGGAACCTGGGGAAATTTCCTCTTCATCACCACAGTTAAAGCTGCAGGTGCCCTGCCGTCTTTTGAATCTGGTCACAGTATAGCTGCAGTATAGCTCCTGCAGCTTTAACTGTTGTGATGAAGCGGGAATTTCCCCAGGTTCTCCATATATACAAATGACTCCTGCTGAAATTCCCTTTTATATGCAACTGTTAAAGATACAGGAGCCCTGTCCTCCTTTTCATAGGGTCACCCTAGACAAAGGCATGTTCTGCTTTATTTACAAATTCAATGAATTTCCCCCATAGCTCTTCAAACTTTCTACCTTTAATTGTCCTACCTTTTGAGTCAATTTCTCTGGTACCACTTTTCGATATAAAGCCCTTTGCCATTTTTCCAATACTTGGCTATCAACCATCTTGCCACTAACAATAGATGACTCACTAATTCCTTACTTAGCAGGTTGATATGTAATCCTATATATAAATTTAGCGAAGCTAAATGAGGAGATGGATGAAACCCACTGTCCTGTTATCAAGCTAGTCTCTTGAAATACTACTATCCAGAAATTATTTGCCCAAGGGCAGGTCCACCACATCTGTATATAGATTCCTGCGGATACCACAGCTTTTAAAAGGGGAGAGCCCTGTGCAGACACAGGAGCAAATATACTGAACATACTTACATAAGGAAGAGAAGTAGCAATGTTGAAAAAGTAAATGGAAGGCAGTGCAGGATTCTCTTTTTTCAACTAACACAACCTCTTATAATAAGAAAGGGGATCCATGAATTAAAGCTGGGTGTCTCTTGCAAGTCTCCTTCCTGTTCAGCCTTGCTGGCATTCTGTATGCAAGAAGAGGCAAGCCTGAGGAGGGGGAAAGAGGCTGAAGCACTATGAGGACCCTTCCCCACTTCAGAGGCAGCTTTTCACCGGGATTACACTAGCACTCGATTGAGCTCGGCCTTTTCCTCTTTAAGCGCAACACAGTCCGCCTAGAACAGCTGGAGATGATAAAGGCAATGGGAGATCCTCCCTGGTCATTGATTACTTTTCTTGCTGACTAATCTCTGCTTTGGCCACTTTCCAGGGCTGTGGGTCACTCCGGCTCCCTGGTCCAGATCCAGCTGGCTCTTTCAGCTCATATCAGAATGCTGAGAGTTTGGGAGAGCTGATAGAGGAGTATAAACGAAGGGGCTAGGGGCACGCGCCTCTTCAAAATCGACAGAATATTTGGAGGGGAGGACAGGCGGGGGCTGATGTATGGGAATAATATTTGAAATAGTGCTATGCCAAAAATTTCGATCACTCCATTTTCGTCATTTCATGGGAGGTGTGGAAAAAATGAAATTCTGGCGAAAGAGGCTGGTAGAATTGAGAATTTCGGTGAATTTTCTCTTTGGGGATGAGGACAGGGCTTCTACTTCACCTTTTTAAGTGTTGGCAGTTGTTGAAGGACCTTCTTTCTATTATTATTATTATTTTTAAAAACCTCTCCCGGCACTTGCAGGAGCCCAGAAGTTCTTCCTGGATGTCTATTGGAGAAGTCGAGGTCACATGGTCTCCAATAGGCATTCAGGAAGAACTGCCAGGCGCCCCCAAGTGCCATTTTTTTAAAAAACAAATACAACGAAGATCCCTCAAGAGCCAGCTACACTTTGAAAAAGTATGTGGAAACACTGTCCCCCTCCCCGAGGAGAAAATTCTCCCAAATTCCCCCCCTCCACTACATCTTTCACAGGGAGAGAAAGAAGTTCCCCAAAATAGGGATCGGGATTTGGCACGGCACCTGGCTGAAACGAACATTTGTCAGGCAACCGGACTTTCTTTCTAGGCACCCATATTGCACTGATTTCATGGATAAATTAAGGCTGCCGTGCCAGGCATGTTGAGACAAACTAGGGAATGGCTGGGAATTGTCTAAACTTCCATAGGATTGTGCCCTGAAATCATTTTGATTGACTGGGAAGGTGCCACTGATTAAATAGGAAGCTGATATTTCTCTCTATCGATGCTGCCTAGGGGATGCTTGGCATTCATTCATTCATTCATTCATTCATTTTATTTATTTATTTATTACAACTTTATTCTGCCCAATAGCCAAGGCTCTCTGAACAGTTCACAACATTGTCTAACACATCTGGAGGGCGCAAGGTTGGGGAAGGCTCTCCTAAATCAATATGAGTCCTTTTAATAATAATAAAAAAACAAGATATTGGAAGTGCAAGATATTAAATGCCCCCTCTGTTACTACAGAAAATTAATACCATTTTACCTGACCTATAGAAAATGCCAAGAGGCACGGCTTTCCCTTCAAACTGGCCACAATTTATCAACAATTTCTCCAGCATTAATGAAATGTGTGCTTTTTTAAAAAAGACTTTTGCCGTGGCCCAAACACATAATAACCAATTTCACACCAGCGGGCAGAAAGAATTCCTCACATACTTGGTGTCTCATCTAGACACGGCCCTTAGCCGCTAAACACACAGAATTTGCACCTCACTGCAATGCCCGTCCTGGTCTATGGACCCCTTAGGGCATTGACCCATTTTGGGAACACCGTTCAGCACCTTGGACAGCACCTTTAGCCTTCTGGCTGGCTGTAACTAAACACCAAAATGGAATATCTGTCCCAGCGAAACTGGAGCTGCCGACATCCCTTGTCCATACCCTGGGTCCAAATCAGAAACACCTTTGCTGCAACTGGCGATATTTAAAATGCTTTTAAAATGCTAAAGAAAACTCAACATTTTTATATGACTCGAGTTAGAAAGAGCATGAATATCTCTGTCTTAGCTTAGAACCACTTTTCGGAGGATGATTGCAGATGCCCATTCATAATGTCACTAAAATCCTGGGTTGTTTCAGTGTTTCCTAGGGGAAGCGGTCTCTTTTTCCCCATAGGAAGAAAAAAATAGGGCACCAACAGGAACCAGGAAATCTGATTTCCAGCTGATGAACTTGTACCGATTGCTCAAATCTTTGCTCGTCTTGCTACCTTAGTGTGAGATAGAAAACAGGGCCAGGCTTTTCTTTCACCAAGGAAACTACACTCTCTCGTTGGAAGGAACAAGGGCGCCACTGTTTACACGAAGGAAAGAGATCATTTCTCTTCACACCTTGCAGTAAGTGAGCACTCAACACAAAGGAAACGCATATGATGTATAATTTAGCATATGAAATAATAGCAGGCAAACACCCACGGCTGAGCCTTTCCCCCGTCATTTGGAAGTCTGAAGAGATCCTCAGATGGCTGCATTTCTTTTTCTTTTGGTAATTTATTACAAAGGCCAGCTTAATTTAGCAAGTTATAAAGATCCGCTGTTCTCCAACTGTCGACTTTTATCACGCTGTGCAATTAACGAGAAGCAAGTTAATGGAAAGGTGCATCACCATGAAGGCAGCCATCCCGGTCCCATAATCTGTTAGCTGCAGCATCGTGCCTCTTGTTTATATGTTTTAACAATAACCAAATATAATTTGAAGAGGGGGTGAATATACCCCACGGCAATACTGTTGCTAGTGTGGAGTCACTAGGGTGTCGAGCTAGATTTCTCTGTCAATCCTGCCCTTCAAATTTTGATGCTGAATATTCATTGGGATTCTCTGAAGGCTCAAGGAATTGCTGCATGTTCACTCAACACCACTAGAATCATAGAATCATAGAACAGCAGAGTTGGAAGGGGCCTACAAGGCCATTGAGTCCAACTCCCTGCTCAGTGCAGGAATCCACCCTAAAGCATCCCTGACAGATGCTTGTCCAGCTGCCTCTTGAAGGCCTCTAGTGTGGGAGAGACCACAACCTCCCTAGGTAACTGATTCCATTGTCACACTGCTCTAACAGTCAGGAAGTTTTTCCTGATGTTCAGCTGGAATCTGGCTTCCTTTAACTTGAGCCCATTATTCCGTGTCCTGCACTCTGGCAGGATCGAGAAGAGATCCTGGCCCTCCTCTGTGTGACAACCTTTTAAGTATTTGAAGAGTGCTATCATGTCTCCCCTCCATCTTCTCTTCTCCAGACTAAACATGCCCAGTTCTTTCAGTCTCTCTTCATAGGGCTTTGTTTCCAGACCCCTGATCATCCTGGTTGCCCTCCTCTGAACACGCTCCAGCTTGTCTGCGTCCTTCTTGAATTGTGGAGCCCAGAACTGGACGCAATACTCTAGATGAGGCCTAACTAGGGCCAAATAGAGAGGAACCAGTACCTCACGTATTACTTCTATACTTCTATTAATGCAGCCCAAAATAGCATTTGCCTTTCTTGAAGCCATATCGCACTGTTGGCTCATATTCAGCTTGCGATCTACAACAATTCCAAGGTCCTTCTTGTTTGTAGTATTGCTGAGCCAAGTATCCCCCATCTTGTAACTGTGCATTTGCACTGTCCGAAGATGGCTGTTGTGGCCTCGGTGTTAGAAAATCTTCTGATTTGATTGCCTCCATAATTATTATTTTTTAGCTTGCTGTATGATCGACTATTATTTAGGCTGTTAGGGAGCAATTGTAAGCAATTGCAATGATAAACCTTGGAGGCCCTTTGGAACTGCACCGGTGAAGACAGGTTGGGCTTCGTCACACCTATTTCCCCCCCCCCTCTGGTTTGTCCCTGCGTTTTTGACCTATGTTTCATAAACGCTGCAAGGGCTTTCTCACACACGGTCCCTTTCACATGGGTTTTCGCTTGTTTGCTCTTCCATTCCACCCTGCCCCTTCTCCTTCCTCCTCCAGTTCATTCGGACCACAGTACCTGATGGAACACCACTCCCAACGTGAATATACCCGGTCACTACGTTCAACATCTAAGGTCCTCTTCTGAGTGCCTACTCTGAGAGAGGTTCAGAGTGTGGCAATGAGGGACAGGGCCTTTTCGGTGGTGGCCCCAGACTATGGAATGATCTCCCTGACGAGGCTCACCTGGCACCAATGCTGCTATCTTTCCGGGGCCAGGTTAAGACTTTCCTCTTTGCCCAGGCATATGCCGCTTCTGGCGGCAGCGGCGCCGGCGCCAGGTAAGGGAGCAGGGAGGAGGGACGCTTACCTTCCTCTGTCCCCGGCTTCAATTGAGGCCCCGGTTGAAGCTGGAAATGAAGGCCGAGGCCTCTACCAGCTTCAACCGGGGCCTCAATTGAATCCTGCGACGGAGGAAGGTAAGGGGGCGGGGTGGGTGGGTGGTTTCTCTTGCGCCGCCACTGCCGCCGCCATCCATATAGTGACGGCGGCAAAGCCGGATCTCGCTCTGCGGAGCGGAGCGGGAGACAGGCGGAGCAGCGCGAAGAGGATCGTGGCGGAGCGGCCACGAAGCGGATTGGGGGGGTCCGTGCACACCCCTATTAATCACCCGCATGTTTAGTTTTTTTTAATGGTTTTTAATGCTTTATGTGTGTATGTTCTGTGTTTTGGAATTTTAAATTTTGTATACTTGTTTTTGTCTTAATTTTAGAATTTCTGTAAACTGCCCAGAGAGCCCTGGCTATGGGGGTGGAATATAAATGTAATAAAATAAATAAATAAATAAATAAATAAATAAATAAATTGTGGTACTCTGATGGGCATGGGCTCTTCCCCCCTCGCTCTGGCTCTGTTATCTAGTGATTACGTTTAAGGTTTCATCTGGGCTCTGTTTCTGTGGGCAATGGGGGTGGTGCTGTTTGGAGCATTAAATAAGTCCATTCAACTGACTAACAAGTCCCTACAATGACCGTGCTGGAGGAGGAGAACCTCCCCGCCCGCCCCTTTCGTCAGCAAGACTCCATTTGCACACACCCTCAACAAAGGGAAAAACGATATCCACTAGTATTTTCTAAGAGACATGCAGTGGTATGTAGTATTTAACAACATGTGTGTGTCAGGTAAGGGGAGGGCTGTGCACAGCCCATGTGCAGTCGACAACAAAGAAGTTCAGGAAATAAATAATCAATCAATATAATTAATACATAGTGCAATTTTCAAAATTAACACTTAATATAATTTTCAAAGAGCACTTTTTTTTATACACATTCAATTCAAATAATACAATAAAAACTGTGCTCAGAAATCACAGTAAGCGTAGGCGTTTTGACAAGTGGTCGACTTTGACAAGTTGGCCTACACTTACTGGGATTCTGTGTGTTTTAGAATTTTAAATTTTGTATACTTCTTTTTATCTCATTTTAGAATTTCTGTAAACCGCCCAGAGAGCTCTAGCTATGGGGGTGGTATATAAATGTAATAAATAAATAAATAAATAAATACTGAGCACGGTTTTTACTGTATTATTTGTATTGAATGTGTATAAAAAGTGCTCTTTGAAAATTATATTATGTGTTAATTTTGAAAAGTACACAATGTATTAAATTATATTGATTGATTGATTATTTATTTCCAGAACTTCTTTGTTATCAACAGTTCAGCTGTTGGTTAAGGCTAGCACCTGTGTCTTGAGCCACAGCCCATGTGCAGACAGCTTCTTCAGACTGGCCAAATGTGCAAAGGGTGAGTGAGAGAAGAGAAGATTGAGGGGAGACATGAGAGCACTCTTCAAATATTTGAAAGGTTGTCACACAGAGGAGGGCCAGGATCTCTTCTTGATCCTCCCAGACTGCAGGACACGGAATAACGGGCTCAAGTTAAAGGAAGCCAGATTCTGGCTGGACATCAGGAAAAACTTCCTGACTGTTAGAGCAGTACGACAATAGAATCAATTACCTAGGGAGGTGGTGGGCTCTCCCATACTAGAGGCCTTCAAGAGGCAGCTGGACAACCATCTGTCAGAGATGCTTTAGGGTGGATTCTTGCATTGAGCAGGGGGTTGGACTCGATGGCCTTGTAGGCCTCTTCCAACTCTGCTATTCTAGGATTCTATGATTCTATGATGTGGCCACTGCATGCACCAATGTGTGTGTGTGTGTGTGTGTGTGTGTGTGTGTGTGTGTGTATGAAGCTCGTTTGGACTAGCAACCCCCCTCACGTGCTGTTTTATATGGGGGTGGCTTGAATCACCCCACCCACACACCCACCCACACAAAGACTTCCAAATAAAGAATATCCGTTATGAATTTATATAGCTGAGTCTGTCCTCTCTGTCAAGATCATAGACGGAGGACCTCTGACCCTGAGGAAGCTACAAAGCAGCAGGGTGTCTTCGCAGTGATTAGAAGGAGGGCTCAAGGTTTTATCTCACTCACAGAGTAATTAGAAAGGGCTGGACCAGATCAATTTCCTATCATTCACCATCACCTGGGTACACTGTCACAGTGTTGGCAACAGGAACCGATAGTGTGGATAGTAGATTCACCCGTCCACAACCCCGTTTTCATGCATTTTAAAATACTTAAAAACTCAACTGAATCCAACAGAGAGAAGACACCTTTCATGGGCAGGACCCAGGCTAAGTTGTGCTTAGAGGAGACACCCCCCTCCCTCAAAAAAATTAATGGAACATGGTTGGCATGACACAGTACAAAAAAACCCACTGATTACAATAAGCATGACATACCTAGATCCAACTCAACATTTTGTGGAGTTTCATGTCCACAGGAAGTCCTATTAGTTGACTTTCATAGCCTACCTTTCTTCCGTGATGGAATGCAAGTGAGGTACTGCACTGACCCTGTCCCTGAGCAGTAGCCACGCCTCTGACCCAGAGAGGGAGGAGGACTCAAACATCAGGAAGAATGGGGATGGAAGTCATGGAGATGCTGGATTCTGATCCAGGCCCCAACACCCAATCTGGACCCCTCAGCCAGGATCCCCCCTGATCCCCCTGAACTAGAACCCCCAGAGATAGCACCCCTTGGGGACCACCACCACCGCTTACAACAGAAGCCATGCACTCCCCAGGGCTTGCCCACAGGAACACAGGATGCTGTCTCATGATCCACTTAGCTAAATATTCCCTATGCTGACCGGCGGCACCTCCCCACAGTTTCAGGCAGGGATTTTTCCTAGCACAAACTGGAGCTGCCAGGGATTGAACTTGGGGGCCTTATGCTGTGGTCCTACCTCAATGCATAAAGCAGGAGATGACTAGGAGGCCCAGAGGGTTGCTCCTTTAAGGCTCTTGACCCTTCGGGTGGGTGGGCAGAGCCTGGGAAGGGTAGTCTGGGCTAAGAGGAAGAAGAGTCCTCAGTTGAGCTTCAGACCTCCATAGAACCAGTGGACAGCTAGGAGCTCTCCATGCTCCTGCAACCCCAGAACGATCCAATCTACTACTCAACAGGATGACTAAGCTACCGTCGTGAGCCCCCACTGGTGGCCAGAGTGGGGCATCCTGTCTCCCCTTACTCCTTGAGCCATGCTATCAAAAAGGGGAGAATTATTACCACATGTGATCCAATATAAGAACATCAGAAGAGCCCTGCTGGATCAGACCAAAGGTCCATCTAGTGCAGCATTCTGTTCACGCACTGGCCAACCAGCTGCCCATGGAAAACTCCCAAGCAAGAAAGGTGTGCAACAGCACCCTCACACCCATGTTCTACATCAACTGGTGCATAGCACATCTGATACTGGAGGTAGCCCACAGCACTCAGGACTAGTAGCCAATTGGGTGGGATAGCTAATACCCTGGAAGACAGAAACAAAGTTCAAAGTGATCTTGATAGGCTGGAGTGCTGGGCTGAAAACGACAGAATGAAATTTAATAGGGATAAATGCCAAATTCTACATTTAGGAAATAGAAACCAAATGCACAGTTACAAGATGGGGGATACTTGGCTCAGCAATACTACAAACGAGAAGGATCTTGGAATTGTTGTAGATCACAAGCTGAATAGGAGCCAACAGTGCGATATGGCTGCAAGAAAGGCAAATGCTATTTTGGGCTGCATTAATAGAAGTATAGCTTCCAAATCACATGAGGTACTGGTTCCTCTCTATTCGGCCCTGGTTAGGCCTCATCTAGAGTATTGCGTCCAGTTCTGGGCTCCACAATTCAAGAAGGATGCAGACATACTAGAGCGTGTTCAGAGGAGGGTAACCAGGATGATCAGGGGTCTGGAAACAAAGCCCTATGAAGAGAGACTGAAAGAACTGGGCATGTTTAGCCTGGAGAAGAGAAGATTGAGGGGAGACATGATAGCCCTACTTAAAAGGTTGTCCCACAGAGGAGGGCCAGGATCTCTTCTCGATCCTCCCAGAGTGCAGGACACAGAATAACGGGCTCAAGTTAAAGGAAGCCAGATTCCAGCTGGACATCAGGAAAAACTTCCTGACTGTTAGAGCAGTACGACAATGGAACCAGTTACCTAGGGAGGTTGTGGGCTCTCCCACACTAGAGGCATTCAAGAGGCAGCTGGACAACCATCTATCAGGGATGCTTTAGGATGGATTCCTGCATTGAGCAGGGGGTTGGACTCGATGGCCTTGTAAGCCCCTTCTAACTCTGCAATTCTATGATTCTATGAAAGTAAAATTGAAAGTCTACACCGCAAGAGACAGAAAACAGGTCGAACACCTACAGCAACAGCCAAGTTTTATGTGTAAATATGGATTATTAGGGAGGTATGAGAAATGGTTTCTGTTTGCAATCCCAAACACAAATGCGAACAGGAACGCTCTTTTGAAAGAGGGTTTGCATCATCCCGAATCTGCATTCGTGAATGATAAAAGTCCCTTTTCTCCCTTTAGTCCATGGAGGAAAATATGCAATTTCAAAAATTATGCAGATTTGTACAAAATATGCACACGTGTACTTACCCCCATTTGAACGAGCCAAAAAAGCAGGTCAAAGATGGGAGTGAGCTGAAACTAGCTTCCAAGTGATATATTTGGGAGAATTCCGGTGAGCTCAAAAGTGCCTGGTTCTCCTATGTGTACAGATTACACAGTTTCCCGCACTCTGCATGGGTGATTAAAGAAGGCATTCTGCGTGTTGCATCAAAGCCATGGCTGGTTCTGCCTTTGGTAGTCACTGCATGGGAGCGTGTGCCCTGGGTAAGGTTAATATAAACTGACTGCACACAACACCATGGGATTGCTGCGATCTTCCACCTCGTGGGGGCATAGACCTTGCCAAAAAACATAATCAGTGTGATTTATCACAACTAGCAGGAATTCTCAGGCCGGCTCATGGACTCCATCCAGGTATTGACCAGACCTAAGCCTGCATAGCTGTGCTGCACTATGTGCCTTCAAAGGAATGTTCAATATTTATTTGGATATTTATCTCCCACTCTTCAGTCCAAGGCAATTCCTAGTGGAGCTTATGGGTATGGTTGTCCCACTAATAATCTCCCCATTCCTAGCCAAGAGGTAGAAGCAACGCTTACTACTACCAGGATGATTTTCTCATGGGTTGGTGTCCAACCTGAAAACCAGAGGTCTCCACTGAACTATATTATTGCGATTCCTCTTGCAATTAGTATTCCATCATCAGTCTGAAGGATGCTTTGCAGTAGAGTTAGGCAATTTGATGCCCTCCATAAGTTTGGCACTACAACTCCCATAAGGTCAGAAGTGATGGGAGCTGTAGTCCAAAACATTGGAGGAGCACCAAGTTGTCTGCCACTGCTTTACAGACTAGAAGAAGGCTCTGCACCTTATGATCTAAACTTAGACCAGCTTCCTCAAACCTGGTGCCCTCTAGATGTTTTGGGGTCCCAATCCAGCCCTCGGAGGTTCCCCATAACCTGGCCCCAATCACCATTCGTTTGTTCGTTTCCTGGATTTAAGAGATTTAAGACAAAATACGCTAGCATTTTTTTTTTTACTTTGGCTCCGCCCACCACTGGAATGTGGTACCCGAGAGCCTCTCTGAAATTGATTTCAGCCCTCAGACTGAAAGAGCTTCAACACTGCAGCTGAGCACCGCTTCGGGCTCAAACCCCGAATCTGAGTTGAGGCAGTCAAGATCAGGACTAGATCAGGCTGAAGTGGTCTGAAGCACTCGGACTACCTTGGCCTGACCTGAGGCAATGGTGAGCTGTTGCCCTCACTCACCCATGGAAATGGTCCTTTACAGCTGCCATAGCTTGAGACCTCAGAACTAGGAAATTCCAGAGCCCCCATCTTCATTGAAAAAGGCAACTCTCATTGAGGATGGGCGGCTGTTGGACAGCTCAGGTAAGTCCCATGGGCAGACAGGAAAGGGCAACAGCTCCAGGTTTGGGGGTGAGCTGGGAGGGGGGAATCTGATGGACTCCCACTTGGCCTCCTGCTTGGTGGATGCCCAGGAATCCGCAACAGCCAACCCACTTCGTGTGTCTGGATCTCGCTTCGGATCCAGATCCGAAGCGGGTTGGCCCAGGCCCAAGGCACCTTGACTCAAATTGGGGCTGATTCAGAACCTCTGAAGCAAATCAGGTGGGCCGTGCACAGGCCTACTCATAAAAGGAATCAAGAAGGAGAGAGTAATCAATGATATCAAAGGCAGCAGTGAGAGCAGGAATGCGTATTGAAGAGAGGCCCTTAGATCTGGTGATGAGGAGGTAATTGATGAGACCTCCAGAGCGAAGATCTTACGCACCCAAGCTTAGAAATGCACGTTAATATCATCATCCCACCCTTGCAGAATCAGCAGGGCACAGTAAATGCAGGACGGGGTTTTGGATTCAAGAGACTGATGCTCCCTGGGCATCTTTCAACACGTCAATGTCCTTCAGCCGAAGCGACACCACAGTTATCCGGCAGGATACAAGATCTGAGGATACAGCCTCACAATTGCATCAAGGGAATCCACAGATCATGCGCCGCAATTTCAAGAGATTTCCCGGAATATGTCAGAGAGTGCTTAATATTGAGAAATCAAATCCATTTGGAGAGAGGTATTCACAGGCACAGCAGGGGGGGGAGGAATGGTGTATGTGAGAGCCAGTGTGGTGTAGTGGTTAGAGTGTCAGACTGGGAGTCGGGAGATCTGGGTTCTAGTCCCCACTCAGCCCTTGAAACCTATTGGGTGACTTTGGGCCAGTCACAGACTCTCAGCACAACCCACCTCACAGGGTTGTTGTTGTGAGGATAAAGTGAAGAGGAGGAGGATTATGTACGCTGCCTTTATTTATTTATTTACTTACTTACTTACTTACTTACTTATTAAATTTATATACTGCCCCATAGCTGAAGCTCTCTGGGCGGTTTACAAAAGTTAAAAACAGTGAACATTAAAAAAAGTATACAAAATTTAAAACCGTCAAAATATAAAAACAACAGTACAAACAGCAGTATCCATTAAACAACAGCAGTTCGGGGGGCCATTAAAAAACAAACAAACTTAGCATATGTTGTTGTATGCTGTTAAATGCTTGGGAGAAGAGAAAAGTCTTGACCTGGCGCCGAAAAGATAGCAATGTTGGCGCCAGGCGAGCCTTGTTGGGGAGATCATTCCATAATTGGGGGGCCACCACCGAGAAGGCCCTCTCCCTTGTTGCCATCCTCCGAGCTTCCCTCGGAGTAGGCACTTGGAGGAGGACCTTAGATGTTGAGCGCAGCGTACGGGTAGGTTCATGTCGGGAGAGGCGTTCCGTCAGGTATTGTGGCACAAAGGCGGGATATAAATGCAATAAATAAATAAATAAATAAATAAATAAATAAATAAATAAATGTGTGGGGGTGGGTGGGGGGAAAAGGAAAGGAAAGGAACCTCTTGTGCAAGCACTTGAGTCATTGCTGACTCCTAGAGGGACGCCTGCTTTCGCTGATGTTTTCTTGGCAGACTTTGTAGCGGGGTAGTTCGCCATTGCCTTCCCCAGTCACAGCTAGCTGGGTACTCATTTTACTGACCTCGGAAGGATGGAAGGCTGAGTCGACCCGAGCTGGCTGCCTGAGAACCAGCTTCCGCTGGGATCGAACTCAGGCCGTGGGGAGAGTTTTGGCTGCAGTAACTGCCGTTTACTACTCTGTGCCACACGAGTGGGTGGGAGCTACACTGAAAAGCGATATAAACTAACCCTGACTGTCCTCTCAAACTCCTATAATCGCAAAGTCCCCCTGCCCCCACAAGAATCTTGAGGGGAACTATTAATGACATCCTAATCTAACCCAGCTGCTTGAAAGATTCATTAATTTAAAAAATGGGGAATTAGAGAAAAGCTTTCTGCCACCACCGCCGCATACCTATCTTACTGACTCATTTTCAGGCTGGCCTTGTAGGAATTTCACCCCGGGTTCTGGCACTCTAAGTTATCTAGTCTTGTTTCAAAAGTGGAACAAGACACATTATGAAGTCTCCATTCAGGCGTCAAGGGTAGGCATAGTCTGTTGAGGGCCCGTGTAAAGGGACCTCCTGTGCATGCTCCTCCTCTTCACTCTTGCAACCTGCTTGTTCACCTGCCTCTTGCTCTGGCCCAGAAAATAGTGGTGGTGAGAAGGTGACACCGTTGGAGGAGGAGCAAGTGCAGCTGGGACAAAGGTGGCGAGAAGTTAGACTCGCTGACGGAGAAGGCGGCAGAGACAGTGGAGGCTGGTGGCTCCGATCCCGGTGGGGCCGCGACTCCATTCCAGGTTTTAGTCAGAACTCTAAAGGAGCTTATCCAAGGTGCTGCATCTATGGTTCAACACATGCGATAGCTCCTTTAGAGTTCTGGCTGCTTCTGACGGAAACCCAGAATGGATTCACAGCCCCACTGCAATCAGAGCCACTAGACTCCGACTGCCCTGACGGCACTGCCTCTGCCGCTCCATTTCCTATTTCCATTTTTTTTAATATCATACTACTCCGCGTGTGCCATTGGCCATGGCTTATAATTCTACCCACTCAATTGGGGAGGACAGCTTTGGGACTTGTGGGATCTACTTCCTTTTCTACTGGAACACCAAGGTCCATTTTATTTATTTATTTATTTATTTATTACATTTCTATACCGCCCAATAGCCGGAGCTCTCCGGGAGGTTCACAAAAATTAAAAACATTCAAAGTATAAAACAACAGTATAAAACCATAATATAAAATGCAATATAAAAGCTCAACCAGATAAAAACAGCAGCAATGCAAAATTACAAATTTAAAATACCAAGTTAAAATTTATTTATAGACTGTTAAAATGCTGGGAGAATAAAAAGGTCTTCACCTGGCATCTAAAAGCATACAATGTAGGTGCCAAGCGAACCTCCTTAGGGAGCTCATTCCACAGCCGGGGTGCCACACCAGAGAAGGCCCTGCTCCTGGTAGCCACCTGCCTTACTTCCTTTGGCAGGGGCTCGCAGAGAAGGACCCCTGAGGTCCATGAATCAGAGCCAAGGCCAAATTTCCACAGTGGAGCCAATTACGTACAGCACCTGTTGAGCCACACAGTGTACATACAAACCTACATTGGAGTGACTGTGGGTCGGTTTTCTA
This sequence comes from Elgaria multicarinata webbii, assembly GCF_023053635.1. Lineage (NCBI taxonomy): Eukaryota > Metazoa > Chordata > Lepidosauria > Squamata > Anguidae > Elgaria > Elgaria multicarinata. The sequence continues at coordinate 5,514,771 of NC_086190.1, forward strand.
GCCGAACTCACGTACTGCACCAAAACCTGATCAATGGCAAGGAATTAAGACCCACATTTTACAGATAAGGAACACCTCAGCTAAGCTGTTAGCACAAGGCCTTGCTAATCTACTGCAAACCACACAACACTCAACGTTCCAGATCGATGGCCAAACTCGCTGTGGCTGATGGGAGTTGAAATCCAAATACTGCAGGGGAGGGGAGCATTACCAGTACTCCTGATCTATTTTCTGCCCACTCCTGTTCTATAGCATCAGTGTGCATTTATTTATTTACTTTATTGCATTTTTATACTGCCCAATAGCCAAAGCTCCCTGGGCATGCCTGGACTGTGGTGTTTTACCAAAATGCAGAGCACATGTGCCCAGCAATAAAACACAGCACTCAGAAAAGCATCTTTGCACAGTATCTGCAGTTACATCAACGTCAAACCGACACGTCCATCTACACCTTTTACAGCACGTTAATGGCCATGCAGTACTCAGCTTGCTATTTCACATCCCAGAGCTACATGCTAATCAACTGCTTTTAAAAAGATGGAGGACAATGCTGTTGGTAGAATCAGTCATGATGCAGAAGAGGTTACAGCAATGCCTAATAGTGTGGATGGTCTCAAGCAGCATTTATTTATTGGATGTCACCCCACTTTTTAAACTTTGTTTATTTTATTTTACCCCAAATGGCTCTCAGTTCTTCGTATGAAAACAGCAAGGTTACCGAACTTATTCCTATTATTCTGGTCAGGATGTGAATGGCAGCTATGCCAGAATATTGGTTTCAATGACAGATCAATGGGACCTCTTCCACACCCCTGCCTTTCAATCTGAAAAGTGCTGAGGGGATGTGTGGGTGTCAAATTGGGCCTGCAACAACCAACCTTCATGACTTATGTCCTGCACTACCTGCACTCTGGGCCTTCAACAAACTATAGGTGTCCCTCTCTGGGAAATCCAGGTTTTTTTTGGGTGGTGTTTTGGCTCAACTGAGTCCTGCAGCTCCTACGATTCTCTTTGTTCCCTGTTTTTTGCTCGTTTTTTGAAGGTTCTGCAATCTGAGCAAATTTCTGAGCAATTTGCGCATGTGCAGCCAAATTTGCGCAAATTATACCAATTTGGCCGTAATTGGCTCAAATTGTTCAGAAATGTGCACAAATTGCAGAACCGTCTTCACCTGCCCCAAAGTGCAAAATTCTCTGGAAAATCCATGACCTGGCCTGATTCACCTCTAATGAAGTCGGGAATCACAGCAGAAAACGAAACGAAGTATGTGGGGCTTCCAGAACTTTGGGACGGGCTCCGCTTAGATTATGGGCTATTATGACAGAGAAATTACAGGTTTGTCAGTGCAGCCATCATTTCTCAGCACAACGATTGACTCTTGGCATTGTTCACTGCTAGTAACTGAAGTGCATTTTTGCTGTCTCGCGTTATTGTCGAGTTAGTGTTTTCTCGCTTCCGCAGTGCTTAGCTTAGAAGCTGTCAAGCTTTGCTTTTTTTTTCCTTGGAAGTACAACAAACACAAGACAGCTCTTCACTTCCCCCACACCATCAGCACGATTCAAACTGCGGAATTGTATCACTGTGGGGGTTACAACACTGAGACCAGTGGAGCTCCCCTAAGAAGTGATTAGGCATGATTTATGCCACACAGTTCTAAGAAAATGGACCCACTGGAGCATAGTGCTATTGATTATGCCCTTGATGATCAGAGGTAGGGACCCTCCAAATGTGCAGGGACACCCCCCACCTGCTTCAGAGGCTGATTCAGAGTTTGCGAGTCAGCCCAGATCTGCCTCGACCTGCTTCAGATCCAGATCCGAAGCGAGAGTCAGACATCCGAAGCGGATATGTTGTGCTTTCCTGGGTGCAAGGCTAACTAGAAGTCCATTGGTCTCTCCCGCACTCACCCCCAAAGCTGGCAAGCCACTGCCCCTGTTCGTTGAACTGTGTGAGCACTGGGATTTAACTAACCCATCTGTTCGCACCCACCAGCCATGGGAGCTGCCATGTTTAAGGAAGATGATGGCTCTATATTCACTTAGCTCTAATGTTGTACAGAATGACGGCCGTAAAGAGCCATTTCCAGAAATGGCTGGGTTTGAAGAGGTCCACTTCAGACCATGTTGGTCTGATCCACCCCTGATCTGGATTCGGACTAAAGCAGTCCGAATCGCCCCCAAACTCGGCAGTGTCCAATCATCCAATTCAGAGTGGGAGAAGTGGCAGAGATGATCTTCACCTCTCTGTCCTCGTGCCCTGCACATTTTGCAAGATGAGCTTTTTAGCTTGTTTAGTGATGGCGCTTCAGAGGGGAAGGGAAGGAGGCTGGAAGAGGCTCAGGATATCTCGCATCCTGGCCTCTCCACTTTCCCTCCTCTCCAAAGCCAATTTTCCAACCTCGGAAGACAGCTGGCATGGTCCCTTCCATGTCAGCTGCAATGGGTTAGGGAAGGGGAGTTGGATCCCTGACTCTTCCTTCCAAGGTTGAGACATGGGCCTCAGCTAGACCTAAGGTTTATCCCAGGATCGTCCCGGGGTCATCCCTGTTCATGTAAATGACACACAGGATATCCTGGGAGCAGTCAGGGATGACCCCGGGACGATCCCGGGATAAACCTTAGGTCTAGCTAAGACCACGGTCTCTCATCTCAAGGAGTGGAACCTCCAGTATCCTATTTCCCCACAGACAATATCTAGGGGCCGTAGGATTGCAGCCTTAGTAAGGATGTATGAACATTTTGTTTTGCTTCAATTTTTTTTTACCCAAACCTTCCCTGCTCACACCCCTGAATCCAGACTCATTTTTACAGGCAAGATAGCATATTCTTGAGCTTGTGAGAATGTGTTCATTAGAGAAATACTGACTTTAAAAATGCATATTTTGAAGTGTGTGTGAATTTTCATGCTTTGGTCAATGTCGGTGGTGGTGGTACAGATTTGGGTGTATGCTTAACTGTGCACCCAAATGCACACTTTCCCCACTTAAAAGTTTGCATTCGAGAACGTGACTGCAGCAGATCCTCAACCAGAATTCTGCCACACCCGAACCAAAGGGTTGTTGGAACCAAGTTGCTGCCTGTATACACCAGTTGATGGGGAAACGGGGGTGGTGGTGGTGCTGTGGCACCGTGTCCTGCTTGTGGGTCCCTGGTCAACAGCTGGTTGGCCACTGTGTGAACAGAGTGCTGGACTAGATGGACTCTTGGTCTGATCCAGCAGGGCACTTCTTGTATGTTCTTAAGGCAGACGGAAGCTCAGCACCATGGAGAGTTCCAAGTACACAACTTGCTCCAATGGACACTATAATTCGTGGTGGAGAAGGCCATCAATGGCTACTAGTCCTAATAGCTATGTGTCACTTCTAGTATCAGAAGCAGTAAGCCTACGTATACCAGTTGCTGGGGAGCATGGGCAAGAGAGTGCTGCTGCACTCATGTCCTGCTTTGTTGTTCCCTGGTCGACAGCTGGTTGGCGACTGTGTGAACAGAATGCTGGACTAAGTGGACCCTTGGTCTGATCCAGCAAGGCCCTTCTCATGTTCTTAAGATCCCAGCTCCAGTCATTACATCAGTGAGAGCCAAACATCCTGGCTTCCAAGTAATAGACTCGCTCTGGTCTTGGGAGTCATACTTCTCCACCCCTGATGCAAATTATGTTTGACATCAAAAGGGGCAAGAGGGAGCGACCTAAAAATGAGCTTAACTGGGCATGTTTGGAGGGTCGGGCTCAGGTGAAGCCACCAGTGAGGCAGACATGCCATCTGCCTGGCAGAATGTAAGAGGAAGCTTCTGGCTCCATTGATGATAAGTGGTGAGGCTTGCTAGCTCAGCTCCAGTCTATTTCAGAGGCTGCAGACCCCGAGAGCTCCTTCCCCCACACCCTGCATTTTAACAACTTTTCCCTAAGGAAAGGAGCTCAGGGCAGAACAAACACACTCTACGTGCCAATGGATCATTGCAAAGTTGTGCAGTTAGGCTTTTGGGATGCTGTGGGGAAAGTGATAGAGCACTAGATAGCATCGTAGTGCTTGGGCCTTCTATTGTGCAGCAAGGAACTCTGATGAGTAAGAAACACAGGGTACTTCTTCAGGGGTAGAGCTGTCAGTACCTTATTCAGGGCCCTCCCTGCCAATGGGCCCAGTCCTACCATCATCCTCTGACTCAGAGGTTACGCCCACCCCCCAGCAGAACCTGGGAAAGGGCCACAGTACCGTGTTAGAGCCACATCCTTTGCATGCAGAAGGTCCTTGTTCCATCCGCAAGACGGCAGAATAATAATACTCAACTATCCCATGTAGTTGTTGCAAGGATTACGACCTCCGGGAAGCACTTTGAATGCTTGAACATCCTACCCAAACGTTGCTAGTTGCGATTGTTCTTTCTCAGGGGTTGTAACCAAGATTAGTCATGCTTAGAGTAGGGCCACTGAAATCAGTGGGGCTTAATTTTGCCATGATCCACACCACCATCCTTAAAAGCAATTGGGACAAAGCTACAGAGGAGAGATCAATCGCCAACTATGAGCCACGATGGCTGGATGCAACGTTCAACAGTCGGAGGAAGTAGAACCCTGAAGAGCACTTGCTGGAGAGCAGAACCACAAGAGGACCACAGCTTCCGTGTCCCCATTAATTTTTATTTATTTATTTATTTAAGGATTTTTATGCCGCCATTCAGCCAAAAAAGGCTCTCACGGCGGCTTACAAAAGTATTTCTTGACAGTCCCTGCCCACAGGCTTACAATCTAAAAGACATGACACAAAAAGAAAGGGGATTGGGAGGGAGGAGGAGGAGGGGGGGGGAAAGGAAAGCAAATTCAGGCACTACAATGTTGTAGTGAACCGCCCAGAGAGCTTCGGCTGTGGGGCGGTATATAAATGTAATTAAATAAATAAATAAAATAAATACAATCTTAGTTGCAAAGTTCAGCAGTTCCAGTTGGTAGCAGGAGGGAGGGGGCTCTCAGCTGGAGCTGGACCCAGGCACGATGGAGAGGTGCCTGGCTGCTGCTTCCTCCCTCACTGGTGGCCTCTGCAGAGACAGTAGGTAGCAGGAGGGAGGGGGCTCTCGGCTGGAGCTGGACCCAGGCACAGTGGAGAGGTGCCTGGCTGCTGCTTCCTCCCTCACTGGTGGCCTCTGCAGAGACAGTTGACAGCAGGAGGGAGGGGGCTCTCAGCTGGAGCTGGACCCAGGCACGGTGGAGAGGTGCCTGGCTGCTGCTTCCTCCCTCACTGGTGGCCTCTGCAGAGACAGTTGGTAGCAGGAGGGAGGGGGCTCTCAGCTGGAGCTGGACCCAGGCACGATGGAGAGGTGCCTGGCTGCTGCTTCCTCCCTCACTGGTGGCCTCTGCAGAGCTGGGAGCAGAGAAACCCACAAGCATTTCCCACATCATTTACTTGATGGAACGGGAAATGTTTTGTCACAACAACCCACCTGCGGATGGCGCTATTTCCCACGGCTCGACTTTTCCAAGTGGGACTGGGTTTGAGTTTTCATAAAGGGACCCCGGTGGATAAGAGAATCGGAAGAACATTAGCCCCGAATGCAGAAGACGAAGTCTTAATTACTTCGCAACGCTTCCCCTCCCTTCTTCTTCCCCATCTATTAGTCTTTTCCACGTGTCTATGGCAGCCCTTGTGAACTGTTTATCAGTGCTAAAGACGTGTCCTCTTGGGGGCCATTCACTCAACAGGACTGCCAGGGAAATTGCGAAGAAATTAATTTAGCCTACAGCAACATGTCAAAAAAAAAAAAAAAGGGGGGGGGAGGAGAGTGGGAACCAGGGGAGGAAGTAAGCAGAACAAAAGCCAAGAATCAGCTTTAACTAGAATATTGGCTCATTGGAATGTGGAATGTCAAGACCAAGGTAATGACAAGAAACTGCAAACTGGTTATTATCTACTCTTTACAAGGAAGAAAAGGGGGTGAAAATAACAGCTCATTAGGAAACCCCCCTGAGGTTAAATCAGCAGAATTGTAAAAAGAAGGAGGGTAAAAAAAAGGAAGAAATTGTTTCTGGTGATTTTCCAGAAACTACATGTTTGGCATCTATTCCATGTCTTGGAACGCAGCTCACTTCCCCTAAGCAGGGGTAATGGGGGGGGGGGGAGAAGCAGGAAGGAAGCGATGGGTACAGATGCTCAAAAGATCCTGTTCAGCTGCATTTTCATGCAAATCTTTCTGATTTTGCACTTCGGTGAACGTCGCAATGCCCTTCTCAGTTCAAAGAATGCACCAATGTGCATATGAAAATTCATATTCTAGGACCAAATTGGTTTTGGAAGTGCGGATTGCGTGAGAAAATATGTGAAAAGTGTGTTTGCATTTCAATATGAATTTAAGTAGTAGCCCTTGACAGCCGTCACCTCCAGGAATTGATCCAACCCCCTTTTAAAGCCATCCAAATTGGTGACCATCAACTACATCTTGTGGTAGTGAGTTCCATAATTTAACTATGCACTGTGTGTCCCTATATCCTTGTCCTCACTAAGTTCCCAGTTACAGCTGGCCAGATTAAAAGCAGCTGAAATAGGAACCAAACGTGACTCGAACCCACGTCGCTCAGGCAAAGAAACGAGGAGAAGAAGACTGGCTGATGGCTTGATTTTATAGTAGCGTGTTTGTAATTTTAGAGTTATGATCTTAACGGTGTTTATATGTTACATTAATGCAGTGGTTCCCAAACTTTTTCAGGTAACCGCCCCCTTGGTTCCACAAACACATGCCCAGTGCCCCCTACCCTACACTAAAAAAAATCATTATTCAGAATTATTCAACCCGCTAAGGAAGATAATAACAATAAAATTCAAAACAGTAACAATTAATTGAATATTTATTCAAAATCTGAAGCACCTGCCGCAGGCTTGCCAAGGGAGGGAGGGAAAAGAGAGTGAACACCTCTGTTTTGCAGCCAGCATGGCAGGGCACACCAAGCAGGGTATGTCTCTTCATTAGCGTTTTGGTGAAACATTTCAATTCACTGTTAAAAGGACTCTTCTTAAACGGTATTAATACATGTGTGGATTCTTCCCCTATATGGCTTGGGACCAAACTATCTTCTCCCATAAAAATGTCCCTGGGTTTTAAGATTTTCTGGAGAGGCGCTTCCTCAAGCGCCCCCCTGCCGCCCCTTTGCCCCTTAACGCCCCCTATGCAATCCCACCACCTGGGTGGTGCCGCCCACTTTGGGAACCACTGCACTAATGTATATGAGTCGTTAACTACATTGGGCTCCTTGTGAGGAAGGGGGTATCTATCTATCAATCTATCTATCTATTGAACGATCTATCTATCGAACGATCGATAGATCTCTCATATCAATAAATAAGAGATTGCAGAGGATAAGAAATAGGTCAGTAAAATATCAAGCTTCACTTGGGGATAATGGTTCAAAGCCGATCTCCCACCTCGACTTTATTCCCGGCGCATTGAGATTCAGAGTAAAAATATTAATCCATCTTGTTGCATATCCATGCTGACAGCTACCGGGCTGAGTCTGTTCTCTTAGAACAAAAGGAGGGTAAGAGCAGCCCGTGCTAATTAAGAGATACATACCCTCTAGAATTTGTCAGATGAATAATACAAGAATACTTAGTTGACAACACTGCCAGAGCCTTGGGATTCAGCAACAGAGGAACACAAAATGTTCTCTGGTACCCAAACAGACCATGGGTTCACTTCGCTCTCCAGGGTTTGGGCTTAGGGTCATTTCCAATCCTACCAGGGGATCAGGGAATTGAACCTGGGACCTTTGGCATTCAAAGCTGGGCTCTACCGCTGAGCTTTTCACCAGAGCTTTGAGTCCCAGAAGAATGTGACTGGAGCTCGGAAGGAGAACCTCAACAGGCTCGTTCCTTAACATAAGCCAGATTCTGGCTGGACATCAGGAAAAACTTCCTGACTGTTAGAGCAGTATGACAACGGAACCAATGACCTAGGGAGGTCATGGGTTCTCCCATACTAGAGGCAGCTGGACCGCCATCAGTCAGGGAAGCCTTAAGGTGGATTCCTGCATTGAGCAGGGGGTTGGAGTCCATGGCCTTAGAGGCCCCTTCTAATTCTACTATTCTATGATAAAGGCCTTTTTACACAAATGGCAGCTGTAAAGCAGTCATTCATGCAAGATTACCGGCATAAACGGTCCATTAATTAAGGCATCTCCCCACCTTTGTAGAGAGCCTCAGCAGCTCAGTTCAGACAACAAGTCAGTCAACACAGAGAGCCAGTGTGGCGTAGTGGCTAAAGTGTTGGGCTGGGAGTCGGGAGATTCGGGTTCTAGTCCCCATTCGGCCATGGAAACTCTTTGGGTGACTTTGGGGCAGTCACAGACTCTCAGCCCAACCTACCTCACAGAGTTGTTGTTGTGAGGATAAAATGGAGAGGAGGAGGATTATGTATGCCACCTTGGGTTCCTTGGAGGAAAAAAGGTGGGATATAAATGAAATAAATACATAAAATAAATAAATAAACACAGTGTGAAAACCACTCAATGGTTGAGATTTTAGGAGGTCCTCCCCACACAACATGTTCTAACTCCACCGTTGTGTGACTATGGGCTACCGTGGAGTTGAGTAAAATCCATTGCAATGTTTGATTGGCAGTTCCTCCACCCTCTCTCTTTCCCCGGTCCTCCGGATGGTATCCCATCAGCCATTGCTGAAAACAACAACACCCAATCCCGCTGACCCTCCTTTCGCTTCTCTTGCCAGGGGGAAGTCAACGCAACACAACGGAAAACTCCACGGAGCCCTCCACACAACACGCAACACAACAGTTGTGCAGGAACTCTCCCCCGCACAATGTGGATTTTTAGCGTTGAGTATTTCCCCGCTCCCCCAAAAAAACTCCACCATAGGGTGGAGTGTTTCCCACCAGACAACACATTTCTCAATGGTGGTGCAAAAAAGCCACCGTGGAGTTCGAAAACCACCGTTGAGAAACGTGTTGTCGGAACTGAGCCCGTGTATTCCTGTGTAGAATGAAAACCTGTGGGATCAAGGGGAAGCATTTCCAGAGCACCGAATGGCACATTAGAAAGATTCACGGAGTAGGGAAAGGCCAAATTCCCCACGGCACGGCCGGTGGATGGGGGGGGGGGGGTGTGCTTAAAAAAATGGCAAGAAAAGAGAAGGTGAGGAAGGAAAGCGAAGAGTGGAAAAGAAAATATCCTCGCAGACATCAAAGGGAAGAGGTCAGCAAGAGGGGACAGCAACAGCTGTTAAGGAATGGCAGAAGACAAAGTTAAGACAGGAGAACTGATGTGTGTGTGTGGGGGAACAGATGTGCAAAATTAAATCCTTCTGCTTCCTCGGATGCTCTGCAGAGCACACAAGGGCAGACAGCAGAGAGCAACCAGGATTCCTTGTGCCAAAGAGCCAAAAATATGTCAGGAAGGAAGAGGTAAATAGCCGCCACGTAAGGCCAGCAAGGAGAGGATTTCCCCAGTTCCGCGGCTTTATTGTTCCTCTAATTCGCTCTGCTCTGCCTTCCACTCCTCCAGAATTCCAGTTGGACAAGGAGAATGTCTAAAATTAGTTCCGGAATTGGAGCATGCGAAGCTTTTCGCGGCTTCCCAACTCATTCGTTTCCTTGCATCTTGTATTCCCCCAATATTACTGATGCATATATACTGTACGCAGTAAAAAGGGGAGAGGGGAAAACGCTGCAAAGAAAACACCAATTCGTGGCGGCATTGAGATTCTTTTTGTGCAGTGTGGCACACTTGCTTTGCCTAAAGAAGGCCATAGGTTCAACCTCAGCACCTCCAGTTTATAGGATCCGTTAGCTGAAGTCGGAAAGGCCTGCCGGACAGTGCAGGTAATACTAAGATAGATGGACCAATGGCCTGGCTCATTTGTAAGATGACTTCCTGAGTTTTTAGGTTCGATCCAGCTCTCACGCAGAGCAGACTTGGACAGACCTGCATTTGCACCCGCTTCTCTGTGAGTTTGTTCAGTCGGCTAAGACGCATGGCCGAGAAAACCTGGGTAGCAGATGCCTGAACGAGGAGACGTTCCAAGCAGCAGAGGAAAAAGACATCACACGTAGCACGTAGCTGGCAGGTAGGCTGGGACGTTGTTTTCACAACCCGAAGACTTGCCGCCTGCAGGTCTTTTGTAGCATCTTGACCTTGGCAAACACCGGAGGCATTTAAAAACAGAACATTCAAAGGCGAAAGCCCAACACAGCACAGCACACGCAAAGCTCTTTATCGGAGCTTAACATCTTTCTAGAGCAGGCATAATGTTGTAAAAGAGCCTTCCTCAGCCTGGTGCCCTGGAGGTCTCTCGCACTACAACTCCCATTGTCCCCAGCTAGCATAAACAATGGAGATTGAGATGATGGGGACAGTAGTCCCACATCCCTGTAGGCTGTGAAGTTGGAGAAGGCTGTGCATGCCTTAGCCTGGATGGTACCAAAGGACCCTCCCTCTGCCTCTGAGATTTTAATTTACCCTCTTACGTTGTTCTTGTAAAACCTAGCTTTCTGTTTAGAAAATTGCGCAATTTGGTGCAGATTTGAAACGGTAATTTGTGCAAACCTCTATTCGCACAAATTACAGTCGAGAGAAAACAAAATTGCGTAACACGTCTCCAAAATTTGGGGGAACCACGCCGTTCGGTTTGCGAGCTCAGCAAAGGCCATCCTTTAACAAAGTTACGATTTCTGTTGGGGTAGATTCACCTATCAATAGCTTAAATCTGTCACAGTATATATTATAATGTATCCAAAAGCAATAACTAAATGGTAGCCACTTGATCTTCGATCTGCTGTTCAGTTTTTACCTTTGTATAGTTTCTTGTTTTATTATATCACCTTGAAAAAACAGTAAGAAGCACACCTTGTTCGATACGGAAGGGCAAAAAATGCTGAACATACAGAATGCATAAATAAATGAGGAGCTGAAAACTGAAGCAAAGTGCAATTCCAAAATTAGTTCTAGAAATTCCCACGCGTTGAACCAGCCACCTTGCTGAACCTAAGCAGGTTTAGGCCTGGTCAATGCCTGGGTGGGAGACCATGATATATATGCTGCTTTGGATCCCATCCCTGGAAGAAGAATGAGATAGATATGTCCAAAATTAAGTAATTGATTAAACCAACCAACCAACCAACCAACCAACCAACCAGAGGAACAATAAAAGGAATGAAATGGAGCAGACCTTCTCGGTCCTAGTCAAGAAAAACAGAAATCCAGTAGCACCTTAAGAACTAACCTGTTTATTGCAGCAGTGATTCTTTTTGCTAACAGACACTCGCATCGCAATTAATGGAAGATCCATTTCAGGATGCCGTCGGACTCTTTGTCAACGTGCCTGTCCTGAGACCTTTTAACAGGAGGAGATGAGTTTTCATGGGAACTCCGTTTCTGCAGCCCTTGCTCGGGCGGTGGGGGGATGGACGGATGGACGGACGGACGGGGGGCACAACGGTTGCCACTGTCTGACTCTCTGTGGTAAGCCTATGCGGCAGGGTCTTGCTATTTACTGTTTTACTCTGTACAGCACCATGTACATTGATGGTGCTATATAAATAAATAATAATAATAATAATAATAATAATAATAATAATAATAATAACTGCACTTTCCAGGTCACTTAACTTCCACCCTGAAATGGCCTCGTGCATTTTAAATGCACAAATTGGACGGGTGAGTCATCTGTTCATCTCCCACGTTTGCAACCACATCTGCTTCCCCCTAATTTGAGAGGACAGGCAGGGGAGACCTATGGGATGGCAGCAAGCTAGGGGGGAGGGCTACCATTACTCCCCCCGCCAAAAAATAGAAATGGTCCTCAACACAGTTGCTGAAAAGCAGGATAGCAATCTTACAGCATGACACAGAATGCCCCTGCTAGAGTCCTAACTGGGACCGGGCGTTACCATCCTCAGTGGCCCAGGCACACAGTCTGTTTCTGGGCTCGATTCAAAGTGCTGCTTTTGAGCTTTAAAGCCCTTGATGCATTGAGACTGAGATATTGGAAGAATTGTCCGTCTCCCCGTCCGCTTGTCGGTTAGTGGAAGCTGGAGTCTCCGAGGTCAGTCAGCCCCAGGTTTCGCTCAGAACCACTCAGAACTCTAAAGGACCTACATAAGCTTGGGTAGATCCTTTCGAGTTCTGACTGAAACCCGGAGTGGATTCATCTGAGCCACTAGCCTCCACTGCTATTGGGACACTGAGAGCCTCACCAGAGGGCCTTCTCTGGGTTTCACTACCCTCCTGGTAGTATGGCAAGTTGCACCCAGAGAAGCAACTTGGAATCCCAGAGAGCCACTGACAGTCCGTATAGACAGTGATGAGATAGATGGAACAAGGGTATGATTCCTATATTCCTATGTACATGGCAGCTTCCTACGTTCCTGTGGTGCCTTCCACTGGTCTGGGCAATTTTGCATCAAGAGAGCCTGCATGGTCATCTCTTTCTGTGCCTCCCATCCTGTTCTGTGATTCCTTCAGGCTCGCAGGGGAAGGTGGTAACAAGATCGAAGCAGGAAGGCAGATCAAACCAAGAAGAAAACAGGACCTTGGATAGCTACAAGTGGTTCCTGCTGGCTGCAACTCTCTCATGCTACAACAATAGGAGAATGTTGTCTCAGCAGGGAACAAATACCAATTGAAGCATCACGTGAGCTGACAAGACTTGCAATGTAGTCAGTTCCAACCCTCCTCAGCTGGAGTCTCATCTTCTGTGCAAGAAAATGATGGAAGGGCTCTATCCTCTGGCTGGTAGCAGGGGGGCTGCAGAAGGCACCAACTGTCCTCCCATGATCCTCATCCTCATCAGAGTTCTGTGTTGCACACTAGAAGACCCAAGGGCTTGGGCTCATGACACCTCCCCAATCCTCACTTCCAGCCAGATTGTCCTCGATCATGCTTTCAAGTGATCTCCCGCCTGTTGTTTTATGCCTTCGTTCTTCCAGCCCGTGGCCTGACACTGGGCGGCTGAGTCATGTGCCAGGCACGACGACAGTAAATGAATAAATAACACATGGCTAAATAAATTAAGAACAACCATAAAGGAGCAGATGGGGACAAATCAATTGGGAAGCCAGGCTTGCGCTTGGAGATCCTTGAGGACGGTCCTAAAACCTTCCCGGGGGATCACCTTGGACTTTGAAAAGCCCCATCATGTAAGGAGGAACCGGGGCTCAAGGAGGGAGTCCTGATAGAGGAGCAAATGAGCACGGATGAACGACTCATGCATTAGTAATGTCACGCTCGGCTCTTTGCTGCCTCCAACAGAGTGGCCATTTCGGCGGCACCATGCCGAGAGAGAAAGAGAGAGAGAGATGCATGGAGTTGGCTGTGACCATGGTTTCCTCCTCCAGTGACAGCTAAAGGGCCAGCAGAGGCCCAGCCCATCAAGAATCAATGCCACTTTAAATTCATCTTCCAGCGCAGCGAACCTCCACAGCGCTTAAGGCAAAGGGTTATTAATGGGCCATGTCAACTTGTATGAACAATAGCATGTGTCCCTCGGGTGTCTTTTTCTTCCTTTCGTCTACCGTTCCTAGATGGCAACCGACTGAAGTCGCCTGTGCAGCTCGTACCTGTGATCAGCGACGCCTTTTCTCCCAGATATGATCACACGTCTCGATTAAAGAGCGCGCGGAGAGCTCAGGAATCGCACGCGCAAGGGGGAGAGGGAAGCCGGCGTCGTAACGAGCAAAGGGGTTGCGTGGCCAAGAAGGAATGTTGGGAATGATGGAAGAGGGGGCTCCACGGGGAGGGGGCACAGAGGCACGCTTTACAAGCAAAAGCTCCCAGGTTCAATCCTGGGCAATGTTTAGGTAGGGCTGGGGATGTTCCCGATCTGAAACTGTACAGAGCAGATATGTGCACAGCTCCTCTGATTTGCTTCGGAGGCTGATTCGGAGGTTCCAAATGGGGTCCGATTCGCCTCGGGGTGCCTCCAAACTGCCCCAGCCCGCCAGATTCAGTTCTGAATCCAAACTGAGGGTGGATGTGAGGGTTTTCTGGGAGTCTGGGCATAAGGCCAACTGGGAATCCATAGGACTACCCTTCCATTTGCCCCATCCATGCCTGTTAGCCCCCCAAGGGGGGCATTGCCTCTGGTAGGCTTCCAGCAGGTTTCTTGACCATACTGGAGTCTTTCCTATGTTGTGAGACACCACCCACCTTACTACCATCACCCAATAAGATGGGGGAAAAGAAAAGCAGGTCTTGGGAAGGTGCTGGACCCAAAGGGGTTTGAGGAATCTCCCAGGGACAGGTGGGCTGTGCTTCATGACACTCCCAATATCATTGGGAGCATGTCAGAGCCCCAATGTCAGAATGAGCTGGGAAATAATAGGATTTCTTTTCAGATTTATTTCTGGGGAAGGGAATGTTTTAGTCGACCCTGTTTTGCATCCAGACGACGTGTGTCTCTGTGGCCGGCGTAAGCGTGCTGATCGCCAGTCAAAACTCTACAAGGCCCTGAGGTGAGCCAATCATCCAAAACAACTCCGCAGCGCTGCGTATTTAAGCAAAACACCCGAGCGACTGAGGGATCAAGCATTTGGGGCGACAAGCCGTTTATTAACCAGACAGGTGAGCTTTGGGTAGATGTACGTGAAGCTACTAAGTCACAACCTGAGCCTTTCCCAACACCTCATCATCTCAAATGTTCAGCTGAGCTCCACGCAAACTGGCCACAATTCATCTCTGTCCTGCTTTTGCCGACTCGGAATTCTTTAAAAAAAGAACCCTACTGTAGTGCCTTCTGCGGCTGACAGCTACCATCATTTATAAGAATTACAGTACCATTACCAGAGAGCTGCATTGTTCAGGGAGGAGGGGGAACTATAAACACTCGAATGATTAGAAGTTTGGATGAATGGGGGCGCTTCTTCCGCAGGAACGAGCCGGGGTGGGTTACGTGAAGAGGCAAAATAAACTGGGATGATACTGTTGTTTTATACGGTTGTTTTTATATTTTTGATGGTTTTAAATTTTGTATACTTTTTTTTTACTGTTCATTGTTTTTAACTTTTGTAAACCGCCCAGAGAGCTTCAGCTATGGGGCGGTATAGAAATTTAATAAATAAATATGGAAACAAAGCTCTATGAAGAGGGACTGAAAGAACTGGGCATGTTTAGCCTGGAGAAGAGAAGATGGAGGGGAGACATGAGAGCACTCTTCAAATACTTAAAAGGTTGTCACACAGAGGAGGGCCAGGATCTCTTCTCGATCCTCCCAGAGTGCAGGACACGGAATAACGGGCACAAGTTAAAGGAAGCCAGATTCCAGCTGGACATCAGGAAAAACTTCCTGACTGTTAGAGCAGTACAACAATAGAATCAGTTACCTAGGGAGGTGGTGGGCTCTCCCACACTAGAGGCCTTCAAGAGGCAGCTGGACAACCATCTGTCACGGATGCTTTAGGGTGGATTCCTGCATTGAGCAGGGGGTTGGACTCGATGGCCTTGTAGGCCCCATCCAACTCTGCTATTCTATGAATATGATTGGGCAGTGGATTGGGGTGCAGCACTAGCGTTATTTTTTATTAGCAGCCACCCTGCTCAGATAACACACTATGTCATGGATCACACGACATGCTAAGCCATAACGTTTAGCTCAACATGCTTAGCCACCGTGGCTTAGCGTGTCGTCTGAACAAGGTCATAAGGAGAGTTCCAAGCATTAAACCTCCCCTGTCTCTGAACCAGCAGAAAACCTCGCAGCCCACCACAGCTATTCATCTTCTGCTATTTCTCCAGGCTGTTTTGCTCACAATTCCCTAATTTTCATGGACAGAAGGGCTAGAAGTTTTACAAAAAAAGGAAGCCAAAATTCTCAAACTGCTAGACAGAAAGCCAACGAATACCATCTGTGTGCAAAGGGTGAGATTGCAAATACTGCACATGGCTTTCAACTTCAAACGGCACCACACACAGATAACTGAATTACGGCTTCGGAAAGGTCATGGTTGTGTTAAGCTGAATTCTTGACTTCCTTCTGTGCCATTTGGAAGCCTGGGGATGCATGTGGATATTAACAGTCCGCCAGTTCTTCCTCAGCCTTAGAATTAGCAAAACCGCTCTGCTCTGCAACAGAGGAACACATACAAAGTAGT
Source organism: Elgaria multicarinata webbii (assembly GCF_023053635.1). Taxonomy (NCBI): domain Eukaryota; kingdom Metazoa; phylum Chordata; class Lepidosauria; order Squamata; family Anguidae; genus Elgaria; species Elgaria multicarinata. The sequence goes on from NC_086190.1 coordinate 5,530,850, forward strand.
GGGAGGGAGAGGATAAAATGCACTACGTGTTCCATCCTGCCACTGAAAAATATAATATTCTGGAAGTACATGATGCAGATACAGTTCTGAAGCTAAATAGGGATGAAAGGATTCCCCTTACCTGTTCCTTTCTTGTCCCGTGAGTTCATGCTGGCCTACTCTCCACATCTCCCAAATTTACTGGGAGGACTTCTAAAATTAATATTGGAACTGCAGCACGCCTTAAGGTGGATTCCTGCATTGAGCAGGGGGTTGGATTCGATGGCCTTATAGGCCCCTTCCATCTCTGCTCTTCTATGATTCTATGACCACAGATTTCTGTTTCATTTACTCCTTTCTCCTCTTTCAACTAGTACCAACGAAGACATGTAAACTGATAAAATACTGCCCCCCCCAAAAAAAAGCAGTCTTAGTGCGATTGTGTAGATGGTTGCGTCGAGTTTCTCTTTGTGCAGAGTTTATCTGCACATATGCTTCTGTATGTGTAAGACACCATGCAAAAACAACCTTAATGCAACAGTGCCTACGATTTGCATCAAGGTTGGGTTTGGGTGCGTGCGTGCGCAGTGCTTTATTCATTGTGTCTGTGCATGCTGTTAATGTGCAGGAGGCGAGGGAGTCACAGATGAAGCGCCGGAAGTGAAAGCTCTGGAAAATGGTCAATGCACAGAACTCTGTCTAAAATTTGGAACTAAAACGATAAAACGCAACCTAGAACAACTGGGAATGTATTGTTCTGGGTTCTACTTTGAAGACTCGGAAACCCAAGGAGAAATTTGGACGAAGAGAATTTCGAAAGCATCCCTAGTAGCAAAGCATATTTGACCCTGTAGGATGTCTGGGAGCCATACGTAAGCAAGGAATGATACTAAGAGAAGGACATACTATCAAACCATCAACCAACGTGCGTAGGTATTATAAACGGAAAACGGTGTTCCATCCGCCCTCTTCAATTCAGCAGAAAGAACCTCCAACTTAATTCTTCCTAGGTGCAAAATAAGCTTCTGCTAAGCTAATGGTGTTCTATTGATTACTGTGTGCTAGGCAAAAGGCCGGAGGCCATCAATGAAATCAGACGTAAGGAATTAATATGCAAGCATGCTTGTGCTACACCAGCAATGAAATAACTGAAATTATTATTATTATTATTCTTTTTTTAAAAAAAAATCCTCCTGGGACTGTCCTTCATCTCAACCTAACTCTCTCTCCTTCAAAGCAGGTACCTCTGCCTTTTTAATGCTCCAGAATCTTTGCAATGTTCTCTTTCTCTTTCTCTCTCTCTCTCTCTCTCTCTCTTCTCTCCTCTGTTCCCAAATCAAGCAACACACAAACACATACAATGACAGGACAATCAAACAGACGGGCTAACAAAGGAGCAAACCTTGTTCCTCCATCGCTGGTTCGCAGCGTCGCACTTCCGAGGTTGATGATAAACAGTGCAGACAATGAGGCCATCTGCTCCCGGGGACGAATCGAGCGACAATGAAGACAAGCCGGAACATGGAAAACAGAGGGGATAGAGGGTCCTTTCTCCCTGCGGGGTAGGAGGACGGAGCTCTGATAGGCCGCTCACTGGTTACCTGTCAGGCTTCCTTTGGGCAGTTACGCAGCTCCCACCAGGCAAGGCTCAAAGAGGGGGAACGGCACAGCGAGGGTGTTTTGCCCGGCACATGTCAGGGAAGGGAAGCAAAAGTCACAAGCGCCTTATGGAGATTTGAAGAGGCTGTTGTTCCACCCATCGTGCAAAAGCAAAGCTCAAGCAGATGTTGACTACATCATATAACAACTCCTCTATGGACATTCCCTTTGCTTCTGTGTCCCTGGACACTGCTCTGTGCCTGAAAACCAAATTCTAGTTAGCTTAGAATCATAGAATTGTGGAGTTGGAAGATCCCACAAGGATCATCTGCCAGCCTTTCTCAACCTGGGGCGCTCCAGATGTGTTGGACTACAACTCCCAGAATGCCCCAGCCAGGAGATGCAGTCCAACACATCTGGAGTGCCCCAGGTTGAGAACCACTGATTCTAGTCCAACCCTCTGCAATGTGCAGGAAAACCCGTTAAACATCCATGAGAGGTGGCCATCCAGCCTCTTCTTGAAAACCTCCACAGATGGAAAACCCCACAACCTCCAGAGGTAGACTGTCCCACTGCTGTACAGATCTTAGCATTACAAAGTTTTTCCTTATATTTCATCAAAATCCAGGTAGCTGTAACTTATACCCATTATTTCAGGTCCTAATTTCTGTGGCCATGGAAAATAGTTCTTGGCCGTCTTTCCTGTGGCACCTTTTTATGTACCAGAACACTGCTCACATGTCTCCCCTAAATCTTCTTTTCTCCAGACTCAACATCTCAACTGTCCTCGCAGGGAATGTCCCTAAGTCCACTCAATGGTCCCTGCCTGCAAAACCAGACAGAGAATCATAGAATCACAGAATCACAGAGTTGCACGGGCCATTGAGTCCATCCCTCTGCTCAATGCAGGAATCCACATTAAAGCATACCTGACGGATGATTAATGTCATTTGCGACATTTATATCCCATCTTCCTTCCATGGAACCTGAAGGTGGCTAAGCCGATGGGGGTCAGATCAATGTCTCCCATCCAGGCACTGACCAGACATCGATCGACTTAACTTCAGCAAGGTGGCTAAAAACTTTTCTTTTTCCTAAAGCTTTTAAAACTTGATTTTGTTCTGACTTTTATACGGCCTGTTTGGTGCATTCTTTTCCCCTCCTTATTGTTTTATTATGATTTTATTAGAATGTAAGCCTTTGCGGCAGGGTCCTGCTATTTATTGTTTTACTCTGTACAGCACCATGTACATTGATGGTGCTATATAAATAAATAAATAAATAAATAAATAAATAAATAAATAAATAAATAATAATGGCTGCATCATGAACCCTTCAGACCACAACCCTGGGGTCATTCTGCATGTTGTCTGTTGGGGAGAAGGCTGCAGAAAGCATTTTTCTGAGCCTCGTTGGAAGGACTGTTTCCTAGGGTACACAATGGAAAGAGCCATCTGCCTGTAGAATGAGAGAGTCCATTGGGTGGTTGATATATTTATCTCATGTAAGAACATAAGAAGAGCCCTGCTGGATCAAATCAAGGGTCCATCTAATCCAGCATTTTAGGCCATAGCTAGACCTAAGGTTTATCCCTGGTTTGTCCGGGGGTCAAACCTGTTCATCTAGGTGACACACAGGGGATCCAGTGCTCAGGCAGGGGCGAACCCTGGATGATCCCAGGATAAACCTTAGGTCTAGCTGTGGCCTTATTCACACAGTGGCCAACCAGCTGTTGATAGGAAACCCATAAGCAGGACATGAGTGCAGCAGCACCCTCCCGCCCATGTTCCCCAGCAACTGGTATACATAGGCTTACCGCCTTTGATACTAGAGGTGGCACATAGCTATCAGGACTAGTAGCCATTGATGGCCTTCTCCACCAAGAATTATAGCTAAATTGAGAGATAGGTTATATCTCTAGGGGTTCTTGAGAGATTTGGGATCTGTGAATTTCAATATGGCGTGAACTGATCCACACCCGTCAGACAGGATGATCAGGGGTCTGGAAACAAAGCCCTATGAAGAGAGACTGAAAGAACTGGGCATGTTTAGCCTGGAGAAGAGAAGATTGAGGAGAGACATGATAGCACTCTTCAAATGCTTAAAAGGTTGTCACACAAAGGAGGGCCAGGATCTCTTCTCGATCCTCCCAGAGTGCAGGACACGGAATAACGGGCTCAAGTGACAGGAAGCCAGATTCCAGCTGGACATCAGGAAAAACTTCCTGACTCTTAGAGCAGTATGACAATGGAATCAGTTACCTAGGGAGGTTGTGGGCTCTCCCACACTAGAGGCCTTCAAGAGGCAGATGGACAAGCATCTGTCAGGGATGCTTTAAGGTGGAGTCCTGCATTGAGCAGGGGGTTGGACTCAATGGCCTTATAGCCCCCTTCCAACTCTGCTATCCTATGATTCTATGACTAATGTAAAACTCGTCTATCCACCACCTTTCACATTTCTTAAGACCATAAGAACATATGAATGAATACCTTTATTGAATAAGTCGTATTTCTTCAATTGTAAGACGCCATCGATTGTAAGACGCACACTAATTTCAGTACCACCAACAGAAAAAAAAAACCCCTAAGACACACCTGCGATTCTAATATGCACCCCATTTTTAGAGATGTTTATATGGGGAAAAAAGTGTGTCTTAGAATCTAAGAAATAGGGTAATTGTTCATTTTTATGTGCCTTTAAAAATAACAAAAAAGCATGCGTGAACATGCACAGAAGTGACACAGAATGAAAATAGATAAATTTGCTCTGGCCTAGGCATCAAGATTCCCACTCAAACAAAGGCCAGACCGGCTTGCTGTATGACAATGACATGCTTTCTGCTCAGCATCTGAGATCGTTAATTAACTTGATGGGTGTGCAAAGTAATGTTGATATTTGCTTCAAAAGTAGCATGTCAGGAACCGACAAACACAGTGCAGAACAAATACGCCACGTTGCGTGCCGCCCATGAGGCATAGGGCTTTTCCTGGTTAACTGCACACCCCCTGACATGTCTCAGATTTTAGAAAAAGGGGCGTGCGTATAACACCCAGGTCCCACGGAATACTGCTGTTTGCCTTTCAACACCACCAATACACCCTGCTATACTTCATTCCAACCCTGTTCAGATGACACACTAAGCCACGGTGATTAAGCATTTTCAGCTGAACACTATGGCTTAGTGTGTCATGTGGATCGTTCCTAACTGTGGTGGCTGTAAAGGGCGTGCCTACACCAGGCGATATCCCAGGGACTGTCCCAGGATCGTCCCTGTGCGTCCACATGATGCAGGGAGCAGGGAGGGAAGATCCATGCATTTCCCTGGGATATCGCCATACCCTTTCTTCACGGCTTTTCCCAGGGTCCCGGGATGATCCTGAGGACCACGGGAGGTGTCACTGCCTCTTCCCTGCGAGTAGCGGGGAGTTATCTGAGGGAAGGAGCTGGGATGGGAAGAGTCCAGGGTCATTGGGGCCTCTTTTTTTTTGGACTAACTTTTTCACTGGAGCATGAAAAATGGTGGGCACAATGTCCTCCTTCCTCCCTGGACGTCGCGCGCCATGTTTGAATGCAGGGGGAGGATCTTGCGCGATCAGTATATAGCGATATCCTTCCCCCTCCTTCCCGGATCGCCGGGAGGTATCGACGTGCCCAGAGCCACGGTTTAAACTTGCTCACTAACTGTTTAGTGAGTTAGTGGCTTAACCATGGCTTAGTGTGTTGTCTGAACAAGCCCTCATTGTGTTAATTTACAAACAACACCCCCCACAACCAACAGCACATTGTCTAGTTATGGCACATAAGGGGAGTTCTCAGTAAGGGCACCTGCCCTCCAGAACACTCTCCCCCATGTGGCCCGAGAGACAGAAACTGTGGCCTGTTTACTCAACACCACATGTGTTTCTCGGCAGCCTACAAATTGCCCATGTACTGATTTAAGACCAAATCTGGCATTTGCTCTTGAGGTTGAAGCAGCCTTGTAAATAAGCCCACAGAAGGGGCTAGCTTGTAACTTGACTCATGCAGAGCATCTGTGCGGTAGAACTTTATACAATTATACCTTTCCAGCTTTTCCACAGGTGCCTAGAGAATTGGGGTGTGAGGCCAACAGGTAGTCCATTGGACTCTCCGCTCCCAGCCGCTCTCCCCACTCCCAGCAGTGTTTATATATTCTGTTGCTTAGCAACACAAAGTTCTTCTCATAGCTCGGAACCTCCAGCATATGAAGTTCTTCTCATAGCTCGGAACCTCCAGTGTGCCATGCAGTATGAGTCTGTTAGTGGCCTGCTAAGAGTAGCTGGCGGGGAACAGATGGCTTTTCCCCTCCTCTGCCACATAATTCCTTGTCACCAGTGGAGGCCAAATGACTGCTAAAAAACTTCAAGGCTGGATGAAAGATCTACTGAAACAGCAATGCCCTGTAATTGTCCTACAATATATCTTATCCAATATTTTTCAACAGCTGTAGCATGTGACCTGGCAAGCTGAGCTGCATGGCACAGAAGCATTTGGGCGCATCTGCGCCAGAGGCAAGATGCACCCGTTTGCCACTCAAAGATCTAACTGCTAGGAAAGGAAGAGGAAGCTGAAGCCAGAAGAATGGCAGCCCTGGTAGCTCATACCAAGAAATTGTTATCAAGGCTTCCCCCAAAGGCAAATTTGGCTCTGTGATCTACCAGGGCCAAATTCCAGGAAATAGGGACTGTCTCTGGTAAAATGGGCATAGATGTGTATACAGTAATGAATGACCACTGTTGGCGTAACACACTATTGATATAATCCCCCAATCCTTCTATTATTATTATATTTATTTGCATCCCGCCTTTTGCCCAATGCTGGGCCCAAGGCGGCCTTACAAAGTTTAAAACATACATTGGGGGGGGGGACCATAAACCTTTAAAATACACAACAAAATTATAAGACATTAACATAGATGGCGGGCCTAAGGCCTGCTGGAACAAACAAGTTTTAGCCTGCCTCCGAAAGCCCATCCAGGAGGGAGCCAGCCTAGCTTCCCCGGGAAGAGAGTTCCAGAGCACCGGAGCAGCCACCGGGAAGGCCCTCTCCCATGTTCCCACCAAGCGCGCCTGTGAAGATGGTGGGACTGAAAGAAGGGCTTCTCCAGAAGATCTCAAAGCACGGGCAGGCTCATAAGGGAGAATATGGTATTTCAGATAACCTGCACCCGAGCCATATAGGGCTTTATAGGTCATAACCAGCACTTTGATTTGTGCCCGGAAACAGACTGGAAGCCAGTGGAGCTGTTTTAACAGGGGAGTTGTCTGCTCCCTGTAACCAGCCCCGGTCAACAATCTGGCTGCAGCTCTTTGAACCAGCTGGAGTTTCCTAACATTCTTCAAAGGCAGCCCCATGTAGAGTGCGTTACAGTAATCCAATCGGGATGTAACTAAGGCATGTGTCACCGTGGCCAGGTCCGACATCTCTAGGAGCGGGCGCAGCTGGCGCACTAGCTTTAACTGTGCAAATGCACTCCTGGCCACCGCCGAAACCTGGGCATTCAGGCTCAGGGCTGAATCCAGAAGCACACCCAAGCTGCGGACCTGTGTCTTCAGGGGGAGTGTAACCCCATCCAACACAAGCTGAACCCCTATTCCTTGATCTGCCTTTCGACTGACCAGGAGCACCTCTGTCTTATCTGGATTAAACTTCAATTTGTTTGCCCTCATCCAATCCATTACTGCCAACAAACACCGGTTTAGCACAGAAACCGCATCCTTGGAATTGGGTGGAAAGGAGTAGTAGAGTTGGGTGTCATCAGCGTACTGGTGGAACCGCACCGCACAACTCCGGCTAACCTCTCCCAACGGTTTCATGTATATGTTAAAAAGCATGGGGGACAAAACAGAGCCCTGAGGGACTCCACAGGCCAATGGCCAAGGAGTCGAACAGGAGTCCCCCAGTACCACCTTCTGGGTCCGTCCATCCAGGAAGGAATGGAGCCTCTGTAAAACAGTGCCTCCAAGACCCATCCCAGCAAGGCAGCCATGGTCGATGGTATTGAACGCCGATGGTACAGAACCAGCAGCGAAGACCATCCCAGCGAAGACCATCCACCAAGGCAACCAAAGCTGTTTCTGTCCCATGACCAGGCCTGAAGCCAGATTGAAATGGATCTAGATAATCCGTCTCATCCAGGAATCCCTGGAGTTGGGAGGCCACCACACGCCCCAATACCTTGCCCAAAAATGGGATGTTGGAGACTGGCCGGTAGTTATCCAATACCGTGGGGGCCAAGGAGGGCTTTTTCAGTGTGGGTCTTACCACTGCCTCCTTCAAGCAGGCTGGGACCTTACCTTGGCGAAGGGAGCCATTGACCAGAATGAAAACTACAGAATGAAATTTATTAGGGATAAATGCCAAGCTCTACATCTAGGAAATAGAATCCAAATGCACTGATATAAGATGGGGAAATAACGACCCACCCACCTCCTGTCGCCAGGCATGCGCCCCTCTTTTATGACGAAGCATTGTTTCAGAGGCATGCTGTTAACTTAGCACGTGTGGTGAATTGCACACTGGATTCTTTCATCTGGATGAGCCCGTGCTGCAGCAAAGTCCAGTTCTCTGAGAATGGCTTTGCTGCCCCAACCCCTCCCTGACTAGAAGCAGCAGTAATGCTGCTGTTGATTGACTGGGGCGGCATTACGATCTCCACGGATCCGCGCCCTGCTCTTTGTTTGCCGCATTGATCAGTGTGCGGTCTCTGGAGGTCAGAGGCTGGCGCATTCATTAACCCAGACACTCTTCACCTATGCTTCTCCTAGCCTCTCGCATCTCATAAATATGGAACCTCAGAAAATACATGGATGGATATTTCATTTATAGATGCATAGTGATGTTTAGAAAAGTGGGTAAGCGGAGTGGTCATAGAATCCTAGAATAGCAGAGTTGGAAGGGGCCTACAAGGCCATCGAGTCCAACCCCCTGCTCAATGCAGGAATCCACCCTAAAGCATCCCTGACAGATGGTTGTCCAGCTGCCTCTTGAAGGCCTCTAGTGTGGGAGAGCCCACAACCTCCCTAGGGAACTGGTTCCATTGTCGTACTGCTCTAACAGTCAGGAAGTTTTTCCTGATGTCCAGCTGGAAACTGGCTTCCTGTAACTTGAGCCCGTTATTCCGTGTCCAATTTACAGAGGCTTCCGAAAACGTGCACTTCCTGCTGGTGTGTCAACGGCAGCCGCCATTAAAGCAGGAGGGGGAACTCCATGATTTCGGCATGTGTGTGTGCAGCTGACAACCACTCGCCAGGGTCTCCTAAAAGCTTGGGCAGAGATCTGTGCTCATGCCAGGAGCACCTGACTGGGTCTGGGGTGGGGCGTACACAGGGGGTCCACTGGTCTGACACTGATGGAATCACTGGCCACATGTATAGGCGAACTAGGCCTAGGGTGCCAAGTTAAGTGGGGCAACAAATTCAAGGAAAAGCACTCACAAACAAACTAACATTCTGAATGCATTTTTACTTGAAATTAGACTGAAATAACGTCTCGATGCCATGTACAAATCTCTCCCGAAAATCCCATGTCTCTCTCTTATCTGATCTCAGGAACATTTTTGGGACAGAGAAACAGACGGAAAAACCAAATAATTATGCCTCGGTTTAAATAAATGACATAACTGTTGTAAACCGCCCAGAGAGCTTCGGCTGTGGGGCGGTATATAAATGTAATAAATAAATAAATATAAATAAATAAATAAACCTACCTGTACGTTACGCTCAACATCTAAGGCCCTGCCATTGGAGAATGGAAACAAGGGAGAGGGCCTTTTCAGTGGTGGCCCCCCAATTCTGGAATGATCTCCCTGATGAGGCTCGCCTGGCACCAACATTGTTATCTTTTCAGCACCACATTAAGACTTTTCTCTTCTCCCAGGCAGTTAACTACATATGCTGAGTTCTTTTTTAAAAAATGGACTCCAGAATAGTTGTTTTAAATGGCTATTGCTGTTTTTATGCTTTCGATGGTTTTAAATTTATGTATATTTGTTTTTAATGTTCACCATTCTTTACTTTGGTAAACCGCCCAGAGAGCTTCGGCTGTGGGGTGGTATATAAATGTAATAAATAAATAATAAATAAATAAACACGCTTAAATAAACGTTAAATGGAAAAGAGGGCCAAAAGGTTTCCCGGTTTCGCAAAAGCCTCAGCCTAGAGCTGCTCTTGCGTTTTGGGGGTTGGAGCCTAATGTATGGTCTGTCTAGGGTGCCACTTGCTTGTGGGTAGTCTAGGGCCAGCCCTGCTCCTGGCTGCGACGTAGTAAGGCACAGTTTCCCCATCTTCTTTTCCCGCCCCTAATTTATGAAGTCAACCCTCATTCTTTCGCAGGCAAGAAGCAGCAGCCCGAGAGCTCAAACGGGATTGAACGAGGACGGTGCTTCAGCGGGGACTGTCAAAGGGATTAAATGGCGCATCCCCTCCTAAGATCACTGCCGAAGCCACGCAGAGGCCCGGAGCGAAAGACCGTGGCTGGCACGCAGCATTTCAAATCTTCTCCATTAAGCACAACCCGTCAGCAGCATCTTTGCGTGGGGGTGGGGAGGGGGGCAGAGAGCCTGCTAATTCACAGTGCCCGTTAGTGCCTTTTCCGGCTGCTCGTGCTGCTTTAACAGACAGCTGCTGTTCCTGCAAGGCAGACGATAGAAAACAACAAAAGCGACAACCAGGGGGGAAAAAAGCAATATGGATTATACCTCCCCCTGTTCCTCGAGACTCTGCATGCTCAGCCCCCTCTCCCCGCAGCCCCGTGCCTCTGATCGTGATGGTGCAATTACAAGCTTTGCTGAACACCCATCTGCAATCGCCAACCAAGAAACTCATGTTTATTTACAGTTTCTTTTCTCTCTCCCACTGACACCGACAGAAGCAACCTTCCCACAACTCCCAGCACCACCGACTCTGCCCTCGACCCCTCCAGAACCATCCCTTCCTCCTCATTTACTAAGAGCAGTCTTGATTTTTGGGGGGGGGCGGGTACGTGTCCATGGCGGGGGAGAAAAAACTGTGTCTATTGCGCTTGTTGTTTTACATGCACACACTTTTAGAATAGCTCATTAAAACAGAGGACATGAAGCGTTGTCCTTCTTCAACGTTCAAGCTTCCCCCACCCCTGAGAGTCTAGCACTTAAACCTCTAAGGAGAGGTCAAGCCATCCTGCTTCTAGCGCGCAGGGATCCCCAAACATGCTCATGAACAATCAGGCACCCTGCAGCCCCCCTCCCCCAGATATGTGCAGCCCACAGCTGTGCAAGCTTTTGTTGTTAAACTAATGAGATAACAAATAGTAAGATAATTAGAATCATAGAATAGTAGAGTTGGAAGGGGGCTATAAGGCCATCAAGTCCAACCCCCTGCTCAATGCAGGAATCCACCTTAAAGCATCCCTGACAGATGGTTGTCCAGCTGCCTCTTGAAGGCCTCTAGTGTGGGAGAGCCCACAACCTCCCTAAGTAACTGGTTCCATTGTCGTACTGCTCTAACAGTCAGGAAGTTTTTCCTGATGTCCAGCTGGAATCTGGCTTCCTTTAATTTGAGCCCATTATTCCGTGTCCTGTACTTTGGGAGGATCGAGAAGAGATCCTGGCCCTCCTCTGTGTGACAACCTTTCAAGTATTTGAAGAGTGCTCTCATGTCTCCCCTCAATCTTCTCTTCTCCAGGCTCAACATGCCCAGTTCTTTCAGTCTCTCTTCATAGGGCTTTGTTTCCAGACAAAAATAAATGCTTCACGAAATGCTATTTCTGTAGCATTTCTTGACGCCCTCTCATCGTTTGAATCAGGGCAGAGTAAGGGACATCAAACCTTTTCCCATCTCTAAAGGTGCTTGGAGGAGGCCTTGGGGATCAGTCTTTGGACTGAGGAACCTCGGATGCCCCGATCTTCAGCTGCAAAATGGTGGGGCATATGTGAGATCATTTCTTGGGCAGCTGGCAGGAGGAACCTGGAAAAATGGAGGGAAAGGCGAGAAGCATCCCAGCAAATATATTTTCCCCACCAAGAAGGTTTGGAAATCCCACATATGATGATGTCCTTTATTTATTTATTTATTTATTTATTACATTTTTATACCGCCCAATAGCCAAAGCTCTCTCCTTAGGCATTACCCTCCGACATCTGACGTACAAAACAAACATTCACACCAGAGCATGTACTTTAGGAACACAGGTAGCAGGGTTGTCCGCAGCTGGGAAATCCGTTTCTTTTTTGACTCGGAGTTTTGCAGCATGGACAACTCCATTTGCGTTTGTGACCCAAATGCAAGAAACTTTTTTAGGACATTTCCCCCCATCCCCACGTTCAACAATTTGTGCAAATTTCTGAGCATCTTGCAGGAATTCGGCCATGATTTACACAAATTGCTCAAAAATTTGCACAGATTGCTCAGAATTTTGCACAGATTGCTCAGAATTTTGCAAATTGCTCAGAATTTTGCGCACTGCTCAGAATTTTGCATAGACTGCTCAGAATTTTGCATAGACTGCTCAGAATTTTGCACAGATTGCTCAGAATTTTAAACAAATTGCTGAGAATTTTGCACAAATTGCTCAGAATTTTGCATAGACTGCTCCGAATTTTGCACAGATTGCTCCGAATTTTGCGTAGACTGCTCCGAATTTTGCACAGATTGCTCCGAATTTTGCAGATTGCTCTGAATTTTGCACAGATTGCTCCAAATTTTGTGCAAATCTCAGGACATGCTGGGGAAAAACACAGAGAATGCCCAGAAAATCTCTAACCTGGCATGACACACTGCAGACCTAGTCTGGTGGCACAGTGGAAACCGGAACGAACTCTGGGAAGGGAGGGGTCGAACCCAGAAAAACTCATTGAACTCCAAAGGACTTCCCTGACATCAGGAATGAGCCTTCTATCAAGTTAGTGTTGTCTGGCAGCATCTCTCCAGGGTTTCAGGAAGCATTCCTTCCCAGCCATACCTGGAGATGATGGGGGGTGGAACTCCCTTGCAAAACATGGCTCCATCGCTGAGCTATCAATGCTCCTAATGAACACAAGAAGCTGCCTTATACCAAGTGAGATCGCTGGTCCAGCTAGGTCAGTATTGCTTACACTGACTGGCTTCCGGTGGGGGTCCTTCTCAGCCCTAGCTGAAGATACCACAAACTGAAATCAAGGGTTGCTGCAGACCAAGTCAGGCACCAGAGTGGAAGCCAGAACAGTGGGAATAGGGACCTTTTGCAGGCAACTGAGCTTTGGCCCTTCCCCTAAATATTGAGATGGGCAAACTTGCGGTGTGCGAACGCATCAATGCTCTCCAAATTAGTCCAGGAAGCTCATTTCACCTCATTTGCATTCCCCAACACGAGTGTCTTTTCCCCCCGATTCGGAAAAATAAACATTTTAAAAAGTTTGAAATAATGACTTACTTATTACGGGCACAGACTGTAAACTTACCTTTAAAAAAAAAAAAAAAAATCAGCCCCGGCATTTTCAGGAGCCCGGGAGTGCTTACTGGATGCTTATTGGAGAGGGTGAGGTCACATGGTCACCAATAGGCATTCACTAAGAACTGCTGGCCTCATCCAAATAGTGAAGGCTACACTCAGAAAGGCCTGCGGAAACCATGTCGCCCTCCCCAAGGAGAAAATTCTCCAAATTTCCCCGCTTCCCTGAGAAAGAGGCAGAAAAAACAAAACCTCTTTGGCAGGGAAAGAGAAAGGTCCCGAAAATAAGGGGTAGGTTTCAGCACAGGACTAACTAGCGCCCATGGCGACATACGAGAAAGGTCGAGAAACTTGTTTTTCTTATAACGCATGCTGGCCTCCTCAGGAAAGCTCAACACTTTGCTGAAACACCACCTTTTTTATTTTATGCTCCTATTTTTCTCTGTGTAGAGAAGGGCTGCAATGAACACACGGTCCTGGTGGGCCGCTGAAGTCGAGAATCAACAACAGCCCATCCCGACTCCAGCGCGACGCTCTTGCTCCAAGCGGTTGAAATATCCATGTAAATTCAATACTGCCACTGAGAGCCGGGCATCTGGTGCTTCTAAATTACCTTACCCGCTACACAAAATTAGAAAGAGAGACTAATAGATCAGAATTAGGCTATAATAAACTGCCATCCGCACACCTTTGTAAATCAACCTCCGCTCCTCGCGGGTATAATTATAACGTTTTTGAATCGGGGGCTGGCGTGGTGTGTGTGGAATATACAACACAAGCTATGTGGGATTTATTTATTTACTGAGGTGGGGGGAGTGTATATCCTGAGCAAATGATGGAAATTAGGATGTGATTAAGAGGTTTTGGAGATCAGTGAGGCATGAGAAGCCAAAATGTCACTATTTTGCATGGACGGGAACGCTGAAAGTGTCATGTTGCTGTTCCGCTAATGGGCTTTGAGTAAAACAAAAGCCCCCTGGCTAGATCATTAGCGCAAAGAGAGAGCAGACTCTGTATAAAAACACAAAACAAAAACACACACACAGTACGGTCCAGCCAACAGTACGGACTCCGGACGCCCGTCCCTAACATATTCTGGAATCTTTCGCATGGCTAGTATTGGAAAAAGAGCCGGCGCCTCTCTGGTGTATATTCCTACCTTGGTTTGAATTTAGAAGATCTGAGTTGACTAGTGGCATGATTTTTAGGATCATCACAGCCTACCATGGTTTATTTAAGCCACGGTGGATTGCAGTATGTGCCAGCCGCCATTTTGTATATTTATAAACACTGGGCAGGGGATTTGCCATGGTTTGCCACGTCATCCGAACTTGGGTGTCATGGCTTGCTGAAGGGTTACAACAGGCCACAGGTGATTAGAGGGTTGTTTCCCCCTCCAACAAGCCATGATGCCTAGGTTCAGATGACACGACAAGCCATTGCAGGGCTTGAATAAGCAAGATGGCTGCCACAGCTCGACATATCTTAAATAAGCCACAGTGATCATGTAAATCTGGCCACTGACTTTCTTTGTCTAAGTTCTCCATCTCTACAATGGAGAACCTCTACCCACTTCAAAGCATCTACCCACCTCATAGTGTCTCTACTGACTTTTAAGAGTGACAATGAGATAATCTTGGCAGGGACCTGGACCTCTACTAGAGCTTCATGATTCAACCCCATACCCTCTCCCCCCCCAAAAAAAAGACACCCACTTGTCTTCTATGCTTTCTGAACCTTCAACAAAATCAACCTGGGGAATCTTGAGAAGCCATAAACACCTTGCAATTTCCACAGAGAGGCAATGGGAGAGAAAGCTGCACAGGCAAGATGGAGGGCTCAATGCCATGTATATTTCTAAAATGTATATCCTGCGTTATAAGCCGTGCAAGGTCTCCACACGGCTTCGGGCACAAGAGGCGGGATGATCGTCCCTAATCTGGTGCCCTCCAGATGACTCAGATTACAGTTCCCAGCATCCCCAGCCAGCATAGCTTCACATCTTGAATAGCTCCTTTAGAGTTCTGAATGGCATCAGAGCCACCAGCCTCCACGGTTCCCCTGGGTATCCAGTGACTTTCCCAGGCATAGGTTAAAATGTCTGTTTAAAATAGGTAGTTATGGCCACCCGCCAAGGACACAATCTTAAGGACCCACCCGCCAAGGACACAATCTTAAGGACCCACCCGCCAAGGACACAATCTTAAGGACCCACCCGCCATTGAGAGAGTGGCCAGGGAAGTCATGTGTAATTGGAGCAAAGATCTAAAAATGGTGGTGGTGGTGGAGTGAGAGGGTAGAGAGAGGCATTGAAACACTGCTTCCCCCCTTCAATCAGCTGGGTTCCACAGACTGGATGAAGATGGGGCTTCCCCAGCATGAAATGGTACAGTCCCAGGAATTCTGTGCCATTGGACTTAAGGGGAAGGGCCATGGCTTGGTGCTACAGCACATGCTTGGCATGCAGAAGATCCCACGTTCAATCTCCGGCATTTCCAGGTAGGGCTGGGAAAGGGTCCGGCCTGAATCCCTGGAGAGCTACTGCTGCCAGTCAGTGTCAACAATACTGGGCCAGATAGGCCAAGAGTCTGACTCTGTATAAAATAGTTTGCTATGTTCCCCCTTGTACTAGAGGAGAGCACTTCGTGCAATCAACGTGTTAGAAACATACTGAAGATGATGTTCTAATAAGAGACATAGGGACTGTCTTCGTGGCACCGGATTGGCACTGCTCTGGTGCCAAACCCCACACTCGGCCAAGGAGCTGTGCTCCCCTCAATTCAGCTCATAGATTCATAGAATCATAGAATAGTAGAGTTGGAAGGGACCTCTAAGGCCATCAAGTCCAACCCCCTGCTCAATGCAGGAATCCACCTTAAAGCATCCCTGACAGATGGTTGTCTAGCTGCCTCTTGAAGGCCTCTAGTGTGGGAGAGCCCACAACCTCCCTAGGTAACTGGTTCCATTGTCGTACTGCTCTAACCATCAGGAAGTTTTTCCTGATGTCCAGCCAGAATCTGGCTTCCTGTAACTTGAGCCCGTTATTCCATGTCCTGCACTCTGGGAGGATCGAGAAGAGATCCTGGCCCTCCTCTGTGTGACAACCTTTTAAATATTTGAAGGGTGCTATCATGTCTCCCTTCAATCATGCTTTAAGATTTCAAGTTACACAGAAACCCTTCTTTAAAAGTATGTACTTTGTCTCAAATTGGGTGCTCACGTAAGGGGTGCTTACATAACGATGCTCAATTTGGGTCGCTCTTTAAAATCTGAACGTGGGTGCACAAATTGTCAGAAACAAAACAAAAAACCCGCATTCCTCTGTACAACATGTGGAAATAAAACACGGAGCCGTGGTCTAGAATTCCTACAAGATTCATTTCACTTCGGAAGCAATACCAAGCAATTCAGAACTCTCAAATCCAGGGAGAGGTTCATATGTGGGACATTTTGGAAGCAAGACTGCTTCAGATCTTACATCTGTCTTCATCCTGTCTAGGCAAGTAAAGAGCCCCAGAGACATCAGCAGACAGCAACATAGAAAATGTTCCCCGAGAGAGCAGGAAATTTGAGATCTTATGGACTAGCACCTTTAGCACAGGGGTGATGTGAACTGAACCCTGGAACAATGTGCAAAATACGTATCGGGGAAAACCGTCACCCGTTGAATTGGTCTATAAAAGCTGAACAATGCTCATGATTTCATCTTCAAGGTCACGGATGTGTAGTGTGTAGGGAAGGGGGGAGTCTTGAAGTCAGACACACAGATGTTTTGTTGCAAAGAAAGAAACCGTAGCTGGACGGTGTATTCGATTTGGATCTATATCATCTCCCACTGAAAAGATTAAACTGAAAATCAAGTTACGCCACGGTCCAGCAGATCCCAGAGAAAGGTATTAGAGCTGTGTTTTATCCCCATGTGTTGCAACCAGTTCATTTCAGCGCCTCAATTTGGGGAGTTCTTGCGTTTGGCGAGGAAAGGGAAGTATATCTTGTTAAGAGCATCAAGTGTTTAATCTCTGGATGGGAGGGAGACCAGCAACGGAGCAAGAGAGACCCAAAATAGCTACCTGCCCTTTCCATTGTTTCAGACCAGCTCCTGGGATGTGGCAGGAGATGTCTAAGCATTCTATCCAGAAGTCAGGGGTGCAATTTCTGATAAAGAACAAAATGTGGGCAGAGGCAAGCAGTATTTACTGCCACGTTTGGTGATTTGCAAGGTTTTACATAATTACACTGGTGCGTGAGCCATCATTAAATACACAAATATGTACTGGGGAAGAGACAGATGTGTCCTTTGGAACGCTCTGAGTAAGCTGGGATCATGGCACGTTTACAAAATCAGTGGCTTGCGGCAGGGTTGGGGGGTGCAGCCGAGGGAGGGGTGTTCTGTAGGCCTGAGCCCTGGAGAGAGAGAGACCTGGAGAGAGAGAGAGAGGTTGTGCCATCCTAGACTTTCCATAACTGAATGCCATGTGCCTTGTATGCAGGAGATTCCAGGTTCAATGCCCGCTATCTCCAATAAAAAAAGATCTCAGGTAGCAAAAAAAATCTCATAGAATCATAGAACAGTAGAGTTGGAAGGGGGCTATAAGGAGGTCACGGGCTCTCCCACCCTAGAGGCATTCAAGAGGCAGCTGGGCAGCCATCTGTCAGGGATGCTTTATGGTGGATTCCTGCACTGAGTGGGGGGTTGGACTCGATGGCCTTAGAGACCCCTTCCAACTCTACTATTCTATGATACTATGATTCTAGCCATCTACCTCCTACCCATTGGTTGAGTTTGGTCAATCTGTTCTGAACCCATCCGAGACGGTTTTCACCCAGGTTGTAGCTTCCAAAACTGGTTTTGGAGGAGAGGCAATTCCAAGGTGGCAATCCATGGAGCCTCTGCTCAGTTGAATATCTGGGGAGGGGAGGAAGGGAGGAGGCAATTATCCTTTTTCTTTGCCTCTCAGCCATGCAGGGGGGCAGGAATTATCTCAGGAGGTAACTGGAAGCAACAGTATGGGCTTCTTTGTCCCTCAACCACGTTCCATGGCATGTCTGCCCTGTGTCCCATTATGTGATCCCTTGAGGTTCACTGGGGGAAGGTGGCTGCGAGAGCAAAGCAAGAAGATAATAGAACAAGTGGGTCCTGCTGGCTGGAACTCTCTCATACTAGGACAATAGGAGAATGTTGTCTCAGCAGAAAGCTAGCCAACTTTTCTGTCTTATGGAGGCAGACAAGACTTATAGTGTGGTCAACTCTGCCCCTCCTGGAAGAGCTAAGAGGAGTTTTTAGGGGCCATTGACTAATTTTGAAGCTTGAAACTTCTGTGAGGCTGAAGAGATGGAGGTTCTGCTGGCGGATTCATTCACTGAGCTAGAGAATGATGGCAGGGCTGTATCCTCTGGTAGGCCAGGGGAAAAGGCCTTATTAAGACATTGACTGTCCTACCCCCGAGGAAATCGCCTACGTCTCATCCTCATCAGAATCTTCTGCTGCCTACTGGAAGGCCCAAGGGCTGGGGATCATGACAACCTCCAGTGCAACCATGAGATGGGAGTCTAAAACTGCTTCTTATGTACGTCGCTATTGGTATACCACTTTCCTGAGTTTTGGAAATGCACGAGCACCCCTGGTTTTGTGCTCTCCCCTGTGCCAGCAAAATCAACCGAACCAGTTCTGTTTGGCAAGCACTACTGTCTCTCATTGCAGCCTTTTGGGCAATGCTGTGAAATTAACCCAACCCCCATCCCCCGGATGCTCTGAAATGTCAACTGGGCCCTGCCAAGCAGTAGCCCAGGTGGAGACGTGCACACACATTGCGTCTTCTCACTGCTTGAACAAAATCCCCACCTGTCTCACATTCCCTAAATTATGACAGCAGGCGTTTGCTGCGGAGAAAACCTTTCAGAGACCGAAAGGTCAGGCTTCCTCTGCTGTCACCCTTTTTCTTCTTCTTTTCTCTCCCTATCCTCTCCCCCCCCACCATTTCCTTTCCCCCAAAAAGCACAATGATGCTAAGATACAATCAGAGAAACCTTTGGGTATTAGTCCCCAAGGATGTGAGAGCCTGACAGTATGTCTCAATGTGGACAGCCCACAAAGTTAGGGGAGGGGTTCCAACTGTGCCCTGGTGAGCCTCCCAAAAATTTGGGAGGTATCACTCAGCGCCCTACCAAGGGGAGATGCCATATTTCCTGTCCTCGATCCCACCTCTGTCTTCGACAAGGAGTCAGAGGGCCTGTTCAGACAACACGCTAAGCCATGGTTAGGCGGCTCACCCTTTTGCAGCAAACGGTTAGTGAACATGTTTAAAAACCATGGTTAGGAATGCGTTGTGTTTCCCAAAACCTCCTGCCGTATTGGGAGACGATAAAGAGGTCTGCCATGTAATCCATAAAGCTTTATTCAGGCAATAAACATCTCTTCCCATGTCTAGGAACTTTCCTCTAGGCAAAACTATGCAAACTAAGCGAGACAATTGTCCTTTCAATAAAAATGGAAAGCCTTTTCCCAGAATGCTTTAATTTCAAGGAGACTGGTTCTAAAGAAGCCATTGGCAAGAAGCCAGCCGGGCTGACCTTCTCTCGCCTTCCTTTAGCTCCGCCCGTTTGAGTCTGTGGCGCACTCTAGGATCACACTCTAGGATCTAAGTGCCCTCCCCTTCTGAAGAATACTGATTTCCCACAGGCTGTGTGTTGTTAACGTTTTCAGTGATAAGGTCTGGCAACGGTTCATCCCCAGCTGGTGAAGAGCCCGTGAGAATCACCTGTCCCACATCCCGTGTAGCCTGGTATGTTTCCGGCGCTCTCTCTTCTGCTTCAGAATCCGCAATTGATCACCACAAACTCCTTCCCCCAGCCTAAGGGAAACCGGCCTAGTCATAACAGAATGGTTCACCTGACATGCTAAATCATAGTTCACATGACACACAAAGCCATATTGTTTGGCTCAAAATGCTTAACCACCATGGCTTAGCATGCCATCTGATCAAGGTCAGAGGCAGAGGAACCTCCCTCCATTAACCCAACCCCCACTATGCCAGAACCTTCCAGGCCAGAAGGCGCAGCTCTACCTGACTCCCCAGATGCAGAGGACACTCCCCTATCACAGCCTTTGCCAAACCCACCTTGTAGAAGTCAGTGGCTACAAAATCAAGCACTGGCCCTTTGAGAAACCAACTGCTTATCTGAGGGGGTGGGGCTAGAAGCAGGTACAGAGCTCCTGGGCTCTATAAGGCTCCAGAAGGCCTTTGACTATTGCTGAGTCAACAGTTCTCCTTGACCATGTCTCAGCTAACTTGGAGCTGCCCAAGGTGCCAACAGACCCTGTCTGAATGAACATACTTCAATATTTTTTTAAAGAAGTAATGTAAGATAGAAAACGGTTCTCCATTAAAGCATTTTTTTTTTAAAAAAAATCACTTGCTTTTGGAAGAGCAAAGGGATTCTCCCTCCCTCTCCCTAGGGAGGTTGTGGGCTCTCCCACACTAGAGGCCTTCAAGAGGCAGCTGGACAAGCATCTGTCGGGGATGCTTTAAGGTGGATTCCTGCACTGAGCAGGGGGTTGGACTCGATGGCCTTGTAGGCCCCTTCCAACTCTGCTATTCTATGATTCTAGGATTCTATGTTCTCTTATTTCATAAAGACATACATGGTTCCCAGAGTCTTGAGGAAATTAAAGGTTGTGTTCATTAAAAACAGACAACCCTTCACATATAACGCCTCAAATTCTTCATCCGGGCTTCTGCTCTGTAGGCTTCCATCTTGATCTGCAAAGCAGAATATTGACCAAACCCTTCTGCAGAGACCAACGTCAACAGTGCGACAATGGATCCAGTTACCTAGGGAGGTTGTGGGCTCTCCCACACTAGAGGCCTTCAAGAGGCAGCTGGACAACCATCTGTCAGGGATGCTTTAGGGTGGATTCCTGCACTGAGCAGGGGGTAGGACTAGATGGCCTTGTAGGCCCCTTCCAACTCTACTATTCTAGGATTCTATGATTCTATGTTCTCTTATTTCATAAAGACATACATGGTTCCCAGAGTCTTGAGGAAATTAAAGGTTGTGTTCATTAAAAACAGACAACCCTTCACGTACAACGCCTCAAATTCTTCATCCGGGCTTCTGTTCTGTAGGCTTCCATCTTGATCTGCAAAGCAGAATATTGACCAAACCCTTCTCACTTGACATGACAAGGGAGTTAGCTGTCAACACTGCACCCTCTAAAGTGTTATTGGGCAGTAGCCAACTGGTAGGGTTCGGAGCTTGCTCACTTCATGTTTAAGGGCATGTTTAAGTTCCCTGCTGGATCAGACCAAAAGCCAGCAACCTGTTTCACACAATTGTCTGTGACCCCCACCTAGGAATGGGTGAGAATTCCATTTCAAGATACCAAATTCGCAGGGTTCTCCATGTTCGAGACAAAACGAACTTGATATTTTTTAATCATCATCATCATCATCATCGAATGTGGGAGAAACTAAGATGGACAGAGTTGTCCATCCAGGCAGACAGCTTGGAATGCCTTACTCTTAAAAGTCTAGATTTCAATTCCTGAGCCGTGCAGGCAGTAGAGGTCAGGAGGGCCCAAAGTGGGCCGGATTTTCAAACGACGGCCGTTCCTAGCCACAAGTGGCCAACCCCTGCAATCGTGCCTTCTGTCAGCCAAAACAGGCACTCCGAAAGCAATTCTGTGCCTCCCAACAGGTCTGCTGATCTTGAGAATCAGAGGAGAATCAGAGTTCAAGGCAGGGCTTGGGATGGGGTCAGAGAGGTTACTGGCAGGCGGCGGGGGTAGAAGTAGGTGATGCAACCTTGAGTTGGGGTTCTTCAGCCTGCCTTTGGACTACTACAGGTTCCTTTAAGTCAGACTTCTCCAACTTGGTGCCCTCCACATGTTTTGCACTACAGTCCACATCAGTAGCCAACATGCTACTATGGAATTCTGGCAATTGTAGCCCAACATTTCTGCAGGACACCAGGTTGCAGGAGGCTGCTCTAGCCTTCAGGTGGGATTCTCCATGGAGCCCCAAGCCCCCTTCCTTTGAAGAGATTTCTCCAGGTCTCGGATTATGACACAACATAAGGATCTGATTTGGTCTGCACTTTTAAGTGAATTGACCTAAACCCCCCACCCCACATTAATACGTGGATCGGATCACATCTTTTGGATTGCTCGTTTGTGCCAATTTTGCAATCTTCTTGGCTCAAAGGTGCATTTTGGGTGGGAAATATCTTCAATTTGAATATGAATTTTCATGGTTTTTTTAAAAAAAGGGGGAAAAAGAAAAAAGTTCGCAAAATAATGCAGAAACACAAATGTGACAGAGAGCAAAAATAGCCTGATCTGTCCATCTCTAGAGAAAACTTGTGTTGTCTTCCAACGATCCTTTGGAATGTAAGATAATCTGAAAGAGTGTTTTGAAACTAAAGTATGACATTCTTCTTCTTGTAACAATATCTTACTATTTTTAAATGCTAGGATCAGGGCTGCGAATTTTAAGTTTTGTTTATTTATATGCTGCCTTTGCACAGTAAACGGTCCCCAAAATGGGTCACAATAAACACGAACTTATCTAGGGATAATGAAGGCCTGGGAAACAATGAAATTTCCCCCCGAAAAATAATAATAATAAAAGCCACCGTTTTCCACATTTGCGGGGATAAACACAGTGTCGTTTTCTAATTTTTCCAGTTTGGTGCAATTTTGGATCTCCAAAATACATAACGCTTGGGGGGACGGCCCACACAATTCATTACCATTTGCTATTGCTGTTGGGGTGGGCTAGCCATCATAGGGTAGGGTGACCATATTTTGGAAACCAAAAAGGAGGACAACATGGTTGCCATGTTAAAATTATTTTTAAAAAATAATTTTAAAACCTCAAACTTTTAAAAAAAATCCTAAAACTCAATGGATGGACAGATCTTTTTCAAACTTAGCATGGCTAAAGTCCTCGTTAACAGCAATCACGGTGCCATTTCATCTCTTTATCTTTAAAAATAACATTAAAAAAAATTAAATCCTCAAATTTAAAAGAATTCCTAAAAATCAATGGATGAACAGATCTGTTTCAAATTTGGTATGCCTAAAGCTCTACCTAAAAGCTATCATGGTGCCAACTTTCAGCTCTTTATCTTTAAAAATGACGACTTTAAAAATAATAATTTTAAAACCTCAATTTTTAAAAAATTCCTAAAAAATCAAAGGATGAACAGATCTGTTTCAAATTTGGTATAACTAAAGCCCTTCCTAAGAGCTACCATCGTACCAAGTTTCATGTCTTTATCTTAAAAAATGATGGAGTTATAAGCATTTTTGTTAATTCCCATTAGAGCTGCTCTTAGAAAAAATCCGGATTTCCCCCCCTCCCAGATTTGTCATCAAAAACCCGGGCAAATCTGGTCATATGGTCACCCTATCATAGGGACACACCATCTTTGGATTCAAAAATGAATGAAATAACTTCAATCATATCCAAACTTTTTAAAAGCATGTTGGATGTCACTCCAGTAAGTCAGTGAGACTTACACCCAAGGAAGTGTGTTTAAGAGAGCAAACCACACCCATTTTGGCTGCATTTTAACATTAACTTACAGTACCACCTCCCAGGGTACCCTGAGCCCAACCTTGAAATGTATAGCGATAAGCACAATCCTATACAAGTTAAAGGAAGCCAAATTCCAGCTGGACATCAGGAAAAACTTCCTGACTGTCAGAGCAGTACGACAATGGAATCAGTTACCTAGGGAGGTTGTGGGCTCTCCCACACTAGAGGCCTTAAAGAGGCAGATGGATAACCATCTGTCAGGGATGCTTTAGGGTGGATTCCTGCATTGAGCAGGGGGTTGGACTTGATGGCCTTGTAGGCCCCTTCCAACTCTGCTATTTTATGATTCTATGATTTTATGATTCTTCTGTTGGACTCCAATTGGGCCATATGTCCATATGGAACCACCAGGAGCATGTCCTTTAACAGTTCCCAAAACACTGATATAAAAGCAAAACAAAAATGGGATGTGATTAGGTACGTACGGTTGTATCACTCTGTTTCTATGATTCTATGATTCTATGTGTATGCAGGACTAAGCTGAATTCAAGGGACAGAACCCCCATTTGCATACAGGATTACAGCCTTAGTTAGTCTTGAAACACAGAATGAAAAGTGGGATCTAATTTCCTCGAAATGAAAAGGAACTCTTACCTGACTTAATATTTTGTAAATGCTGGTGATTAAGTTATTTCTTCTTTTTAGCCCCAGATCTAAAACAATAAACATAAAAATCCCTTTCTCATCCAAAATTTGAGCGCCCCTCCCCAGATTTTTTTTTTTAATATCAAGCCTGCAATGTACTAAATTTAATCAATGCAATTTCTCTGCCATTAAGGTAGAACAGAAACAGCTCTGTTTCACATCACTTTCCCCCCCCCTTTTCTTTTTTTGGTATCCTCAGCCTGGAATATTTATAGCTTTTAAAAGTAGGTGAATTCAAATGAGAGAGAGAGATACGTTAACATCCGCAAGAGAGTTACGGCAGGTCATTAGAAATTCTCTCTTCTTTTCCAATTAGGGGGGCAGAGAGAATGTATAAATCCACGCTTTGTCCCAAAGAACTACACTAAGAATATCCCCCCTGCAGAGACCAGAGTTTTATCCATCTGCGAGGGAGGTTAAATTTTTTTGTAAATTTGTACGAATTCTGATGGCGAAGTGCAACCTCAAGTATCAGAGGTAGTTAAGCCTGCATATACCAGTTTCTGGAGGGGGCCAGGGCTGTTACACTCATGTCCTGCTTGTGGCCACATCTGGCTGGCCATTGTGTGAAGAGAGTGCTGGACTGGATGGATCCTCGGATACTTTAAAGTGGATTCTTGCATTGAGCAGGGGGTTGGACTCGATGGCCTTATAGGCACCTTCCAACTCTACTATTCTATGATTCTTAGGTGCAATGGATGAGCCTCAACCTGGGAAGCCCACCTTCATGTTCATGGTGTCTCCCCTGCCATCTCCTCTGTTACAGGGGAAGTTTCAGAAAATCAGTTCTCCTGATCGCTTACGCCCATGTGGAAGCAATGATATTGAATCGGTTATCCACGTTCTCCTCTGTTGCTCTTTTCATAGAGACATTAGAGAGAAATTCTTGCTGGACCCCGGATTAGAAACGAATGCACTTCGTCGTTGCTTCAGGGCCACAGTGGACAGAGACACAGACGAGGCTTTTGCAAAATTCTTTTTGAATGCTATGAGAATCAGGTCCAGAATTGATTCTGCTGCATACTTCTCAAATTTGTATGCAACTTCGCCCTACTCTTTTGTATGTGTAAAGTCTGGTCGGTGACCGCAATAAAATTGATGATGGTGATCTAATTTCGAGGATCTAATTTCCTCTAAATGAAAACGAACTCTTACCGGACTTAATATTTTGTAAATGCTTCTTATGTTCTTACAGAAGTGAGGGTTCATTGGGAGCAAAACAGGGACCAGCTGCCACATCCAGATCATTTCTGAATTCAACATACTTTAGCGCACATTGTCCCTGTATCACAAACAACGCCAGCCCCAGGTTTCTAAAGACCCTCAGGATAGGTTTCCCCGCTCATTGAGTTGCTATTGCTTCCTCCTCCTCTTTCTCCTCCTCCTTCCTATCATTGCTACCATTTGTTCGCTTCACAGACAGACCAAGCAAGCGGGGACATTTGCTGTTCCTTGTCCTCCTAAACACCGCTGTAAGGCATGTTTAGCCTGGAGAAGAGAAGATTGAGGGGAGACATGAGAGCACTCTTCAAATACTTGAAAGGTGGTCACACAGAGGAGGGCCAGGGTCTCTTCTCCATCATCCCAGAGTGCAGGACACGGAATAACGGGCTCAAGTTACAGGAAGCCAGATTCTGGCTGGACAACAGGAAAAACATCCTCACTGTTAGAGCAGCATGACAATGGAACCAGTTGCCTAGGGAGGTCATGGGCTCTCCCACACTAGAGGCAGCTGGACAAGCATCTGTCAGGGATGCTTTAAGGTGGATTCCTGCATTGGGCAGGGGGTTGGACTCCATGGCCTTATAGGCCCCTTCCAACTCTACTATTCTATGATTCTATGAAAAAGCAGGTGAACAACGCAGGTTGCAATGGGAGGAGCAAGTCAAGGGGGCTCTTGTAGTTGGACGCTGCTGGGATGTGGCCCCTCAGCAGGGGCCTGACCATACCTACCCGTGACGCCAACCTGGCCCATGCACGAAATACAGTTTTTTAAATTTCTTTTTAAGGGAAGCAGAGGTAATTTTACAGTGCAGTCCTAATTAGCGATGGGAGAAGGGAATAGGTTGGTCTGCATTTTCCAGAAAAGCAACTTCATTTCGATTTCCCAGGCCGATGTGCAGATCGGCGCACTGATCCTTCAGCTTTTGCGCTTCTCCCGAATTTGCCACACAATTCCCGGCCCGAACGTTGCAGACAACATGCAGGTATGAGGGAACGGCGCAAAGAGAAATATACACGTTAGGGAACGTCGTGCGCAAAAATGGACGGGTTAGGGGCAAACGCATTTTTTAAAAAGTGAATATTTCTGCTTTAAAAACACACACACACAAAAGCGGAAACTGGACAGGAATGACTTAGGATTGAATGCACGTGAAACAGACAGGGAGTACAAAGAGACTGATATTTTTTCCTATTCCTTACACCCTATGCATGTCTGCTTAGAAGCAAGTCCCACTAAGACAGCCTTCCTCAACCTGGAGCACGCCAGATGTGTTGGACTACAACTCCCAGAATGCCCCAGCTGGCTGGGGCATTCTGGGAGTTGCAGTCCAACACATCTGGCGTGCTCCAGGTTGAGGAAGGCTGCACTAAGATAAAGGCATGTTGGAATGCTCCTTTATAGTTCTGACTGGATCTGAATGAAACCCGGAGTGAATTCACAGCCCCACTGACATCAGAGCCACCAGCCTACACTGACAGGAAGGACAGAAAGCCAGGAGGAGGAACAGAATGAAACATCGTGGCTGGCTGGAACTCTGCACAGGAGGGTGATGTTACAGGTGTGACTTGTAATAAAAATAATAATTACATTCCTAATCCCAGACTCCTCCCCCCAGCCCCCGCCCCAATTTCCCTTTCCCAAGGACGGCCGTCAAGGGCTACAGAAAAAGCCCTTTTCTGGCAGAGTAGAACTGAGCTTTCAGTCTCTGCAACTGATATTCCTGCACATGGCTTTATTTTCAGGGTCTTTTTTTTTTAAAAAAAAAAATCACTGCCACGGCCCTGAAAGAATTCCAAGCACGCAAATAAAAACGTAATAATAAAAAATGTCGCAGGCAGCAAACAAATTGTCCGCTGCATATGGTTGCAATGAAGAGCTTAAGCAGGGACCCAGCAGCTGGCGAGAGAGAAGTCCTACGTCGAAAACATGGCAAAGAGACTTTAAAAAGTCTGTTGCTTGGGTTAAGAAGCCAGCTTATTCCAAGTCAGAAATGCCCGGGATTGTCTGCCCTGAGTGCCGGCGGTTCTCCGGGGTCTCAGAAACTTCCCTACCACCGGTCACTTGATCCATTTAATAGGAGATGTCACTTGGGACCCCCTGTACCCCAAAAGCCTGGCCTCTTCCACTGATCTATGGTTCCTCTCCATCGGTTAAGCTCTGCTGATTGCCAATAACAGAGGAAACTTCTCATACGCCAGAGCAGTCATTCCAAAAAGCTGTGCCATCACGACAGATCGGCTGGTTGCACGCAAGAAATCAAGGTCTCACCTGAGTCCAGAGTACCTGTCCATTGAGGAAGTGCCCTGCTCTTCATCTATGGCAGGAGAGGGGAAGTATTCGGGTTTATGGGATCTACTTACTTGGTTTTTTTTAACAAACAAACAACCCAGACCCTCAAAACCAGCCTTCCTCAACCTGGGGCGCTTCAGATGTGTTGGACTGCATCTCCCAGAATGCCCCAGCCTGGCTGGGGCATTCTGGGAGTTGTAGTCCAACACATCTGGAGCGCCCCAGGTTGAGGAAGGCTGCTCAAAACCCACCAAATGGATCCTGGCCCCCAAATGGGGGCTCAGTTGTGGAGTGCCAAGCGCCCAACCCTACGGTGACCATATGAAAAGGAGGACAGAACTCAGGCCGTGGGGAGAGTTTCAGCTGCAGAAACTGCTGCTTTACCGCTCTGCGCCACACGAGGCTCTTGAAAAAGGGTATAAAAGCAGTAATAAAGTAAGTTGAGCCACTTCTTCCAAACTGGCTCTATTTGGTGCTTATAACGTTGCTACGCTTTCTCTATATAAGAGTCATGTCTAGCTCTGCTCCCCCTGGGTTGGAAGAAGGTGTTTCAGGTGATCAATCAGAATCAGACTCTGAAGTAGAGGAGTCGGTGCCAGACACAGGTCAGCCTGTACCAGTGGGGGAGAAAGCTCTCATGCTTTCTTCTCCAGCTGAGAGTGAACCCTCTCCCGAGCAAATAATACACAGTCAGTGGGAAGCTAACATACTTCCGAAGGAGAGAGCACCGACAGGTTAGCCGATCCTAAAGTATGCTGCTGACTAAAGTGGGCGGAGCAAAAGGAAGGCGAGAGAAAGTCAGCCCGGCTGGCATCCCGTCAGAAACTGCCTCACAGCTCGTCTCTCTGAAGTGAATGCGTCTTGGGAAAGGGCTTTCCATTCTTCTTGAAAGGACAATTTTCTCGCTTCGTTTGCATAGTTTTGCCTAGGAGAAAGTTCTTAGAGATCAGACTCTCTTCAGGTAGGAAGAGACATTTATTGCTTGAATAAAGCTTTGTGGATTCCTTGGCAGGCCTCGTCATTGTCTCCCAAGAAGGTGGGACGTTTGGAGAAACACAACAATAAGGCAACTCTGTCGTAAGACTCTCCAACGTATTTAAACAAACGTAATTTCATCTCAGTTATCGTCCATCTAAATGATCTCCAACGTATTTAGAGCCCCCTCTAAATACTTGTACTTTAGGCTTGTTCCTAAATCCAGCACTAAACTGCTCCTGACGTGGCAGCACCATGGAGTATATGGGTGCCTCCAAATTTAATTCAGAGAAGGCGTGCGCTTCGGAAGGCCTGGGGGAGAGCTTGCGTGATGCACGAGGCATGTATGACTGATGAAGAATCAAGGGACCTTCAGCTCAGATTAGGTATTTGGCATGAACTGCTTCCTTTTTCCTTTCCTTTCTTTAAGGGACTGAAATGACCAGCAATAGCATTAACTAAATGCTTGGTTCAGGTCCAGAAATAGGCAATGCCCTGCCCCTGAGGCGCTCTCTCGCCTCTCTTCTCTTTCTCTCTTCTCTCTCTCTTCCAGTGTCAGCGAGGAAAGGTCAAATGTTCATCATTATCTTTGCAGGTTTCCCTTCCAGAGAGTCTGTATTTAGCATCATTATGTTAATGTCATTAACAGAAAGTCATTATGTTAACGATGGCAGTTTTTTGTTTGGGGACTTTTAAAGAGGAAAAAACTTAAAAAGCCATTCCACCACTATCAGAAAGAGACATTTGCAAGGCTTTGCGCTTTGGGGGGGTGGGGAGAAAAGAAATAAATGAACATCACAAGGCTGCCCTGCAATTAATGTCCTCAAGGAAAACGGCTTTGGGTAATTTATATTTCACCCTGCTTGTAATGAGGCTGAGTGCAATTCTGGGACCTTCAGGCCTGCTTTTCTGCATTCTGCCAAGTGGCTCCACGTGATTTGTGTATGTTGACGCACATCCTCGGGGTGAAAGGCAGAGACCATAGAGGCTGAGAGTGATGTAAGTAGAACAGCTTTATTTCACTTATTCAAAACCATCAAGCGTACTTCACTTCAGAAAGGTCGGAATCGTCTTTAGTTTGATGCAGCAAGGCTGGCAAGCAACGTTACGCAGCTGCCAGTGTTTGAACACGTGGTGCCCGCCCTGTCTGCGTAAAGCTGCACCCACTTAGGCCATGGTGCACCCCTATAATAGCTTGAGAGATGGGTTTGTTCATCCCTGGAGGAGAGCAGCCGCACGACAGGGTGAGAGAGGGAGGCATCAATTACTGTCCTTCAGCCTACTAAACTCACCTGGCCCCAAATTGTACGGATTCAGGGAGGGATGACTCACCTGCATCCAATTCATTCGATGCTCCCCCCTCCCTGTTCATCAGGCTCCACAAGCTACTTTTGGGGGGCCATCCACCCTTGCTCCGGAAATTACATCCCCCACCTTGCGTAAATGGTAGCCGTAAAGCCCCTACTTACGCCACCGGGGAAATGCACAATTTCTGGAGCCACCACAAGGCAGGCTCCGGACGAGGTTGGACGATTGCCCTTGTGGCAATCGCAGGCGCTCGGAGCGTGGGTCCGCGAATGTGCTGGGGCCGCCTGACTGGGTCCAGGGGAAGGGACGGACGCAGGGGAGACCGTTGGACCCACAGACTCAGTCAGGCGTGCACATCTTCCCTATTGGATGGCGAAGCTATGGCTGGCAAGGGAAGTCTGCCCCTCGTGGCCGAAAATGCGACTGCAGGCTTCAAACATGTGGATACATTGAAATAATTCAAATTAAGGCATTTTTTAAAAAAACAAAATAAAAATAAAAACCCAAAGTAACTGAGATGCACACCTGCTTGGGCCCCCTTTGTAGGCATTTCAGGTGTCTAGGTTTCACAGGATGGACAGACATCTTCTTTTATATTTTCATATTGCCTTTCGGTCAATGAGTCCTCCAATAGCAATGAAGGCTTTTTTCTTTCTTTCATCTTTTTTTTTTTAACCCTCCGTCCTCTGTGGACTTCCTCGTAAAGCAATCAAGAATTCAAAAAATCCAAGGTTCTTCTTTCTCCCCCCTCCCCCTTGTAGCCCGAGTCCAGTTCCAAAAGAAGACCAAAATCCTCAAAGGGGGTTATTAATACAAATCTCTCTGCAGAGAGGAAATCCAGCAAACAAGATTATCTTTAATGAGCTTATCCATCAGGAGGGGGAAAAACATAAAATAAAAAATAATCAACCGAGTTATGATGAGGTAGAGCTTTCGAAGATAATTAACAGCTTGCTTGGGCAGATGAAGAAACGGATTTGGGGGGGTGGGGGAAAAATGCCCCAATTTTGTTGAGGTGTGGGAATCATCAAAATGGCTCTTCTCACTGTCAGAGAAGAACACGGGATTCAAGTACTTTTTATATCTATCTGGAGAAGGCAGATCTGACCTCAGTTATCCACACACTAGCCACTTCCAGGCTGGACTGCTTTAATGGGCTGTACGTGGGGCTGCCTTTGAAGATGGTTCGGAAGCTGCAGTTGGTGGAGAATGCAGGCGCCGGAGTACTGGTAGAGGCAAGGCGATTTGACCACATAATGTCTACGCTGTTCAGAAGAGGGCAACCAGGATGATCAGGGGTCTGGAAACAAAGCCCTATGAGGAGAGACTGAAAGAACTGGGCATGTTTAGCCTGGAGAAGAGAAGACTAAGGGGGAGACATGATAGCACTCTTCAAATGCTTAAAAGGTTATCACACAGAGGAGGGCCAGGATCTCTTCTTGATCCTCCCAGAGTGCAGGACACGGAATAACGGGCTCAAGTGACAGGAAGCCAGATTCCAGCTGGACATCAGGAAAAGCTTCCTGACTGTTAGAGCAGTATGACAATGGAACCTGTGACCTAGGGAGGTAGTGGGCTCTCCCACCCTAAAGGCCTTCAAGAGGCAGCTGGACAGCCGTCGGTCAGAGATGCTTTAAGGTGGATTCCTGCATTGAGCAGGGGGGTGGACTCGATGGCCTTATAGGACCCTTCCAACTCTACTATTTTATGATTCTATGACTGCACCAGCTGCACTGGTTACCTGTGTGTTTCTGAGCCCAGTTCAAAGTGCTGGTTTTGACCTTTCAAGCCCTAAGCGGTTTGGGACCAAGCTACTTGAAGGACCGCTGTCACTCATACCAACCTGCCCACATTTTAAGATCAGAAAGAGAGGCCCTTCTCAATTGCCCACCTGTGAGGGCAGTTAGGTGGATGTCCACATGGGAGAGGCCTTCTCTGTGGTCACCCCTAACCTCTGGAACAAGCTCCCAGAGAGGAGCCATTGAAGATGATCTTAGGGTCCGAGCAAGTGTATATGGGATGAGATGGTACTTCAGGTAACCTTTTAATAAAGAGTACTTAAGGGAATACACCTCTACCGGATTCCATCTTATATTTCAAGATTCCAGTTTAACAGAGCAGAAGTCAAAACATCAAAATCTATCATTCTTACGGCGGTAGAGTCCTTGGATTTTTCACATCAAATGAGATTGGGATTCCTGCTCAGTTTTCTGTATTTCTTTTTTTCTAATAAAAAAAACACACCGAATACATTTTAAAGTGAAAAAAGAAACCCGCCACGTACTAGGGTCTGATGAATTTGGCTATTCCTGCTCTGTGTATTTTCATACAAATTTGTTCTTTGTGAATCTGCAATTTCATTTAAAAATAATAATAATAATAATAATACACACCAAAAAGTGCATCGAAGCATCCACTCCCAAATGGATTTTCCTCTCAAAAGTGCACATTTCTAAATGTAGTTTGATCAGCCTTCTGAGCCAAGAATGACAACGGAACAGCTGGGAAGGGCCGAAATTGTTGGACGACTGAGTTCTGATCCGCATTATTAGCCCAGGAGTTGCGGTTCTGGGCAGTTTGTGGGCAGCAAAGGTCGAATTCTGACCACACACACATTAAAAAGCCACAGATATAGGAAATGCACCTTTTACCTAACTTGTCCTTCCTATGTTTGCCCACTGCCTTGGCTCTGCTTCGTCCAGCCTACTTTCTGTTCCGTCTTTTCGGATGCCTCGCATAAAAAGCATGCCAGATCTCTCGAATTGCTGGCAGGAATTCTGACACAGCTGGAGGAAGAACCTCCCAGCGGTCTCCAGTGGCCAGTGCCCCTACAGACAAAGATCTGGCTTCATCCTGTTTCTCTTGGCATCAGATCAGGCACGGCTGCTTTCTCATAGGAATTTTCCATGATCCAGCAGGCAAACGCTTCTTGGATAAGCTGGCTCATTAAAAACTGACACACTCTGACCACCCTCTATGCCTTCCCAAAACACACACCCCACCCAGTTGCAGGGTGGATTCCTGCATTGAGCAGGGGGTTGGACTTGATGGCCTTAGAGGACCCTTCCAACTCTACTATTCTATGATACTAGGAAGAGGGCCTTTTCTGCTGTGGCACACTGGCTGTAGAATGATCTCCCTAGAGAACTGGGCATGTTTAGCCTGGAGAAGAGAAGATTGAGGAGAGACATGAGAGCACTCTTCAAATACTTGAAAGGCTGTCACACAGAGGAGGGCCAGGATCTCTTCTTGATCCTCCCAGAGTGCAGGACACGGAATAACGGGCTCAAGTTAAAGGAAGCCAGATTCCAGCTGGACATCAGGAAAAACTTCCTGAGTGTTAGAGCAGTACGACAATGGAATCAGTTACCTAGGGAGGTTGTGGGCTCTCCCACACTAAAGGCCTTCAAGAGGCAGCTGGACAACCATCTGTCAGGGATGCTTTAAGGTGGATTCCTGCACTGAGCAGGGGTTTGGACTCAATGGCCTTGTAGGCTCCTTCCAACTCTGCTATTCTATGATTCTATGATTCTAAGACGATGGAGAGTCAACACCACGACGAACTCACCTTGGTAAATGGTACATTCAATGGCACAAGAAACCTGGCCACCCAAAGCCATATTCTCTTTAACCAAGGTGGCAATCCCATACACAGTGACTTGCAAACAAATCCACTGGACGTAGTAGGAATTCACTTCTGAGTAAACAAGGTGTGAGTTATCCTTCTGCAAGGGACACTTTCCAGTTTCCCAGCTAACATCAGAGCATCCAAACTGTTCCACTGAGTTTTAAAACACAACCACGTCCGTACAAGCCCCGTTTTCTATACTAGGACTTGGCTATGGTGTGAAAAGTCTCTTTACTGCCGGAACCGCTCCTGCTAACATAGAAAGAAGCTATAGTTCCCCAATGGGACTTCCAACAGCTTTTTTTTTTCCACACTGATGGCGAATTGTGCATCAACTAAACAATAAGTAAATCATGGCTTCTACAGCTGTAGAACAAGGTTCTTCACAATTCTGTACATTGATGGTGCTATAATAATAATAATAATAATAATAATAATAATAATAATGATGTATCTTCTCATGATGAGGGTTGGGCAGAAATTTCCATCTGCTTGCATTTAATCATGTAATTTGCCCTTGCCAAACTCTTACGTTACCCGAAACAGAGTTATATGGTGCCGTTTGCGTTCTCTGAATTTTACAACGATACAGTTCCTCGATTATTATTTTTTTAGACATCCAAAGATGTGCATATTGTGCACGGTAATGGACTGGATGAGGGCTAACAAACTGAGACTCAATCCAAACAAGACAGACGTACTGTTAGCGGGTGGTTCATCTGTCCGGCGAGGTGACGTTCGCCCTGTCCTGGATGGGGTTGCACTCTCCCTAAAGGATCGGGTCCGTAGTTTGGGGTTGCTCTTGGATCCAGAACTGTCACTTGAGGCACAGGTGAACTCAGTGGCAAAGAGCACCTTTTATCAGCTTAGGCTGATATACCAACTACGCCCTTATCTGGACAGAGATAGCCTAGCTACAGTTATCCATGCTCTGATAACCTCTCGTTTGGATTACTGCAATGCGTTATACGTGGGGCTGCCTTTGAAAATGGTCCGAAAACTTCAGCTGGTACAAAACAGGGCAGCCCGCTTACCAACAGGGACTGGCCGGCGAGATCATATCACGCCAGTCCTTCTACAACTTCATTGGCTGCCAGTCCAGGTCAGGGCCTGATTCAAAGTGCTGGTATTAACATTCAAAGCCCTAAACGGTTTGGGGCCAGGTTATTTGAAGGAACGCCTCCTCCCATATGTACCTACCCGGACCTTAAGATCATCTACAGGGGCCCTTCTCCGTGAGCCCCTGCCAAAGGAAGTGAATGAGCTCCCCAGCGAGTGAATTCCGGTTGTGGAATGAGCTCCCCAGAGAGGTTCGCTTGGCACCTACATTGTTTTCTTTCTGTCGCCAGCTGAAGACCTTTTTATTTTCTCAGTATTTTAACACCTAATATAACTTAAATTTAAACTTTGTGTTTTAATCTCATATTTTAACCTATATTACTTTTTGCTGTATGCTTTTATTCTGGTTGTGCTTTTTATATTGCATTTTGTATTTGGGTTTTAAATTTGTTGGTTGTTTTTATGCTCTTCATGGTTTTAATTTTTGCGAACCGCCCAGAGACCTTCGGCTATTGGGCGGTATAAAAATGTAATAAATAAAATAAAATAAATAAGATTGCATCCACAAATTAATAAATAAATACAACATCTAAGGTCCTCCTCCGGGTACCTACTCCGAGGGAAGCTTGGAGGATGGCAACAAGGGAGAGGGCCTTTTCGGTGGTGGCCCCCCAATTGTGGAACAATCTCTCCCATGAGGCCAGCCTGGCACCAACATTGTTATCTTTTCGGCGCCAGGTCAAGACTTTTCTTTTCTCCCAGGCATTTAACAGCATGTGTTGAGTTTTAGCTGACTCCAGAACTAGGTTTGCTCTGGCTGAGTGCTTAAAAATTGTTTTAAATGTTAGCTGTTTTTATGGTTTTACATTTTGTATATTGATTTTTTAAATTTTCAGTCTTTTAATCTTTGTAAACTGCCCAGAGAGCATCGGCTACGGAGTGATATATAAATTATTATTATTATTATTATTATTATTATTATTATTATTATTATTAATAATAATAATAATAATAATAATATAATCCCATCCTGATCTATGATGCTGGTATTGCTCCCAAACATAAATATAGACTTGGCAGGAAATGCTTTGCACCTCGCCTATTTCACGAAGCGCTGTGTTTGTACGTGGCTCGCTTCATCAAATCTCATTTTTTGAAACAGAAAGAAAACCAGACAGAACAGGTCGCTGTCTGACAGATTCAAGCCTGATTGCATCTTTGGCAACGCTTAGACGCAACGGGCATTTTCGACTGCAGCACTTTGCCATACACCAACACCAGCCTTTGTCTTTGGGGGCAGAGAAATGGGGAGCGGAGAGAAAGACAGTGGGGGCGATCCAGAAGGATGCCGGATATCCAGAACTAAGTCAAAGACAAAGGAAGAGGGCGGGGCGGGGTGTGTGTCTGTCGGCTCTACATGAGGAATCGGACTTCCCGCAAAAAGCTGGCTGAGGGAAAACACCCACCCACACTGTTCTCTGCCATCACATAATCTGGAGAGATCTTCCTTAAACGGAGCGTTAGCTTCAAATATGCAAAACAACCCAATGGAACGCTGCCCGGCTCAGGGTCACTGAGGCCAGAACGTGTGCAGTAGCCACAAAACGCTGTCCGTTGGAAAAGATAAAACAGGGAGCAGAGGTGATCAAGAGACCAAAAGGCCCGGCTTGAAAGGATGGCTAGGCTCAAACTCTAAACAGCCGTTACAGGATGAGGAGACACCGCAACGTTTTCATGCAGCCCCACTTCTCCTGTGTTGCAGTCTTGTATTTAACCAGTCAACTGGTCGCCTTTGGCGATCAGGAATTCCATGCAGGTGAGTGGGTGGAATTGTCACCAGCCTGCTTGGCTTCCATATGGACCGGGGAGGAAGTGAAGACAGCAGACTAGTGAAGGAGATCAAGAGTGCTCTCCTCTCTCATCTCACACTATTGCCCCGCTCGTGCTCTTCGCTCCTCTGATGCCATGTTTCTCGCCTGCCCAAGGGCCTCTACTTCCCTTGCTCGGCTTCGTCCATTTTCTTCTGCTGCCCCTTACGCCTGGAACGCTCTTCCAGAACATTTGAGAACTACAAGTTCAATCGCAGCTTTTAAAGCTCAACTAAAACCTTTTCTTTTTCCTAAAGCTTTTAAAACTTGATGTTGTGCGGACTTTATACTGTTAGTTTTACCCTACCCTGTGCCTGCTTACCCTACCCTGTGCCTGTTGGCATTCTCTTCCCCTCCTTATTGTTTTACTATGATTTTATTAGATTGTAAGCCTATGCGGCAGGGCCTTGCTATTTACTGTTTTACTCTGTACAGCACCATGTACATTGATGGTGCTATATAAATAAATAATAATAATAATAATAATAATAATAATAATAATAATAATAATAAGTTTACTAACTGGGACCAGAAGGTTCGATCATATAAGACTGACTCTGGCCCACTTGCGTTGGCTGTCTGTATGTTTCCAAGCCCAATTCAAGGTGCTGGTTTTAACCTATAAAGCCTTACATGGCTCAGGACCACAATACCTGATGGAATGCCTCTCCCAACCTGAACATACCTGGACACTACGCTCAACATCTGGGGCTCCCCTCTGAGTGCTACCTGCAAAGGAAGCTCAGAAGATGGCAACCAGGGAGAGAGCTTTCTCAGTGGTGGCCCCCCAACTGAGCTCCCCCTGCCTGGCACTGACAATACCATCTTTTCAGCACTGGGGTAAAGACCATCCGCTATTCCCAGGCATCTGATGGCAAATGATTTTTAGAACAGGTCTACTAGGAAAAGCATCATTGATTTAAATTGCCTTAACCGTTTACATTGTTTTAATTTTTCTATGCTAAAAACTTCAGACTCTTTTTATGATGCTGTATTTTTAAGAATTGTTGTAACCACCGAGGGCGCTTCGTGCACAAGAACAAGGTATCACCAGGCATGGGGGAACTCGAAGATTGGCAGATGTACAACAAAATCTTTGGGGGGATGACAAAACAGACTAATGAGAACTGAACATATTGACTACGGGATGGGGGACTGAAGCCCGGGGGTGGGGGAAGGGTAGAGTTAACTGGAATCCTAAACATCAGCCCTCTGCATTACAATGTTTTCTTGTCGGTCCCGCTCATTATTCATAATCTTGACCTTGCTGTGCCACTTAGCACTGAATCGCGCCTTCCCGTATTTACAACTACTTCCAATTTCATAATCGCCTGTAAATTTAATTAACAGACTGTTTACCCCCTTCAAAATAGCTTGTTAACGAAGTTGATAAATCAGAGAGTCAAAATGCCCACTGGGACACGATGCGCAGTTGTCAAGACAAGACTCCCCAGGGTCGGCTGGCACGATGAACCGAGAAATGCGACACTACAAAGGTGCAAACCCAGAAGAATCACCGTTTTCAATCATCAGCATTATCTCTTTTTTTTTGTATGCAAGTATCGGGCAACACGCGCACGGGATCTTCAACACTCAAGAGCTATTTATTTCAACTAACGGAAACACAGAACAACCTCGTAACTGGTACCGTCATCTCGGCCCAAGATTGTCAGGGCTTCCCAGGAGGTCACATGGACCATCTGCTCCTAAGAGTCTTCTGCCCAAACCAAAGATGAAATCATGGCCCCCTCTTCCTCTCCAATGGCCTGCTAACACCAAGGTCATCTGCCCTTGCTGCTTAAAGAGGCAGTACACAAAACCCTTCAGCCGGTAGGAATGCAAAAAATTCCAGCACCTAATTCTAGCATTAGCCAGGAGGATTTTCCAGGAGGTCGTGGTTTCGGAGTGAAACATCTCGCGAGACATCAAGAATCAACAGAAGAGACTTTAACAGCCTGTGGTTAGATACAATAACACGTTGTACGCGGGGGCGCCTTTGAAAATTACGTGGCAACCTCAACCAGTTTGGAATATGGTGGCCAAACTACTGATTGGAACCGTTGGCTTGGGGTGCATCTCACTAATAATTGGAGGCGTTCAGTGGTTTGCAGACCATTTCTGGGCACTGCTTTGGACCTATACAAAGGAGTTGACAAATGAAGTCAATAGCAAGCAACATCACATAGCAGCAAAAGATACAGTGGTCCCCAAACAGGCAGAGGTATAGCAGGAGTCTAGAAGTTTTGACTGCCCTTAGCAGCCGAGATATAAAGTGTTGGTTATCTTACCTTTAAAACCCTACATGGTTTGGGTTCAGGCTACCTGCGGGATCGCCTTCTCCCGTACAATCCACCCCACACACTCAGGTCCTCTGGGAAGGGTTTACTCCAGTTAGCCACAACTAGTCTGGCAACTGTTACCCAGAGGACCTTTTCTTCTGCTGTCCCCAGACTGTGGAATGGCCGGTCGGAGGAGATTTGTTAGCTTAACGCTCTCTCAGAGTTTAAGGCAGCTGTAAAGACTAGTCTCTTCCGGCAGGTGAATTTTAAACCAAAGAATTTTAAGATGCTGTGATTATTTTAATATTGTAATGGTTTTATATGCTCTTTTAACTAATTCTATGTATTATATTGTGTTTGGTGTTGTTCTCCGCCTCGATCCAGAGGCGGGTAATACATAAATATATTATTATTTATGATTATTATCATTAGGAGAGAACCAAAATCAGAAATTATTATTATGTATTTATTTATATATTACATTTCTATACCGCCCCATAGCTGAAGCTCTCTGGGAGGTTTACATGCCCCCGGCATGTGGTATTCGGAGGAGGATTGTGTCTGACTATGAAGGTTCCAGTTGGCTATTACAGCTACATGGGCTGCCACCCCACCCTACCTCACCCCAAATTCTAGTGTCATGAGTGTTGGGTAGGCTGGAGTGCTGGGCTGAAAACAACAGAATGAAATTTAATAGGGATAAATGGTTCTACATCTAGGAAATAGAAACCAAATGCACAGTTACAAGATGGGGGATACTTGGCTCAGCAATACTACAAACGAGAAGGATCTTAGAATTGTTGTACATCGCAAGCTGAATATGAGCTGACAGTGCGATATGGCTGCAAGAAAGGCAAATGCTATTTTGGGCTGCATTAATAGAAGTATAGCTTCCAAATCATGTGAGGTACTGGTTCCTCTCTATTCAGCCCTGGTTAGGCCTCATCTAGAGTATTGCGTCTAGTTCTGGGCTCCACAATTCAAGAAGGACGCAGACAAGCTGGAGTGTGTTCAGAGGAGGGCAACCAGGATGATCAGGGGTCTGGAAACAAAGCCCTTTGAAGAGAGACTGAAAGAACGGAGTATGTTTAGCCTGGAGAAGAGAAGATTGAGGGGAGACAGGATAGCACTCTTCAAATACTTGAAAAGTTGCCACACAGAGGAGGGCCAGGATCTCTTCTCGATCCTCCCAGAGTGCAGGACACGGAATAACGGGCTGAAGTGACAGGAAGCCAGATTCCAGCTGGACATCAGGAAAAACTTCCTGACTGTTAGAGCAGTACGACAATGGAATCAGTTACCTAGGGAGGTTGTGGGCTCTCCCACACTAGAGGCCTTCAAGAGGCAGCTGGACAACCATCTGTCAGGTGTGCTTTAGGGTGGGTTCCTGCCTTGAGCAGGGGTTGGACTCGATGGCCTTGTAGGCCCCTTCCAACTCTGCTATTCTATGATTCTATGATTCTATGAGAGAGGAAGAGGAATGTCTTCTAACCACTCTCCATATCATGTGAGAAGATGACCT
Source organism: Elgaria multicarinata webbii (assembly GCF_023053635.1). Taxonomy (NCBI): domain Eukaryota; kingdom Metazoa; phylum Chordata; class Lepidosauria; order Squamata; family Anguidae; genus Elgaria; species Elgaria multicarinata. Next base: position 5,571,251 of record NC_086190.1, read on the forward strand.
AGGTGGACTGATTCTTTTCCCCTCTGCAATCCAATCAGCTTCCACTTCTGAAAATCCGTGAGGTGCAAAGGAGACGTGGCCCAGGGCTGGCGTACCCCCCGCAATTTGGAACAAAAATGGAGAGCACAGCTATGAGTTTATCTACAATTGCCTTGTCTCCCCGCAGCAGCACGATCCGTGTCCCACCACTTGGCAGAGAATGAATGGCAGGGTGAGCAAAGGGATACTGCCGGATGAGATGCCGGATGAACCGCAAGGCGTTCTGACCCGCCTTTCTCCGGAGGCACCACTGAAAGGAGTGGGGAAAGGAGTCCGGTCCGAGCTTGTAGACGCTGTGCTTGGTTATGCAACTCGTGGAGTCGGAACATTTCTCCAGGCTCATTTTACTCGTCTCTCTGCTGCTTGAGAGATAATGGCCTGGTTCAGACAACACTCTGGGCTTTGTGGTTAGCTTAACTATGTTCTGCTGTGGTTAATGCTAACCACATGCGGAATGCTTGCAGGCAGCACTTTTAACCCTTTTGTGGTTAAGTTTTCCTTAGTGAGCCTAACCACGGTGGCCTGGTGCAGGCAACACGCTAAACCATGCTGCTTAACCCCAAAATGGTTAAGGGAATGCTCCATTAACCATTTTGTGGTTAAGCAGCATGGTTTAGCATCTGAACCAGGCCAGTGTGGTCACCGGGGCAGATGGCTAGGGAAAGCGTGTGTCAGACGACACCGTAAACCACGGTTAAGCGTTCCGTTAACCATTTTGTGGTTAAGCAGCATGGTTTAGCATGCTGTCTGAACGGGGTCAGAGTGGGTCGAGTTCACAGGTGAGGGAAGAACAGTGTGTAAAGTTCGCATAAAACCCTGGTCCCCTTGCCTGTATGGCTGGGGTGGGATATTGCCCACCTACCCTCACCCTGAGGGGAAGCATTGGGGCAACAGAGGCCGCTGGTTCAGATGTTAGTGGGATGGTGAATCTGACCCGTGTTTCAGTCAGAACCAGCCAGAACTCTAAAGGAGGTCTCTAAGGTGCAGAGCAGCCATGAGACACTCCGCAGCTTTCCGTGACTTCAGGCAACGTCAGGAATAGCTCCTGCCTTTCCGTACACTCTCGGTGTTGTCATGCCTTATTCAGACCCAGGCCAGGAGGACTGTTCTGGTTGAAAATGGACACCTTCAAGATGAGGTCTGGATGAGGGCAAAAACCAGACAAGACAGGGGTGCTGTTGGCCAGGAGTCCTGCTAGTATGGATAGAGTTGTGCAAACTGTTTGGAATACCAGGAAAAACTTCCTGACTGTTAGAGCAGTGTGACCATGGAACAAGTTACCTATGGAGGTCGTGGGCTCTCCCACACTGGAGGCCTTCAAGAGGCAGCTGGACAGCCATCTGTCAGGGTTGCTTTAAGGTGGATTCCTGCACTGAGCAGGGGGTTGGACTTGATGGCCTTATAGGCCCCTTCCAACTCTACTAGTCTATGATTCTATGATTCTAACACCTCAATACCACGGAGTCTAAAGACCCCGGGGTTCCCCTTGCCACTAGCGGTGCTTGAAGCTCCACCATCAAGGCATGTCCGGATTTTGGGAATCCGTCCCGCGTGAGTCACCTGGATCGCGTGGTGTCATTCGTTCTGGCATCCATTCACACATGGAATCAATCCCCACCACCCCGGTTATGCAGAAAAACACGCAAATAAATCCGTGACAAAGTTTGCAACCATTTACACGGTTTCTGTTAGGACATCACATGTAGGGTCCTGTCCCCCATGCCGTCCGGCTTTTCCCAGCGTATATTTCCCAGCGTGGCATACGTCTCAGCAGAAATGTGTGTATTTTCCTGCAAGTGAATTTGCATAAATTTTGGGAAAGGAAAAAAAAGGAAAAAAAAGAAACAAGAAACCAATCTGGGGAGGCCAGTCTGCAGCGGATTCCACAGCAGATTCTTAGAAATCCAAATTCATTCCAGCCTGTCTCGAATTTCTCCAGCACCCCTTCCACCAGAATAGATGGAGAAGCTTCACCAGGTCCTCCAGCATGGGGGACTCTGAGGAAGCCCTGGACAGGAGCCGTGAAGACTGTACCTTGTCCTCAGAGTCCTAGGAAGCGGCCAAGCATCCCCCCAGCCCCAGGGCACGATGGCGCCAGACGCTGAAGAAACAGGGCACCAATGAGATGCACAGGGTGCCCTACAAGACCCACAGCAATCAGACTACTGGAGGGGAAAGGTTTACTCTAGAGCAGAGGTAGGCAACCTTTTCAGCCCAGTGGGCACATTTATAATTTGCTTTGGTCCCAAAGCCTCATTTCTAACTTTATTTATTTATTTATTGCATTTTTATCCTGCCTTTTTTTCTCCAAGGGACCCAAGGCGGCGCACGTAATCCTCCTCCTCTTCATTTTATCCTCACAACAACCCTGGGAGGTAGGTCGGGCTGAGAGTCTGTGACTGGCCCAAAGTCACCCCAGTGGGTTTCCATAGCCGAGTGGGGACTAGAACCCAGATCTCCCGACTCCCAGCCCAACACTCTAACCACTACACCACACTTCTTGTCCCCCTTGCCTGGATTCTATTTCCCCCCGCGTGAAACTTCTAGAGCTTTTCAAAGTGTGAGCGTTCACCGGCACGCCCCCAAAAGAACTAGTTTACCCTCCGCAAACAGACACACAGAGCCTAGAATCGCACGTTTCCAAGTGAGGCTTTCCCCGCTGACCCTGAAGAAGCCGTTAAGCATCTTTAATGCCCAATTAAAACGGTTTTTATGATTATTACAGTAGCATCGAGAGGCCTCCGAGCCGAAATTGGGAAACCTTCGCAAGGTGACAACGCAAGCGGAGTGAGACAACTGTTGGCCACGTCGAGAGGCTGGAGACAAGCCGCTGAAGAAAGGGGGAAAGAACGGCACGAGGCCAGGTATTGGGGAGGGGGGCCCTTCGAAATCCGAATCCTGGTAGGCAGAGAGCGCCCGCAATTGCATTCAGGCCCAGCGGTGCCAGTGCCTGTTCCTTTCCGCTCTATCGCCACCACCACCACCACCACAAACTCTTGCTTTTGCCAGAACGTGGACTTCAAAAGCCACAAGCAGGACCCACAAGCGCGCCGTCTGCAAGACAAATCTATACTGGCACGCTACCAAGAAAGCTCAGGCCTTATTGGATGGCCTCTCTCTCTCTCTCTCTCTCTCTCACACACACACACACGGACACATAAAGTTTTCTTGTGCTTCTGCAAAACATAGAGTTCCCCGTGCCTGCTGATTCCTCCATCTTGGGTATGGCAGGTGTCATCTGGGCTCTGTAAGGAATCATGGAATAATAGTGTTGGAAGGGGCCTCTAAGGCTATTGAGTCCAACCCCCTGCTCAATGCAGGAATCCACCTTAAAGCATCCCTGAAAGATGGCTGTCCAGCTGCTTCTTGAAGGCCTCGAGTGTGGGAGAGCCCACAACCTCCCTTGGTAACTGGTTCCATTTTCGTACTGCTCTAACAGTCAGGAAGTTTTTCCTGATGTCCAGCCGGAATCTGGCTTCCTGTAACTTGAGCCCGTTATTCCGTGTCCTGCACTCTGGGGAGATCAAGACAGGAGGAGTCCAGATCTTTTACGAAACTATTCTCGACAGCCGAAGAAGAAACATGGCAGGTCAAAAGGAAGCCAGATTGCAGCTGGACATCAGGAAAAACTTCCTGACTGTTAGAGCAGTATGACAATGGGATCCGTTACCTAGGGAGGTTGTGGGCTCTCCCACACTAGAAGCCTTCAAGAGGCAGATGGACAAGCATCTGTCAGGGATGCTTTAGGGTGGATTCCTGCATTGAGCAGGGGGTTGGACTCGATGGCCTTGTAGGCCCCTTCCAACTCTGCTATTCTACGATTCTATGAAAAAGCCCATGGGCCGGAAAGGCATATTTCACTCTTATTTTCTCCCTTCATTGCTTGGGAGAGAAAATTAAATGTTCGCTCAGCTCTGTTCTGAGACTTCCCAACCGCTGATGACCTTTACATCAGGAGAGCACTTAGCCATTGAAAACACACACACAAAACACAGAAAGTTATTGCCCTGAATGCTCCAGCATTCTGCGGGCTGCTTGGTTCTACTGCGCTGACACCACCATTGTTACGGCAAGTCACACGTTTGCACTCACAAAGGGTGTGGGGGGGGGAAACACACACACAGTGCGGTGTAGTGGTTAGATTCTTGGACTGGGACCCAGGAGATCCGGGTTCTAGTCCCCACTCAGCCATGGAAACCCACTGGGGTGACTTTGGGCCAGTCACAGACTCTCAGCCCAACCTACCTCACAGGGTTGTTGTTGTGAGGATAAAATGGAGAGGAGGAGGATTATGTACGTCACCTTGGGTTCCTGGGAGGGAAAAAGCAGGATATAAATGTAATAATAAATTAAAGACAAAAAATATAGATTTACACTTCACAACCACCCCCTTTCCAGTTTCAACTGCAATTGTTTCACCCTAAAAACAACCAGCGTAGCCGTTTTTAGACCAGGACCTGGCAGCCTCTTTTGATTCTGGGGCTAGCATGGTCCACCCTGAAACCCTTCCTCGTCCTGTGGCCTTGCAGGGTTGTTGTGAGAGCAAACGTGCTTCATAGATTCCGGAGCACTTATCAAATTCAATGTGCCTCACAAATGGTTATAACTAACTGGAAAAAAAGAAGAATCCACCTTTGATAACAGATTGGTTGTTGAGAATTTGGGACAGTTGCTGTGGAACATGGGTGGGAGGGTGCTGTTGCACCATGTCCTGCTTGTTCATCCCTGGCCGACGGCTGGTTGGCCCCTGTGTGAACAGAGTGCTGGACTAGATGGACCCCTGGTCTGATCCAGCATCAGGGCTCTTCTGATGTTCTTATGATGTATACGATTACATTAAGCGCAACCAAAAGAGTATGTGAAGGAAGAGAGCTAGATTGCATAATAATAATAATAATAATAATAATAATAATAATAATAATGTGAGTCCTTTTGTAGTATTTTGGAACGCGATCAAGATATTGTTCAACCATATCGGCTATTGGAAGCTACTTGCAGAAAACAATTCTATTGTGTCGGTTTCCTATGAAGGAAGGATATTTCAAATATTGTCATTTGGCCTGTAAGAAATGTATTATTAAGAAAAACATATACGCCGACTATTATTAGCGCCTTTTGTAAGAGAAGGATTGTACCAAGGGGAGACATGTACTGAGGTAAGGTATTTAATGGTTTTGGGGATGTTTTGTAAATCGTGTTTGCTAAACACATACACACACACACACACAATTTACAAAACATCCAAAAAAAGAAATAAAAGATAGCAGAATCACCGTGTTACCTCACATTTCCCCAGGGGTCTGGATAGAAAAAGCTTTGCATGAGCCAATTCATCCGGCCGCCTAATATAAAAGTAATTGCAGGCTGGCTCCAAAGCTGACATCGGAGACACCAGCCACCACTGTGTGGACTTTTGGTTGGGAGTCGGCCACTTTGAAATCCGTTGGGCTTCCTTCGGAACGGATGTGCAGAGGATCGCCCTGTAAATCCAGTTGCCGGCGTTGTGGCCGAAGGGAGAAGGCACAACCTAGCGGAACGGTTGGGAGAAAGATTTTTCCTTGGCGACGCAAGTGCCCTGCGTCTGACGGCCCTCTGGACGACGGCCAGGAGCGAGGCTGGCGAAAAAGCAAAGCAGACTTTGGAAACATCTAAAACAATCCCAAATGTAAACAAGAGTGTTGTGCTCTCCTTTATAAGAGCAATTACCCATTTATGGCGCTTTACATCTTCAAAGTGCTCGGCAAACTTAGCTAATTAAGGTGTTGGCTGTTTGAAGCTGCAGGTAGTAACCAAAGCTGGCAGCCAAGAACTAGATTAAAAAAGATCAATGGCTGCTTGTGCTTGTTCTCTTCCGAAATTGGTACATAAACACAAAAGTGGGCCATAATTAACGCTGAAAGCATTAATTGACACAATTAACTCATTAAAATATAAGAAGGGGATTTTTTTTTAAAAAAAAAAATCAACCAACCGCCCCCCCCATCACAAAAGATGTTCCCAAGCTGAAAATACGGTTGCGAATAATTTCACAAGCATCTTCTACGATGCATAAACGATTGATCTGTACGTTGGAGCGCCTTTGGATGTTCTAGAGGAGGCCCAAGAAGAGGGTGCCTGGGTGGAAATAATCACTACTGGCGAAAGAAGCACGGAACACAGGGCACGAAGGTAGATCTCAGCAAGGCTGAAGCTACAGGAGAGGAAAGTTTAACTCAACTTTCCAAGAAACTTCTTGATGGTAAGAGAAGTCCAACAGTGGGACCGATAATTCTAGGGCTGGATTTCCTGCACTGAACAAGGGAGTGGGCGAGACAGCCTACAACCCCCCCTCCCATTTTAGGATACACACGCATAAATAACTAGGGATGTCAGAGGAATTTGGTTGTGGGGCAGAGCTCCACCAGACTCCGTTTCGTCTTCCGCCAGCTGGTATAGCTTATTGAGGAATGAGTCAGGCCAACTGGTGGAATTGACGTAAATTGGTTTTTTTTTGGGGGGGGATGTGCAAATTACATCCATAATTTGCGCAATTTGCAGAAATTTGCGCAAAACTACAGTCGAAGCCAAAAAAAAAAAAGTGTCAAGAGTATCCAGAACTCAGGGAAATTGTGTGGCACGGTTCACAAAAGCAAGCTGAGCCAGGCGCACCACGGGAGTCCGGCAATCCTAAAAAGGGGTAGATTTCCCAGCAACCCTATAAATAACATGGTTTTATAAGCCCTTCGTGTAGGGATGTGCAGATTTGGTTAGTCTTTCACTGCGTCATGCGCCCACTGCTGGACTTTTTTTTAGGGATGCACAAGAATTTTGTTTCACTCGTGCGAATGTGCATCGGCGCAAAATATTTTTAAAAACTGGTCTGCAAATCTGCAGAATTGATGCGACTCCAAAAAAAAATGGTCCGCTACAGAATCCACAGGTCAGAATCATAGAAATCCAAACTCATGTGAATCTAGATTTTTGTTTTTAACAACCCTACCTTAATCCAAGAGAGCTTGCTAAGGAAATGAAGAACCTCGGTAGGTCATTGGTCATTGGCTTATCCCAATTTGCATGAACCTGACGGCCATGTTTGATCAGCAAGTTGAATGTATTGGCAAAATGTGGACGGAATATAGTTCAGTGGTAATGCAAATACTTTGGATGGAGTATCATGTCAGTTCCCTGTACCTCCAGTTAAAAAAATTCACAGGCAACAGGCTTGGAAAAGACCCTCTACCCTCGAGAAGTTGCAATGGTCAAGTGTATAGAGGTCGTGGAGATGTGCATGCCACACCCAAGTTAACCTAGCATAAGGCTAAGGGGAGACATGACCGAGGTATACAAAATTCTGCACGGGGTGGAGGATGTGGATAAAGAGACAATCTTTTCTTCCTCTCTCATAATACTAGGACCCAATGGGGTCATCCCATAAAGCTGATTGGTGAGAGATTCAGGACAGATCAAAGGAAGGACTTCTTCACACCGCACATAGTGAAACTATGGAATTCAATACCACAAGATGTGGCGATGGCCACCAATATGGATGGCTTTAAAAAGGGGTTGGATTAATTCCTGGAGGAGAAGGCTATCCATGGCTACTAGCCCTGATGGCTATGTGCTACCTCCAACATCAGAGGCAGTAATACATGAGTTGGTGGGGAACATGGGTGGGAGAGTGCATTGTACCCATGTCCTGCTTGTGGGTTCCTGGTCAACCGCTGGCTGGCTGCTGTATCAATAGAGTCCTGGACTAGATATATCCTTGGTCAGATCCATCAGGGCCGTTCTGATGTTCTAGCATTCCCCATGCCCTTCAACTAAATGTGCATAGAAGCCTCTTTCACAACCTCTTCCTCAACAGGGGAAGGTCAGGGCTGGAGGAAGCATTACAGGAATATCGGGGACCTGGCCAGTATTATTATTGTTGTTACTACTTATTACACTTCTATACCACAAGTTTGAAAAGAAGAAGGATGGCTAGTGTCAACAGTGGTGAAGGTTTCCCAGAAGATTTTGAATCGGAAGGTTTTCCTGAAAAAATTATGGACATTTGCCCCAATGTCCCAAATCGATCAGGATCCAATATTGTGAGTTCATTTGTCATGGTCTGCAATCCGATACCCACTTAACTGGCATTAAGCCCTATTAAACTCAGCGAGGTTTGCTTCTGAGTAGACACGTGGAGGATCGCACTGCCAGGGAACAAATCTAAGGCAGTACGCCTCGGTAATTTTACGAGCTTAATAAATGGGTTTTAAAAGAATCTAAGAATATTTGAACTAAAATATTTGATGGCAGGGGGAATAAAGGAAGTACATTTTAATACAGTTTTAATGCAATATTCAAACATATTCAAGTTGACTTGGAAATGGCTGGTATTCTTTTCGCCACGACAATTTAACGGCATGCACTCCCCTTTACATTGTATAAATTTCAAGGGGAAATAATGAAGGCGGGGAAAACTCTTCTCACACTAATTATAGCATTCCTGAAGAGCCGTGCATTAAGCTACACAGATGTTTCCTGGGTCGGATCTCAGCGAAGTCACTTGCACTTAGCTTAAAATCAAATGGGAAAAGTGAGCCATGACTTAACCGGAGCCACACTGACCTCAGCGGGGCCGGACGGCAACAAACGTAAGAATGTAAGAAGAGAACCATTGGAAAAGACCAAAGGCCTGTCTCAGCCTTAGCCAACATGACACCCTCCAGACATTTTGGAATTTATTGTATTTATTACATTTTTATACTGCCCATCAGCCAAAGCTCTCTGGGCAGGGCACAATTAAAAACCATAAAACAAGTACAGATGCATTCTAAAACATTAACAGTTAAAAAGCAATATAAAAACCAGCTAAGTTAAAAAGCAGGGAAAGCCTGTGTGAAAAGTTATGTTTTCAGCAGGCGTTTAAAAGACGTTACGTTTTCTGCCTCCTGAACCACACGAGGGAGGGTTTTCCAGAGTGTGGGGGGCGCCACAGAGAAGGCCCGCCCTGAAGTTCTTCATGCCGGCATTTTGATCTTTCAGAATGGCCAGCAGGACCACCTCTGTGTGCAACTGGTGCACACAGGCTTACTGCCTTGAATACTGGAGATAGGACACAACCATCAGGGCTAGTAGCCATGGATAGTGTTTGCCTTCAGGAATTTATCCAACCCCCTTTTAAAGCCATCCAAATGGATGGCCATCACTACATCCTGTGGTAGTGAGTTCCATCATTTAACTGTGCACTGTGTGAAGAAGGACTTCCTTTTATTTGTCCTGGATCTCCCACCAACCAGCTTCATGCGATGCCCCCGGGTTCTAGTATTTTGAGACAGGAAGAAAACGGTCTCCTATCCACATTCTCCATACCATGTATGATTTGGACATCCAACAGCACCTGTAGACTCTCTCGAGCACCTTGCTCAAAAATGGGGTATTGGCGACCCGATGATAGTTACCCCAAATCTCTGGGTCGAGGGAGGTTTTTTTCAGAAGTGGTCACACCACTGCCTCCTTCAAGGATGTAACTCCCAGCATTCCTGAGCATTGGCCATGCTGGTTGGGGTTAATGAGCATTGAAGACTTGGACCAGGCTGTTCCCACAATGGCCAAGCCAAAAGCTTGGGGAAGCCATTGGAAGGCCACAAATAGGACATGAATGCAGAAGCACCCATTCAGTCAGTGGTCCATAATACATCGGATAATAGAGGTAATACAGACCCTTCAATAACAGCCATCAAAAGAACTTTTCCTCCAGAAATGTGTCTAATCCCCTTTAAAGGCCAGTCAAGTGGGCAGCCATCACTACATCTTGCGGTAGCAAAGTCCACAGTTTAACAATGCACTGTGCGTACGGATGTGCGTACAAGCAAAACTCAAGCTTGGCAAAAGTTCTTCAAACTCCTCCTTGAAGCATGTCTTGTCTCATGCCTGTATCAGATTTTACGGGGGGGGGGGAAGTCCTACAACTCCCAGCATGCTTCACTCAGCCATGCTGGGTGGGGCATTCTGGGAGCTTTAGGACCAGGGGCATTCTGGGAGTTGTAGAACTGTCTATACATGCATAGGATTGTACCCTTAGTGACCTTACTAGGATGGGCAGTGGAACGCTGTTTAAATGGCCATGTGTATGACTTCACTTACTTTAAAACGTCATAATGCAGGCCAGCTGCTTTTGGGACCCTTCTCCTTATCTTGCTGAGTGGAGGATCTGGACCTCTGCTCCAAAACCATGCCCTAACCGTGCCGCAGGGGACCACACCATGAATATTCCTTCTCCCCTCCTCCGACGAGTGAAATTGCTGACAATTCTGTACAACACAAGTGATGTTTCTGTTTTAAATACAATCAAGAGTGCCTTCTGCTACTCAGATAACTCGATACATTTGGGCAAATGTATTGTTTTCAAGTTATTCCGACCAGCAACGCGTCCAACCGAATCTGATCTACTCAGTCATTCATCAAATTACCGCTTCCCGGGGAGCAAACCTGATCCTCTTAAAGCGATCCGTAGAGAAAACAGAAAACAAATTTTGCCCACCCACACAAAACAGAACCGTCCTCCAAACATGTGAAATCTGATATTAGAAGAAAAACGCATTATTATTATTATTTTTGGCTCAAAGCTAGAAGGAGGGGGAAATGTAAGCATAATTTTTAGGGATTGTATACAGGAGGGGGGGGGGTTTTCAGTCTCCTGGCCAGATGGCTATGTTTCAACCTGTGAGTCTCATCCAACATTCTCCGTACTATTGATCAGGAATGCACAACGCGTGCCCCTCCCATGATCCCTCAGCATTGGCTATGTTGGCTAGGGATGGTGGGGAATGAAGGTCAAAACCATCTGGAGATGTGCAACTTCTCCACCCCAGTAGCTGATTTTTCTAACCCAAAAAATACCCTATTATTTTTAATTATCTATCACAATTGCCCTTCCGTGGCAGCATTCAAGTTTGCATCCAATGCAATAATGGTCATAAAACACAGAATAAGCATCCGATTCCACCTGAGCAACAACCCCTCCCCAATAGCTGCGTCAATTGCACTGGTTGCTGGTCAGTTTCAGATTCAAAGTGTTGGTGCTTATGTATAAAGCCCAGAATAGCTGTGGACCCAGTTGACTTGAAGAAACACCTTCTGCCATATGTCCCTGCCTGACTGCCAAGACCCTCTTTGGAAGCTTTTCTCCGGGTGCTCCTGCCCTCAGTGGTGTAATGGGAGATTACCAGGCAAAGAGCCTTCTCTGTAGCGGCCCCTCATCTTTGGAATACCCTTCTAAGCGAGACCCGCCTGGTGTCCTCACCTTGTACATTGAGATGGCAGCTAAACCCCTTCCTCTTCCAGCATTTACTCTTTCATCTGTTGCTCTGATGATTAACTCTACCTTTAAGGTTTTCATATTGGCAGTGTTGTTTTTATTGGTTTCATTGCTGTTTGATCACTGTCCGGGATGTTTTAGGACGGTAAGCTGTTCCAAAGGCATCTGCCGATTGGAAGGCATATAAATAAATAAATAAATAAATACTGCCATACGATGTGTCGTTGGTCCACCTAGCCCCGACTGGTCTCTGGGAGATGTTTTTCTCAGCATGGGTCCCCAAGATTGTTTTCACTGGAGGTGCCGGCAATTGGACCTGACCCCAGGTGCACACAAAACAGGTTGCTTAACACCGGCATTCCCCGACATGAACCGACCCGTACACTATGTTGAGCTTCTAAGGCCTTTCTCCAGGTGCCTCCTCCCAGGGAGGCTCAGATGGCAGCAACAAGGGAGAGGGCCTCCTCAGTGGTGGCCCCTCAATTCAGGAATTACCTCCCCAACGAGTCACACCTGGCACCAACTTTGTTATCTTTATGGCATTTTCTGTTTTCTCAGGCATTTGTCAGCCTATGATGACTTTTGATCAGGTCCTGAATTTGTTTTATGATAGTTCGTTTGAAGTTGTTTTTAGATATATGTTGTAAATGGGTTTTTTTAAAAAAAAGAAATTGTATGCTCTATTTTAATGATTTGTATCTATGTAAAGACGTTTACTTCTTGGGAGGAGAGCAATGACAAATCTTGATAAAATAGTTAAGAGCAGAGCCACCACACTGACAACAAAGGTCCGCATAGTTAAAGCAATGGTATTCCCCGTAGTAACCTATGGCTGCGAGAGCTGGACCATAAGGAAGGCTGAGCGAAGGAAGATAGATGCTTTTGAACTGTGGTGTTGGAGGAAAATGCTGAGAGTGCCTTGGACTGCAAGAAGATCAAACCAGTCCATACTCCAGGAAATAAAGCCAGACTGCTCACTTGAGGGAACGGTATTAAAGGCAAAACTGAAGTACTTTGGCCACATAATGAGAAGACAGGAGACCCTGGAGAAGAGGCTGATGCTAGGGAAAGTGGAAGGCAAAAGGAAGAGGGGCCAACCAAGGGCAAGATGGATGGAGGATATTCTAGAGGTGACGGACTTGACCTTGGGGAAGCTAGGGGTGGCGACAGCCGACAGAAAGCTCTGGCGTGGGCTGGTCCATGAAGTCACGAAGAGTAGGAAGCGACTGAACGAATAAACAACAAACAAACCATTCAGAGAACTTCTGCTATGGGATGGTGTAGAAATAGAATTAACAAGAATAAATAAATGCCTGTGGATCAGCTTGGAAATGTAACACTTTTCATATAGTGGGGAGAGAAATGTCACCCACTTCCGGAAATCCACAAAATTCCATGAAGTGGGAGTTCCTCTAACAAGATCATCCTTTCCCCCCCCTTTCCTTACTGTTTTAGTGCAGTGTTTTAGTGCAGTGCGAAATGCAAAGGCAACGGTCCTTAAATTAACATCTTTGGTCTCAAAATGGATGGGTGTGTGGGTGTGTTCCACCTATCGCTTTTGGTGTTGACGTTGCTACCTCTTCATGGCCCTGACATTCTCCACTGCCATTGAGTACCACGTTACTTCCCTGCTTCTCCGTACTCCACCCCTTGCTTTAACCACAAGGCACCAGAATGCCTTTACTCCGATTTGGCTTCACGGCAATGCCACACATAGCCAATGAGATTTGGCTCCATTGTAATTTTCAAAGCCCAATCAGAGTAAGAGGCTTGTCGCACGGTCTGTAGCTGCAAAGTCATGAAAGGCACATTTCACAGGCGCCCATGAGGATTTTTAAGAAGCATCTCGCTCACACACTAAACGTCACAGCCCGCAAAATGCAGTCTCAAAGCTGTGGGAGGCCTTTTTGGCTCAGCACTAACAGAAATCATGTCAACAATTTAATTAGTGATAATATAATAGTTAATGACCCATCTTATTTTGGGTATGAAATCACTCCACTTGGCATAAAAACATCTAGGCCAATATTTTTTGCACAGGTTGAATTATTAGTCAGTTTATTATTATTCATAAACGAGTTGTTGATGTGTAAAGTAGGAGGCAAGTGATGTTTTCATACGTTTCGACATTCCACACGGAAAAACAGGGACAGCCCAGAGCATGATGGGATGGGGCAGGGCGACCCCGAGAACCCAAGTGTTTGGCCGACACAATCCAGACACAAATGTGTCTCTAGTAGAGAGTGAGAACTAAAAATGCAAGCAAATTTTTTTTTTAAAAAAATGGCCCCTGATGACTAAAGCAGTGAGGCAAGGTTCGTCAGAGCCGGTGTGGTGTAGTAGCTAGAGCGTTGGACTGAGAGCCAGGAGATCCGGGTTCTAGTCCCCACTCGGCCATGGAAACCCACTGGGTGCCTATGGGCCAGTCACAGAGTCACAGCTCAACATCACAGGGTCGTTGTTGTGAGGATAAAATGGAGAGGAGGAGGAATAGCTACGCCACCTTGGGTTCCTTGGAGGATAAAAGGTGGGATATAAATGCAATAATAACCAAAAATAAATGTTTCAGCAGGTAGGTTAGACTATAGCTCCAGATGTTTTTGCCTAAAGCTCCCATGATCCTTCACTACCAGCTACACTGGTGTGAGTTATAGGCCAAAGCACCAGTAGGAGCACGAGCTGCCCACCTCTGTCCAAGACATCTCTTTCTCCCCTCCCCACCCCACCATTTTGCATTCATATGATTTAGAAGACGTTAGTCCCATTTTACAGCTAAGGGACAGTGAGGCCCAAGATCAGTCAGCAAATCCCTGCCCAAGAACTTTGAAACAGAAATTACATATGCCGTTCTAAAGTGCTCCTGGGCATATGCAGATTGCTTTTCCTCTTCCACATAAGCAGCTGCAACATCTCCCCTCCCCCACATTCAGAATTAAGCAGCTGGGCTTGGAGAGCACCGGCACAACCTATCTACTACACAAAAGAGGGAGAGATCACCAGGCTGGGTGGAACCTCCCAGTTTTGCGGCATTGCTAAAGACCTCCCTAAAAAGAGAATAGGAAAAAATCCCTCTATCCCAGAAATTTAGCCCTCCATCCAAACTACTTCTCCTACGGCTTCTCTGACATTTCTGGTCGGATGCTTCATCAGTGTCTCAAGCTCAACCTGGCCAAGACCGGAGGAGGCTGGTGGCTCCAATTTCGGCGGGGCTGTGAATCCATTCTAGGGTTCCATCAGAACCAGCCAGAATCCTAAAGGAGCTGCCCAATAGTTTAGCACATTAGATAGCTCCTTGAGAGGTCTGGCTGGCTGTGACGGAAACCCAGAACGGATTCACAGCCCCACCGAAATCGGAGCCACCAGCCTCCGCTGCCTGGGCTCGAACATCTGTTCACTCTCCTTGCCCATTGACAAATCCTCCCCATAGAATGAGGGCCTCAGACTGTGTGAGCCAGCACTCTACCGCAAATAAAGCCAGGACTCTGTTTCTCTCCGATGTACGACGATCTGCTTTTGGAATTGCAGCCTTACACACTCGGTCTGTCTGGTCCCACAAAGGGTGGTTGGGTACAAACCCTGTAGATCAATCTATCCCCAAGCTTGGAAGGGATCCAATTGGGGAAATCTGCCATAGATAAATCTACGCCCAGGCATATACAATCAGACAGGGAACAGGGATCTGCCACCATTTTTAAAAAGAGCAATTGCCTTGGTATATATACACAAGCCGGTCATTCGGCCATACTCTTCCAGCAGTTCCTGCTGCTGGAGCGCCTACCTGGTTACCGTGCCGAGTTCTAATATTTGCCGGGCAAATCCTGGCGGTGCGCTAAACGCATTTGATGTTGGATTAGTTTGTTTAAATGGCTAGAACTCCCCTCACACCCGAAATGGCTAAATATTACAAATTTCATGGAACAAATCCCCTAAACTAATCTCTAAATCAATTTGCACCAACACAGTATTAGCGATGCAAGCACAGCTGACGGGGGAAGGGGGATGGCAAAGAGCAGCCCACGGCAAAGGGGGTTCAGGCACGCGACTTCCACGCATAGCGTCTAGGCATGCAGACTCGCACATGCAATGGGCTGTGATGTTTTTTGTGAACCGCCCAGAGAGATCCGGCTATTGGGCAGTATAGAAATGTAATAAATAAATAAATGTTTCTCAGAAAACTTCTGCTTTTGATGGGAGGCAAATGATGAGGCTTGCTAAGTAATCTACAAAGCTTTTAATAAGCAACAAACGTCTCTTCTACCTGAAGAGAGTCTAACCTCTTGGAAACTTCCCCCTAGGCAAAACTATGCAAATGTACGTTCAAGAAGAAAAGGAAGCCACTTCACAAATGCCCGTAACTTCAGAGAGCCTGGTGCGGAGGCAGGTTCTGGCGAAATCGAACTGACTTTCTCATGCCTTCCTTCCGCTCCGTGCGTTTTAGCTTCCGGCAGACCCTAGCATCAGCTCTTCCGGAAGAGAGTCGGGACGCCCTCTTCCAGAAGAAAGCTCACTTCCCACCGAGTGTGTAGGATTTGGCCTTGAGGAGGTAAGCTCTGGAGAGGGCTGACTCCCAGCTGGGGACTCGCCCATGAGAGCTTCCTCCCCCACTGGTACAGGCTGGCTGGTGTCTGGCGCTGCGTCTTCTAGTTCTGAATCTGACTGATTACCTGAAACATCTCCCAAAACAGGGGCAGTAGAGTTAGACATGACATGGGCCAAGTTGAAATTAAGAGACGCTCACAGTCTCTTTGGACATTCAAAGGCAAGCCTTCTGAGGATCAATCATACCCCACAACGACTCCATATCCCAGGAAGGAAATGGAAGTTCATCCCATCTTACTGAAGGCAGCAAGAAGTTTCCTCATCAGATCCTTCTGCAACACCGGATCATGGAAAGAAGCAGGGGAGAACTCCTTCTCCCTTGCACAGGGTGCAAATGATTCCGGAAGGCCAAAGAATGCACAAATACATCTTCCATCCCCCAGGCCCTGATCAGGGATGTGGGGCAGAAAACATTCCACTGTTGAATTTCTCCCATGAAATCACACACACACACACATACACACAAATAAGCCCGAATTGCTGAAAATAGTTCATGTATACCAGCCTTCCTCAACCTGGGGGCGCTCCAGATGTGTTGGACTATAACTCCCAGAATGCCCCAGCCAGCTGGGGCATTCTGGGAGTTGTAGTCCAACACATCTGGAGCGCCCCAGGTTGAGGAAGGCTGGTGTATAGCATGCAGAATCTTGCTGCCTGATAGCCCCAAGTCAGGACTTCCTGTCAATAGGAAAACAAAGTAACCAGAAACTAGTGAGGAACCAACGTTTCTCGATATGTCCAAACACCGAGTGGCTCTCTTGCCCAACCAGGAACAAGAAATCCACTCCAAAACCTGGCTTCAGATTCTGGTTTGTTAGGCGAGTGACAAACCCAGAATTCAGGTTCAGATGATGATGATTACGACGACTGAATAAATTTATATGCCACTGCCCATATTTAAAAATAATCTTTCTGATATTCAGATGTTCAGATGGAACAGAAATACAGATGTGAAGGCCTGGGAGAGGGGAAGAAAAGGGGGGCTAGGAAAAATTCAAGGAAAAAAATCCTTAGGGATTTTTGGAAAGTTTAGGGGAAAAGCAGGTGTATTTTTCCTGGGGTCCCCCACACACACCCCAGCACCCTCTGACCCACAAAGTTACTTCTTTATTTGTTTCTGGCTAGTTTAGATGCTCCCGAACAACCAGCCGGAATTTTCAACCCAAATGCAGCCATTGTTTCAGAAAATTGTCTGTACGTGACCATTGTTTCATAACATTGACTGGTAACAGATAGAACACCAGCTAAATTGGGCAGTTCTCAGGGTGTAACTAACCCTGAGTCCTCTCTCCTACAAGCACCTGAAAATATTTGGTTTGCACACCATGATAAAAAAAATCCAGGGATATAAGAACGTAAGAAGAGCCCTGCTGGATCAGACCAAGGGTTCACCCAGTGGCCCACCAGCTGTCAACCAGGGACCCACAATCAGGACACAGGGCAACAGCACCCTCCCACCCATGTTCCCCAGCAACTGGTGTATATAGGCTTACTGCTTCTGATACTGGAGGTAGCACATAACCTAGGGTGACCATATTTGGGAAACCAAAAAAGAGGACACCTAGTGTGTGTGTGGGGAAGCAGCTTTCTGAGTCCTGCAGAAAGTACGTTATTCCCCCGCCACCTTAAAGAACCCGATTGGAGTGGAGGAGGGGAAAGGATTTCATTCTGCACCACCACCATCCACTCCAATGGGGGCCTTTTCTATAATGTCCACGAATGACCCACTTTCCCCTTTAAGACCTCAATTGGAGCTCGGGGTGGGGGAATGATGTGCCTCAAGAAAGCATGTCACTCCCTCCTGCCATGCTAATGGCAGCCTTAAAGGGGAAGGTGTGTCATTCCAGGACATTACTGAAAATTATAGAAAATCCCCCCTGACACCATGGAAAGAACAAAAACCAGGACAAATCCGGGGCAATCCTGACAGTTGGTCACCCTACATAACCATCAGGGCCAGTAGCCATGGATAGCCTTCTCCTCCAGGAATTTATCCAACCCCCTTTTAAAGCCATTTCAAATTGCTGACCATCACCACAACTTGTGGTAGTGAGTCCCATAGTTTACCCCTGCACTGTGTGTAGAAGTCCTTCCTTTTAACTGTCCTGAATCTCTCACCAACCAGCTTCATGGGAGCTGGGTGCAGCAGGAGAAAAAAAGGGGCTGAGAGCCAGCATAAGGGCTCACTCCCACTTCGTTCACAACAACCTAGGGTTTAAAAATACAATAACCGAGTTCTTGTAATGTGCAAACAAGGTCTTTGTTATCATGCATAACACTTTAGGCAGATACATTGAAATCCAGTGTCTTTCATTTCCCCGCTCCTCTTAACATTTAAGCAATGTAAAGGGAGTGTATGCTATGCAGCTGTTAAACCTGAAACATATTTGCAATAACTAAAATAATGTCCAAATAAAGCTTTGAATTTGCATTGAACTGCATCATTACGCAGAAAAATTTGATGGGGGAGAGAATCAAATTCAACTAATTTAGATAAAAGGAAACAATTTTGGGGATACTGACAGGGTGTGTAAAATTAGTATGGCAAGTGATCAAGCAGGTAAAAGGGGAAGAGGAAGAACAGCTCCAAGGTCCCTGCTGGGGTGTGACTTGCCCCAGATAAAGTGGCCCCCAAAAAATCCATTTCAAATAAAGTAAAATAGATGATTCAGTAAAAAAAAAAAGGGGGGGGAGTAATCACTAATAAAAACTTTAATCCAAAACCACACTCCAGCCCACAGACAGGATCTGGTTCTGCAAGACATAAATTCAATTTATTTCATGTGTGCTCAAAAAGCACAGTCGCCAAACGTCAATGGGAGAAAAGGTCAAGTCATTCACTTTGTGTATAGCCATGGATGTCCCAGTTCAAATGGTCCAATGCTCCACATTCACATACGACACAGAAGCCCAATTCAGGTGTTGCTCACAGCAACCTGGATACCGTGGGGGAACACGTTTAGCGTTGCCCCCCCCCCAAGGTCACACGGTTCCTTTAGGCCCTTCATGTGACAAGGGTGAATTTCTGCAGTGGGGCCCCCTCTGGGTAAACTCACTACATGGTTAAGAATCCTAAAAAAATAAAAAATAAAAATCAGACTTCTAGATCATGAGAACCTCCATGGATTAAAAAAAGACTCTCCGCTGCAAATGTTAGCAGTCAGTGGTCCTGTTCAGACAACACACTAAGCCTGATGATTAAGGGTTTTCAGCTAACCATGATGGCTTTGCGTGTCATGTGAACAGTGTCTTTCTTAGCCATGGTGGCTACATAACTACGGTTTAACCATGCTCACTGACCACTAGCTGCAGAAGGGTTAGTGGCCCTAACTACGGCTTAGTGTGTTGTCTGAACAGGCCCAAGATGTGATGGTCTGAGAGGAGTCACACGATCTACGTGTGGAGCTGAACACATGGTGTTACCACGTCCTTCTTTCTCCTTCTTGGGGGTGAGTAACGCCTGAGTAGGACTAAAAAGTAAAACCATTCCCACTTACAGATCCAGAAGGAGGATTGATACTATGGTAAACCAATCAGGCCTAGTTTAAGAGATACGCTTTGTTTACTATAATAGGGTGACCATAAGAAAAGGAGGACAGGGCTCCTGTATCTTTAACAGTTGTATTGAAAAGGGAATTTCAGCAGGTGTCATTTGTATATATGGGGAACCTGGTGAAATTTCCTCTTCATCACGGCAGTTAAAGCTGCAGGTGCCCTGACCTCTTTTAAATCTGGTTACTCTAGTATAGCTCCTGCAGCTTTAACTGTTGTGATGAAGAGGAAATTTCCCCAGGTTCTCCATGTATACAAATGACACCTGCTGAAATTCCCTTTTCTATGCAACTGTTAAAAATACAGGAGCCCTGTTCTCCTTTTCATATGGTCACCGTAATTATAATCTTTGGGGAGGGTGTCCTCTAGCCGCTACACACGTTACTGATAACCTGGTTCTGCAGCTTAAACCCTATTCCAAATTAGTTGTGCTTTCATTTCCATGCATATCACCACACCTGCCCTATGAGACCCTGGCACTGAACTCATTCCAGCCCCCAGCCCCTGCAAATGAATCGGTACAGGATGCGACATTGTTATCTCTCAAGGCACCAAAACCAGAGCAAAAGTAGCATGCAATTGCTCAGATATGTTTCACGTTTCGATCTATCAAGCTAAACACACATACACACAGAGCTATGCATCTTCTGATTCCGCTACCTCTCTGGAAATGCATAAAGTGGGCATAACCAACAGGGCCAGATGAAGACATGCTGAGGCCCTAAGCCACACCAAGACTCAGAGGCCCCATACCATAAAAATAAAGAAAAAGGAGTATATTACATTATAATAGAAAGAGTAATAAAAGGGTACCACCAAGTGTTAGGGGGGCAAGTAGTTACACAGTGTTAGACAGCCTTCTCTGAAGATGAGTATAATAGGACTAATAAAGTTGATTTGAACTTCTCTTAAATTGGCTCTAGTTTGTGTTTATTGCCTCCAAGACTAAATGCTGCATTGCCACGCTTTCTCTATATAAGGCAACTCTGCATATATTTAAGCCAAAGCAATTTCATGTCAGCTACTTCACATCTTAATTATCTCGCACATATTTAGAGGTCCTTATAATATGAGGCCTAAGCCATGGCTTTCTTAGCTTGCTCCTAAATCCAGTACTGGTAATCAAGCGTCTTGAAGGCCACACTAGATGATTGGCAACCAGTATTGCATCCAACTTGGGGGTCACTAGTTGCACAGGCTTAGTGGTGCTTCCGACATGCACATACACCTCTCAGTGAGACTAGAGAGTCAAGAGGTTGCTCATAGGACAAATCCCAGCATTTCCAGTTGAAGGATCAGGGAGTAAGATATGGGAAAGACCTTTCAACCTCCAGGCTGCTGCCCGACAGAGCAGACATACTGAGCGAGGTGGACCAACACTGACCTGGAGTGAGGGCAGCTGTTCATTTCAGGCGACACGGAAGCTCTTGAGCTTTTCCAGAACTACTTTTTTGCCGCAGGTGAATGTGGCAAACACAAGGTCAAACACAGCACAGCCCAGGTTCAGGAATGCTGAGAGTTGTACCAGGTTGGGGAATGGTTCGAGTACACCCATCCACATACACGATGATTTTAGCTGTTTTAACACGGGGATCAAGGGACAGTGTTGCTAGGACTGTGGGGACGTGAACATGTCTTCTACTGCCTCAACCATCAGGAAAGCCAGTTAGATGTTTTGCATTACTGAAATGGTTCAAGAGTGACAACCAGCCCTATTTCTTAGGGTGGGGGTGGGGGTGGGGGTGTGTATGTGTGTGGTGTCCCTCTTGTCTGCCAAAATAACCGAAAGCTCCTGCCATCCTGAAGGGACAGGAACGACCCTCATTTGATAACCCCTATATAAAAATTAAGATCATAAATCATTCACTGAACAGACCGAATTGCCCTGAGTTACATCTCCAGGCTCTTGCTGCGCAATTTACAAGACACGGTGCTTAAAAGTCTCCATAAGTTTATTTCACCGCTGCAAGGGAAAATACAGAACATCAAGCTCTTCTTTTAAGCCTGGGATCACCGCTTCGCTGATACAATTTCCCAGCCATTGCCTCATTACAACACATGCAGAACATGCCTTCTTCACATGGCATCTCCTTCGCACACATATATTCTTTTTTACACCAGCACATATTAATAAATTGTTTTCGCAACAAAGCCAAGATCGTTGCTGTTCCCCCCACCCTCCAAGAAAAACCCGGACAAGGGACAAATCCCAACCATAACAAAGCACCTTCAAACCCTTTGCCGAAACACGAAGAACGGCCGGACACGTTTGGAATTCAGTGTAAAACAAAACAGTCATTGGCAGGTTCTACAATGCCGACAATGCAACACCCTGGAGGAGGTGGGCGAAAGAAAGTCTCCTTAAAAATAAATATATTTCTACCGTTTCGATACCAGGACATTTTCAAACTCATCGCTCTCTACCAGCATTTTTTTGGAGAGGAAGCAAAGGAATATTGTGCTATTAACAAGAGCCTGGCACACCAGAGATATATTCATGACATCATCACTCTAACACTGCCTTCTAAAAAAAACACAATTTCTGGGGCTTCCATCACAGCCTTTAGAGCTGGCTTCCGAAAGCATCTCCAGTGTCCTTTGCCTTTAGGGATCACCGATGGGGCAAAACCAAAGCCTTTTCAAGGTTCATTTGTCCATCTGCGTCCATTCCCCCCCACCCCACCCAATGCCGCGGATCCACAACCAACGCTGTCACACCTCTCCCAGCGCGCTGACATGACATCACCCGGGATAAATGTACTAGGCAAAACTGCTCAGCTTGGACAAAAGCCAGCAACCGTCTGAGAGGTGGCCAATCTTGAAGGTACCATCCATCTCTTGTATCGGCCACAACGGGAAAACCGTCCCAGTGCCAGAAGGGATAACTTGGCAACGTTTCAAGACCTTTACATAGGGTCTCCATCCAAAGAATATGCACGGATGGACACACACCACACACACACCCATCTCTCTCCCCCTTCTTCCAGAAATCTCAAAGCAGCAAAAGGGGACACACTTTGTGGTGGTGTTGTGAGAAGCCAACCCTGCACCGCAATTTGCCCTGCAAAGCAAAAGGCTCTTTATTCGCTTACAAAAGCTTGTTTAGCTGGAAGAAATCCAAGAGAAGAAACAAGAATACAAACTTAGGGATAACGTAACATTATAGAAGAGGCAAAGAAACAACAATTCATCACAGCTCCAGTCGGAAAGGACATAGTTGAGGTGACAAGTCCATCCTGCAATTAAACGAAGTTTGAAAAACAAAACCCCCTTTTTTTGGTGTAAACCAGCCTTCACCGTTCAAAAAGGGGAGAGGAGGAGGGGGGTTAGATTCTTCAAGGAAATTGTTATCAGGAACTGGAGGAGGGGAGGAAGGGAGGGCTGCCCACAAGCCAAGCAAAAGTTTGCGCACCACGGGCTCGATCCAGTGTGGTCATACTTAGAGTAGACCCATTGAAATCAATGGGGCCCAAGCCTCTACCGATTCCAATAGACCTACTCTGAGTGGATTTCAGTGGGGCTTACTCTAAGCAGGACCAAGACTGGATCCAACCCGCAGGCTGCAACCCTCTGCACACTTATTGGAGGGGGGGGGCATAGTGGGTCTTACTTCCGAGAAAGCCCGCTTGGGATTTCGCTGGGAGAGTAACACGATGCCCTCAGTGGCTGCCGGGCAACATCCTTCAGCGGCATCCCTTACCTCCAAGGGATGCAAGTGGGGCTTACTTGGGAGTAAGCAAAGCCCGGGATGCCGCCACCCTCTGCCCGCTCGCGGGTGGGCGAAAGAGAGGAGCACAGCCCCCTGAACCCAGTGGGGCTTACTTTCGAGTAGGAAGGAGGCGTATGGGGGGGGGTGAAGCTAGGATCCTAGGCGCACTTACAAGTCCCAGGGAACGCAGTGGGGCTTACTTCCGAGTCAGCCTGCTATAAACCCGGCTCCTTCCAAGGAAAGAGGATTGGGGTGGGTGGGATGTTGTGTCCGGGGTGGGTGGGTTGCGACCTCCCCATCTCCAGCACATAAAAAAGACCGGGGGGGGCAGATCTCTCCCACTTCTCCCCCCCCCGCCCAAATGCCCCCCCCCGGCCCCGATCCCCGCCGCTGCCCTTACCTTGGAGGCTGGGCTGGCTGTTGTCCATGGCGCCGCCGGCGGCCATCTCCGTGGCGTTGGGGCTGCCGTTGCTGCTGCCGCTCCCGCCGCCGCCTCCTCCGCCTCCTCCTCCGGGGCCGGAGCCGGCGCTGAGCTCGGCCAGTCTGCGGCTGGTGGCTGTCAGCTCG